>NC_137690.1:48903629-49166129 GCF_963989245.1 Nansenia antarctica | reverse complement strand
TGGTCGTAGAGGGCTGGTCGACGGCTTAAAATGACCGTGTAGACCTGTAGACCTTATCCAGCTATAGTCTTGTGTTTCTACCCCGGGCATAGCCGGTGTTATTCACGGACAAACACTCCTGTTAGAGTGGTTCTAGTACACTGGACATAGGTAACACATAGAGAGGCTTCTCCTCTCTCTCTCCATCCTACACTACACTACACTACGCATCCTATACTACACTACACTACGCTAGCTCGCGGTGTTCGGGTGACAGCCAGGGCGCGTTCGTAAATACGCTCTGGAAATCTGATCAGCACTCACGGAATGCCTCTTGTCCAATCAAATGACTTGGTCCCTTTATGACGTTGAACCCAGTGTGCGCTCCGGGGCTCTCAGAGCGAATTTACGGACGCAGCCTCAAGTTCAATACTCGCGACACACACGGACTGGTCCAGTTTCAGCGCTTGTGGGTGTGTCTAGCGCTGTGAAGGTCTGAAAAGCGGCCTAAACCTTTTTTTTTTTTTTTGGTTGAGAAATCTGAATGGTGGCGGAGGAAATTCCATCGTGGCGGACCGCCACGATGAAATGCATGTAGAGGAAACACTGTACGTATAGTGCAGGCCTGAGACGTTTCCTCTTCACCTGATGACTCATCAAGCCTCTATTGTTGTTTCTCACATCTCATTTGAATAATTATTTGTCTTCTGTCTTCATCTCCTCGTCTGGTAAGCAGCTGTGTAACCGGCGGTGTTCTCTCATAACTTGTCCGCCGAGACCAGCTCTGTGTAACCCTCCTCAGACACACATACATATCTCTATCAGTAATTCCATCTGTGTGCAAAAAAAAAAAAAAAGCTTCTCTGGGCTCACAGTGTTTTCCGTGCACGTCCATCCGTCCGTCCCTCATGACCTGGCGTTGGACTGTTAAATCTCATTTCCAGTTTCGGAGATATTGATATCATTACGGCTTGACCCTGACTGTGTGTGTGTGTCTGTGTGTGTCTGTGTGTGTCTGTGTCTGTCTGTCTGTCTGTCTGTCTGTCTCTGACTGTGTGTGTGTGCTTGTACGTGCCTTTTGTCTGTCCCTGTGTGTGTCTGTCTGTCTGTCTGCTTGCTCCTGTGTGTGTGTGTGTGTGTGTGTGTGTGTGTGTGTGTCTGTCTGTGTGTGTACGTGTGTGTGTGTGTGTGTTCAGTGTTCGGGGGCACCATGTCTAGGATGTACCGCTTCCCCACCACAGACGGGAACCACCTGCGGGTCCTGGAGCAGATGGCGGAGAGTGTGTTGTCTCTCAACATCCCCCGACAGTACGTCAAACTGCTGCTAGAGGAGGACGCCACCAGGTACACACCCCCTCGCCACGCACACACACACACACACACACACACACACACACACAGACAGTCTCTTTATGACGGAGTCCTGGGGATCTTTCTTTTTCATTGATGTGTGTGTGTGTGTGTGTGTGTGTGTGTGTGTGTGCGCGTGCGCACGCCTGTGTTCAGAGTGTGTGAGCTAGAGGAGCTGGGGGAGTTGTCTCCTTGCTGGGAGAACCTCCGGCGTCAGATCGTGACTCAGTACCAGACCACCATCCTCACCTACCAGGAGACGCTAGGCGACCTGCACGACTACAAGGGTTAGTGCCCATACACACACACACACACACATACACACACACAGACGCACACCACACACACACACACACGCACACATACACACACACACATACACACACAGACGCACACCACACACATACACACAAGGTTAGTTGCAATTTGTGCTAAATCTTTCATAATATCTTTACAATTTATTCCTTTCTTGTACTTCTCTCTCTCTCTCTTTCCCTCTCTCTGTCTCTCTGTCCCTCCCACTCTCTCTTTCCCCCTTTCTCCCCCCCACCTCTCTCTCTCCCTCACAGGTCCCTCGTTCAAGGCCAGTAACCTGAAGGCAGAGAGGAAGCTGGAGTTCATGTCCACCAACCTGCACGTCCAGAGGATGAGGGTGCAGGACGAGTCAGGCTTTGGTGAGCCTCTTGTGTGTGTGTGTGTGTGTGACTCTTTGTGTCTCTCTCTGTGAGTGTGAGTGACTCTTTGTGTGTGTGTGTGTGTGTGTGTGTGTGTGTGTGTGTGTGTGTGTGTGCGTGCATGCGTGTATGTGTGATATCCTATTCTGATTCCCCTCTGACATCATCTCCTGTCCTCCGCCGCCCCCCCCCCCCCCCTCCCAGACCACACGTATGACGTGGTGACCATCGGAGCCCCTGCGGCCCACTGCCAGGGCTTCAAGAACAGCGGCCTGCGCAAGCTCATCCAGAAGTTTGAGG
This sequence comes from Nansenia antarctica, assembly GCF_963989245.1. Lineage (NCBI taxonomy): Eukaryota > Metazoa > Chordata > Actinopteri > Argentiniformes > Microstomatidae > Nansenia > Nansenia antarctica. Next base: position 49,163,826 of record NC_137690.1, on the reverse strand, counting down.
AGGCCAAGAAACAGTAAGTGGTCGAACCCGGGAGGAGATGGTGGGCTCGGTACTGGGGAAGAACCAGGTTGAAACTAACCTTGTCCCCAAGGGCCCCAAGAGTTCAACACTTTTCATCTAGATCAGAATGAATCCAGATCCAGACAGGTTTATTTTTTGGGGGGCGATCCAGGATCATATCATCTGGCTGATTTGGAGTCGTATAGGGGAAAACAGCCAGCTCCATCCCGATCCTCGTCAGATATCATTCTGATCCAGATTCAATGTTTTGAAATATTAGGCCCCAGGCTATCACGCACAACGCCTGGAATAGCAACAACTCAAACCTGGCCTTCATAGGGAGGGAGCAAAGGCGAGTAGGGAGGGAGTAAAGGCTGGAACAGGGTGTGAGGAATAGCTAGACTAGATTAGGTTTAGAGCACAGTTGAGACGGTACATTATAATATATAAGAACATACGCCATTCAGCTGACGCTTTTATCCAAAGCGATATATATATATGGTCCCAGCGGGAATCGAACCCCCAACCTAAGTGTTGTTAGCGCCGTGCTCTACTGACGGAGCCACGTGACATTATCATGTCACACTCCAGCCCTGGGGAAGGGGGCAGCTGAGGCCAAGCAGCTGGGAAGTACAGATCCATTATCTTATCTTAAGTGTCTCAAGACATATTCTTTGGGATTCTTTTGTGTGTTCTAGAGACGATAGATAGATAGATAGATAGATAGATAGATAGATGCAGTAGGTGGTATTTTATTGATCCCAGAGGGGAAATTAAGAAATGTATGGCGTGTCATCGACTGTCACCCTGTGAACATCATCTGTTTGGGCTGGCCGACCGCAGAGTCTCTTGGCACAGATTGACAAAGCTCAGTTTGCTGCAAAATGATGTGGTTTACTGAAGGGAGGCTGGCAGGCTCCCATGTCGGACCAGGAGATGGAGGTGAACTGAAGTAGAACCTTGGAGCCTTAGAGATATTCTGAAGTAGAACCTTGGAGCCTTAGAGATATTCTGAAGTAGAACCTTGGAGCCTTAGAGATATTCTGAAGTAGAACCTTGGAACCTTAGAGATATTCTGAAGTAGAACCTTGGAACCTTAGAGATATTCTGAAGTAGAACCTTGGAACCTTAGAGATATTCTGAAGTAGAACCTTGGAGCCTTAAGGCCAATGCACACAGCGTGCGATTTCTGTTGCGCGTCAACATTCCATTTTGAAGTTTGAATGGAAGTCTATGAGAACATCGCATCTCAACACACACGGCCCCGATTTTAATCGCACGGCGAAAATTCGATTCCATTCATTTTGAATGGGACAAAGCACACGGCGTGCAAGTTTTGTCGCACTGTCAAATTTTGCAAATGTTAGCTTCAAAATGAATAGAATCGAATTTTCGCCGTGCGATTAAAATCGGGGCCGTGTGTGTTGAGATGAGATGTTCTCATAGACTTCCATTCAAACTTCAAAATGGAATGTTGACGCGCAACAGAAATCGCACGCTGTGTGCATTGGCCTTTAGAGATAATCTGAAGTAGAACCTTGGAGCCTTACGGCCAAGCTCCACCTGCTGCGTCGCGTCAACTCGCCATCGACGTTGCGTCAACTTCCCGTTGTCCAAGCTCCACCTGCTGCGTCGCGTCAACGTTGCGTCAACGTCAACGTTCTACTCTAGCTCCACTGGCATTTTTGGGATACGGGAATAATTTCACCCTTGACTGCAATTATGTCCACAACAATAACAACATCATACAGAACATTTTCCAATCAGGGTAATATTTTATCTACATATTCCCAAATAGATAGTTGCTAGTTCAGTAGATGTTCAACTAACTGTCAACAACATTTCAACTAACTAACCACTAATCCTAAACCTTGCCCTAACCTTAAATCTAACCCTATCCTTAACCATAAATCTAGTTACATACAAACGGAGATAGAACCTTCTCATTCTAAACGGAGATAGAACCTTATCATTCTAAACGGAGACAGAACCTTATCATTCTAAACGGAGATAGAACCTTCTCATTCTAAACGGAGATAGAGCCTTATCATTCTAAACGGAGATAGAACCTTCTCATTCTAAACGGAGATAGAACCTTATCATTCTAAACGGAGATAGAACCTTATCATTCTAAACGGAGATAGAACCTTATCATTCTAAACGGAGATAGAACCTTATCATTCTAAACGGAGATAGAACCTTATCATTCTAAACGGAGATAGAACCTTATCATTCTAAACTCCAGACATGTCAGATGATGATCATACCAACGTTTATTCATCTGATACATAGAGTATCCATTCCTGCAACAAGAGCACCACAGGTGCGGTGATTGACGCCCCACGTGGGGCGTCTCATTGTGACGTCTGCGTCCATCCACCGTCAAAAATCAAACTTTTTTGAAAGTCTACTTTGGACGCAGCCATCGGACGCAACGCTGACGCGACGCTACGCAGCAGGTGGAGCACCTTTCATTGATTACAATGCATTTGATCCCAATTTCGGACGCAACGCACATTAGACGCAACGCTCGATGGCCATGGTGGAGCTTGGCCGTTAGAGATATTCTGAAGTAGAACCTTGGAACCTTAGAGATATTCTGAAGTAGAACCTTGGAGCCTTAGAGATATTCTGAAGTAGAACCTTGGAGCCTTAGCGATATTCTGAAGTAGAACCTTGGAGCCTTAGCGATATTCTGAAGTAGAACCTTGGAACCTTAGATATATTCTGAAGTAGAACCTTGGAACCTTAGAGATATTCAGTAAAAGTGGTTCTCTGTTAACAGGTTACGTTAGCTTCTCCAATGCTTCAGCTTGGATTTTTAAACAAACTGCATCAGCAATAAACTGAACTGCATGTCTGCTTTTAGTGCATAAATATCATAATCATCGCTTTAGGATGTTATTGCCTTTTTTATATCGTTTTAAGAAATGTATTCTGATGTTTACTCCTAAACACACAACCCCTGCTTCTCTCTCAACAAAGTCAACATGAAAGGAATGAGAAAATAAATAAATAAATAATAAAAACAAGCCTAATTAAGATCTCACAGAATGTCTCATTAAACTCAATGACATACTGTCTCACTCATCAAGCTAAGTTACTTCCTTCTCTAGCTTGCCTCTTTACTTTAGTCCCTGTGTTGTTGCATGGTACATGTTTTGATGTTATTTCATATATCTTTTTATTTTATTTATTTTTTTAAGTTATCATAATATAAGCTTAGAATTATGTATTATATTTAGCCATGGCATTTTCTTCTTATGATTCTATGTTCCTAGTTGTTTTTTTTAATGACATCTTTATTTTCTAATCAGCGTTTATGAGGAGGAAGGGTGAGTTGTGGAGTTCCTACGGTTCTTTTCTTTGCTCATATCTCCCACCACTGTTTGCTTTGTGCATTGGACAAAGTATGCCCTTCCACTGAGTCTGTCTTTATTTATCTGTCTGCCTGAGTCCACCATTCATGTTGTGTGTGTGTGTGTGTGTGTGTGTGTGTGTGTGTGTGTGTGTGTGTGTGTGTGTGTGTGTGTGTGTGTGTGTGTGTGTGTGTGTGTGGGTTGGTGGGTGGGTGTAGAGGGCGTGTGTGTGTGTTTGTGTGGGTGTGTGGGTGGGTTTGTGTGTGTGTTTGGGGGTGTTTGTGTGTGTCTGTGTCTGGGGGTGGGGGTGTGTGATGTGTGTGTTTGGGGGGGTGGGGGGGTGTGATGTGTGTGCTTGGGGGTGTGTGTGTGTGTGTGTGTCTTTGTCTGGGGGTGTGTGATGTGTGATGTGTGTGTTTCCTGAGCAGGCATGTGCATGTGAATGTTCACCTCAGTCCTGGACCTGCAGAGAAGGTTATTCAAACGGTGTTGTTGGAATCGACTCCATTTCAATTCCACTCAACCCTGTCGAGTCCACTCTTTGGGATTCACTATGTCAAACAGAGAATGTATCAATTGGACCACATTTTGTGTAGGTCTGTCTGCTCTATCTGTGTCTGTTTTGTGCGTCTGTTTGGGTGTGTGTGGTGTGTACTGTATGTCTGATGTCTGTGTTCGTCAGAGTCTACACCCTCCAACCCCCCCCCCCCTGCCTGTGTGTGTGTGTCCTGCAGCAGCGCCCTGTCCAGCTCCCAGTCCATCGTCTACATCCCTCAGGATATCGTTCGGGCCAAGGAGATCATCGCCCACATCAACACCCTGAAGACCCAGGTCAGCTACTACGCCGAGAGGCTGTCTCGCGCCGCCAAGGACCGCTCTGCCAACGGCCTGGAGAGAACCCTGGCCATCCTGGCCGACAAGGTGAGGGCCTGAGCTAAAGAGACTGGCTAAAGAGACTCCCAAGTCCCGTACTTCTGCGTCTGGTGAAGCTCTTGAAGCTCTTTTCTAAAAGGGCTGTGCTCTATGCCCAGCGGTTCCCAACCTTTTTGGACTCACGGCCCACTTAACAATTCTCTAAAGTATTCGCGGCCCACACAGGCATTTTACGCACGCATACATTTTTTTATGGGGGTGTCTCATCAGTATTCTCTTGTTCGTATTGGATATTTCATATGCATCATCATACAATCATCATACATACAGTGCAGTAGGCCTAGTAGTATGACACTGAAGATGCATTTTTTTAAGGTTTAAAGAAAAAAAAGATAGTACCGCGATTATTTTTTTTTATTAAAAAGATTTTGGTCAATGTTATTATTCTTTGCCTGTGATTTGGCAGCCCACTTGCAGTGCCCTTGTGGGCCACCAGGGGGCCGCTGCCCATAGGTTGGGAAACGCTGCTCTATGATGCTGGGTGGTACCCCCTGTTTGGTGCACATCTCCTGGTTGGCGTATCCCCTGTATGTTGTGTCTTTAACTGAACCAACCATGATGTATGACAAGGTGAGGCACTAAAGTGTGTTGATTCCAAAACCTGATGGCACCGCGGTTCTAAGTAAGTAAGTAAGTACCGGTAAGTAAAACTTCACAGCACGGATGCACAGGGTGCTTTACATCAAAGATAAGGGATAAAATGGGTGAAAAGAAAAGTGCCATCAAACATCATCAAAAGGGATTCAGTGTTTCCTCCAGGAATTTTTCCATTGGTGGCGGATAGCTCTGTCCGCTCGCGAGATTTTTTTTTTTCGATTGCAAAATTCATTTATCCTTTATGTTCCCAGTTGAGGGCGTGTAGCTGTCGTTAGTTGGCCTGCTTTTATTTAGTTATGCGTACGTTTGAGTTAGTCATCTCTAGGATTGTTGTTTGATATTAGCCTATACTTTCTCTTATCTGCATTTTGAGCTGTACAAGACCCAACAACACAACTCTGATACAGGACTAATGTTACCTAGCTGCTATAGCTAACCCTGCTACAAGACCAAACAACACAACTCTGATACAGGACTAATGTTACCTAGCTGCTATAGCTAACCCTGCTACAAGACCCAACAACACGACTCTGATACAGGGCTAATGTTACCTAGCTGCTATAGACCCATTTGTACTAAACAACTACAACGTTGTATTGGACACATTTTTTTCGAACTAATCCACAGACAGCAGTCTTATTAACGGGCCTCTGTGGTGCCAGGTGTGGAGGCGACCCAGCACAGTGGGGATATACACTATCAAGCCAAGCTCTACTGTCAATATTTGCGTGTGTGTGTGTGTTTTACTTTGAACGCAATTTCAATTGCAATGTCCCAAGTATTACCTACATCTCCTCTGTGGAAAACTCTAATCCCGACGCAGCAGTTATTGTGCTCGGCGATTTTAATCACACCAACAGAACTTCCCAATTACAAACAACAGGTGTCATGCCCCAGCAGAGGAGCTAACATACTAGACCACTGCTACGTTACTATCAACGAGGCTTACCGTTCGTTCCCGAGGGCACCGCTGGGAAGGTCCGACCATGCCATGCTGCTCCTCGTCCCGAAATATATAGAGAAACTTAAATCCTGCAATACGACACCCAGCCATGCAGTTTCGTATCGCTCATAGCCACTGCTAGCTTCAGCAATGTTTGAAGTGTCTGGGACATCTTTTTTCTTGAAAAATCCATCCATCTGTCGCTGTTATTTAACGTGATATCTTATTTGTGCACCTAGCTAGCTAGATCAGCTTTTTGTATCTTTTAGATGGTACTACCGGTGACTTTTAGCCCGTTATTTGCGAGGAGAAAACACAGGCGCCCGAGCATTTCGGAAGCTGAGCGGGGATGGTTGAGTCTGCACGGTTCTCATGCCGGTTCACATTTAGACCAATCGGGAGTAGCCCTAATGTCATTACCGGTAATCTGATTTTGGATCAGCGGTTAGAGAGAGATGGGCGTGGATTTAGGTGCACTTTTAGTCAACATCCATTATAGCGCTGATCTAGGATCAGATATATTTTAATCAGCTAAAATGTTTTTTGTATTTTTTTGTATATTATTATGTTTTTTTTTTTTTTTTTTTTTGTGGACTGAATCAATTCGTGGCGGAGGAAATTCATTCGTGGCGGCCCGCCACCAATAAATGCATATAGAGGAAACACTGGGATTAAAAACAAAAACGGAGGACCACTCCAAAGGGACAACATAAACAGAACACAAACAGGAACATAAGATGGCTATAGGTGACTAACGGCCTGCCTAAACAGATGAGTCTTTAATCTTTAAACCGTTTAAAAATGAGTTTTGCGGGAGCGGCTCTCAGGTCAGGGGGGAGGGCATTCCAGAGTCTTGGGGCCGTCACCTCAAACGCTCTGTCCCCTTTAGTTTTTAGTCTAGTCCTGGGTACGACCAGGAGCTCCTGATCGCATGACCTTCTGTGTACTGCGGCTCTGCCAAAGCAACGTCGTAGTCCAGGACTTCTGAGTCCGGCGAAGGTCTTTGATGTTGTCTGCACGGTGGTTGGTGGTTGGTGGTACCCCCTGTATCTTGTATCTTTTAACTGAACATCCGGCGAAGGTCTTTGATGTTGTCGGCACGGTGGTTGGTGGTTGGTGGTACCCCCTGATGTATACATCAAACCATGATGTATACATCTTAAGAACCGCCCCATCACTTTTCACTCTAACGAAAGGAGTCAAATGCAAACACAAAGTGTGTGAGACCCAATCGCTTGGAAGCCGGCTCGAATAATGGCCGTTAAACCTGGTAGTTAATGAGAGCGAGGACTAGTTGGTCAACTAGACCAGTGGGTGCAACTCTTGCTGAGTACCACATTGGTCTGCGCGTCAGCCAGGCGACAGAGGAAACAGCCGTAGACTCAGGTAGATTTATTCAGCCGTATGACATCACCACGGGAATACCGGTTAAGTAGGATGGACATGAAATAGCCGTAAAGTCATGGCTAACGTACAAGCTGTCCTTCCACATTGTTCACCGACAGAGCTTCCTGTTGACTGCAGATCAATCAGCCTCGCTTCCAAGATGAATACACAGGAGGCCCAACGGTTATTAACGATCCTGTCCTCAGAAACTGCAGGAAGGAAATAATATGTCACTGAGGCATTAGCCATTCTGGGTTGGTGAATCACACATGGCAGGTGGGGTCAGCGAACATGGCATGAGCTTCTCCTCACACCAAACCATGTGACGTTTACCTGCTACCTCACATGGTACCATGGTACTCGTTATCCCACCAAAATGCTCTATGATATCACTCATTTTTAGAGACAGGGGTTGCTCGCAATAGAGAGTCTAATTAACGCTAAATTCTGGTAAATGAATCTTATCTTACCTGCAAGTTTAGTAAACATTGGGCCAAATCGAAACATACTTACCGTTTTCTTTTTTTCTTTCTTTTTTTAGCTTGCAATCACAACGCCTGTCTCCAGAAATGACGAGTCTAATCTCCAGTTCTGTTTACATTCGGCAGTTGCGGCGTACAGGCGTACGTTCTTTTCGGTCTTATTCTTTGGTCTTATTCTTGAGCCCCATGTCCCTCTTCTTCTTCCTCTTCCTCCTCTTTCTCTTCTTCCTCCTCTCCCGTCCCTCAGACTCGCCAGCTGGTGACGGTGTGTGACTGCAAGCTGCTGGCCTCGGCCATCCAGGCCCTGAATGCGGCGCGCCCCGAGTACATCGCCTCCAAGGCGTCTCCCTCCGCCGACGCCGAACACGTAGTCCTCCGCAACGACCAGGACACCCTGCTGGCCAAGTGGAGCGGCAGCAACAGCTGCACCTCGCTGCACGCAGACTGGCACGAGGAGGAGTGGGTAAGGCTCACCACCAGGGGGCGCTGTGTGGGGGGAGGGGGGAGGAGGTGTGAGAGGATGCTGGCAGGATTTGGCTGCTGCTTCTCCTCTCAAAACGTTGATATTCTCCATAGTCAGTGATTATGCTACCTAGTCAGTGATTATGCTACCTAGTCAGTGTTTATGCTACCTAGTCAGTGATTATTAGGATTTTTGATAGGACGTGTTGCCTATAGTAGTTAGTTAGTAGTCTGCTGCCTGAGTATGGCTTGCTGAGAGCTGTGATTGCTTTCTCCAAACAGTCAGGCTTTTCCCTGTGGGTTTGACCTGGTAGGGTGAGAACTGTGTAGACTCTAACTTTGAGAGTTGCCTGTTCACACTACAGTCTGATCCCACAATTGCTGCTCTATCCCGAATCCCACGACTTTGGTACCGTCTCACGGTTCCTACCACTTGACCAGCTAATTCTCCTGCCCCCCCCCCCCACTCTCCCCCTTCCTTCCTTCCTCCCCTACCCCCCCCCCCCCTCCTTCCAGGAGAAAGTGTGGGTGAACGTGGACAAGAGTCTGGAGTGCATCATCCAGCGGGTGGACAAGCTGCTCCAGAAGGACCGCCTGCCCAGCGCCAGCGACAGCAGCGAAGACCCGACCCAGGCCGACCAGCAGGGCGGCGCTGGCGGCGGTGGCGGAGCCAGTAAGAAAGGTAACCAGCGGACCCGCTGCTTCTGGATCAACCCGGACTGCGTCCAGCAGGAGGCTGCTCCCTCATCATCGTCATCCCCATCCTCTCCCTCCTCCTCCTCCTCCTCACCGTGGTCATCCTCCCTGCCCGCTCTGTCTCTGTCCAGCCCTCCCGCATGCCCAGCCAGCCCCGACGGAGACCCCCGTAGGTGTCCTCTATCTCCTCGCCTCTTCGCTTTTCACTCTCAAGTCTCTCAGTCTATTTTTTGTCATTGGCCTTCAGTTGATCTCTTTAGATTTTTTTCTTTTACTACCTCGGGACACACAAGCATGCCTTCTATCGCCACGCCTGCCAAAAGCTCACTTTCATACCATCACACCCGCTGTCGCGTTCGTAGCGCTTAGCGCATTTATGGCATCGGTATGAGCTCGACTTTGTTTTCCCAAAGGTGGAACTCCTGATCGTTGCGGACGCACCGTCCTTCTTGTGGTAGCACTTGAAGTGGTTGTTTTATTAACACTAGAACAGCTGTGCCTTTTTACCTACTAAAAGAGGACACGGGGACACTCGGGGGTCAACACCCGGGGGGTCGATGCTAAGCTGCTATTTACACACAACGACCACTAGTTAGCCACTTGTAAATTAGCCTGCTTCCTACACAGAAAAAAAAATGGCAATATCGCTTTATAAACTAGCTTATCCTGATGTGATTTTGAAGTCATGAAAGGAGGTTCCTGAAATTTGACATTTTGCAAAGATATAAAATCTTTCTCTATTCACGTTCTAGTGTTAATGAAGGGATGCTCATCAATGCTGACGGGGTGAACGTGAAGGGACGCTCATCAACAATATGTTTGTCAACCTTAAAGAGAAGCGTACTACTATATTTCTAATAGACAAAGAGGTTCATAGTGTATACTATAAAGTGTATACCATTTAGCTGACACTTTTTTTATCCATTGCGGTGAGTTGCATACATATTTCGTTGTTGTTAGCGCCATGCTCTACCAACTGAGCCCACAGAGGACCACTCTAGATTGCCCACTTGATGTGTCATCTGGGTCACACGCTTCGTCTCCATGGTTATCTGTTATCTCTCGGGGGCCATTAGGACCACAGTATGAATAGCATTATCCCTTTATCTCTCTCTCTTTCCTGTGTCTCTGAACAAGATGTCTGCTGTCTGTTACCATTACTACAGACAGACGTCTGTAGACGCCTGTGTGTGTGTGTGTATGTGTGTGTGTGTGTGTGTGTGCGTGTGCATGTGTGTGCCTGTGTGTATGCCTGTGTGTCTGTGTGCTTGTGTGCCTGTGTGTGCGTGCGTGCGTGTGTGTGCGTGTGCGTGTGTGTGTGTATGCGTGTGTGTGCCTGTGTGTGTGTGTATGCCTGTGTATGCCTGTGTGTCTATGTGCCTGTGTGCCTGTGTGTGTGTGTGTGTGCGTGTGTTTCTTGTCTGACCTCTCAAGGCTGAGCGCTGATATTCGGTTGGTGTGCTCATTTCGTGTCGGTACTGCTTCGAGCCAAAGTGCCGTGTGCTATGTCCTTCCCTGTGCTCCCACGGCTAGCTACCTAGCTCAGCCCAGACTGTGCTTACTGTACTGTACTGTAGTGTCCTTACCTGTGCTCCCACGGCTAGCTAGCTCAGCCCAGACCATGCTTACTGTACTGTACCGTAGCGTCCTTCCCTGTGCCTCCACGGCTAGCTAGCTAGCCCAGACCTGCTTACTGTACTGTACTGTAGTGAACGTGTTGCTGCCATGTGGCTGATGGCGCCCGCTAACCATGCACGTCGCACCTCCGTCCCTTCCAGATGGCAGCCCCGGTGGGGAAGAGGCTTTCCCAGGTAAGAGCTCTGTCCTCCCCCCCCTGCTTCTGTCCTGTCTGTCCTGTCCTGCCCCCCTGCTTCTGTCCTGTCTGTCCTGTCCTACCCCCTGCTTTTGTCCTGTCCTCTCCTGTCCTCTCCTGCCCCCTGCTTTTGTCCTGTCCTGTCCTGTTCTGCCCCCTGCTTTTGTCCTGTCCTGTCCTGTTCTGCCCCCTGCTTTTGTCCTGTCCTGTCCTGTCCTGTCCCCTGCTTTTGTCCTGTCCTGTCCTGTCGTCTCCTGTCCTGTCCTCTCCTGTCCTCTGCTGTCCTGTCCGCTGTCCTGTGCTGTCCTGTCTGTCCTGTCCTGTCTGTCCTGCCCTACCGCCTGCTTTTGTCCTGTCCTGTCCTCTGCTGTCCTCTGCTGTCCTGTCCTGTCCTGTCCTCTGCTGTCCTGTCCTGCCCTACCCCCTGCTTTTGTCCTGTCCTGTCCTGTCCTCTCCTCTCCTGTCCTGTCCTCTCCTGTCCTGTCCTGTCCTGTCCTGTCCTGTCCTCTCCTCTCCTCTCCTGTCCTGTCTGTCCTGCCCTGTCCTGTCCTCTCCTCTCCTCTGCTGTCCTGTTCTGTCCTGTCCTGTCCTGTCCTTTCCTCTCCTGTCCTCTCCTGTCCTCTCCTCTCCTGTCCTGTCCTGCCCTACCCCCTGCTTTTGTCCTGTCCTGTGCTGTCCTCTCCTTTCCTGTCCTGTCCTGTCCTGTCCTCTCCTCTCCTCTCCTCTCCTGTCCTGTCCTGTCCTCTCCTGTCCTGTCCTGTCCTCTCCTCTCCTGTCCTGTCCTGTCCTCTCCTCTCCTCTCCTGTCCTGTCCTGTCCTGTCCTGTCCTGTCCTGTCCTGTCCTGTCCTCTCCTCTCCTCTCCTGTCCTGTCTGTCCTGTCCTGTCCTGTCCTCTCCTGTCCTGTCCTGTCCTCTGCTGTCCTGTTCTGTCCTGTCCTGTCCTGTCCTGTCTCCCTGCTTTAATCCCTGTCTGTCCCCCCCACTCTTGTGTGCCAGTCCCAGGCTCCCTACAAAGCTCCAGTCCAGCTCAGCAGTTGCTGCTTATTCCAGATCTAGCATTACACAGGATCCATCTATAATATCATCCGTCACAACGTCCCTCTCTGTCGTCCTGTATTACCACATCGATCAGTTGAATTATATTTGTCAGTATTTCTGAAATTCAATGAAAATATGTCATCAGTCAGATTTAGCTTGTTACAATATCGAGGTAGCAGATATCGGGAGGGCACAGTGTGTTTAAGGTGGTGTGTCTGCGCGCGTGCGTGCGTGCGTGTGTGTGTGTGTGCGCTCCAGGGGAGTGGAGCGAGGCCCTGTACCCCCTGCTCACCACGCTGACGGAGTGCGTGGCCATGATGAGCGACAAGGCCAAGAAGTCCATGGTGTTCCTGCTGATGCAGGACAGCGCCCCCACCATCGCCATGGACCTCACCCTGCAGTACCGCCGCGACGTGGTGTTCTGCCAGACGGTCAGCGCACACACACACACACGACACACGCACACCGCAAACACACCCCTCTCCCTACGTTGTCGTGTAGTTGAATACAGAAGCGGTGAGACGGGGTGGCAGTTGGATGGAACGGTGTGTTTATGTGAATTTTGTTTTCTTTCTCTCTCTTTCTCTCACTCTCTCTCCCTCTCCCCCTCTCTCTCTCCCTCTCTCTCCCTTTCCCTCTCTCTCTCTCTCTCTCTCTCTTCCTCTCTCCCTCCCTCTCTCTCTCTCTCTCTCTCTCTCTCCAGCTCACTGCCCTCATCTGTGGATTCATCATCAAACTGAGGAACTGTCTCCGTGATGACGGGTTCCTCAGGCAGCTCTACACCATCGGCCTGCTGGCTCAGTTTGAGTCCCTGCTCAGTACCTACGGTAAACAAGCCTGTCTGTCTGTCTCTGTCTGTCTCTCTGTCTCTGTCTCTCTCTGTCTCTCTCTCGTGCTGTCTCTGTCTCTCTCTGTCTCTGTTTCTCTGTCTCTCTCTCGCTCTGTCTCTCTGTCTCTCTCTCTGTCTTTGTCTCTCTGTCTTTCTTTCTCTCTGTCTCTGTCTCTCTCTCTCTCTCTCTCGTGCTCTTTCTCTCTCTCTCTCGTTGCTCTCATCCTCTCCACACATGCTCACATATACACTTAAAGCACTTTGAACTGCAACGTTTGCAGGAAAAGTGCTATACAAATAAAAGTTATTATTATTATTATTATTATGTGTCTTCACTTATTTGTGCGTGTGTGCGTGCATGTGCTGCGTGCGTGCGTGCGTGTATGCTGTGCGTGCGTGCATGTGGTGTGTGTGTGTGTGTGTGTGTGTATGCGGTGTGTGTGTGTGCACGTGTGCGTGTGACACGTGTTCCAGGAGAGGAGCTGGCCATGCTGGAGGACATGAGCGTGGGCATCATGGACCTCCGGAACGTCACCTTCAAGGTCACCCAGGCGACGTCCGCCAACGCCCCCGACATGCTGCCCGTCATCACGGGCAACCGGGACGGCTTCAACGTCCGCATTCCGTTGCCGGGGACGATGTTCGACGCGCTGCCGCGTGAGATCCAGAACGGCATGCTGCTGAGGGTGCAGCCGGTGCTCTTCAACGTGGGGATCAACGAACAGCAGACACTGGCTGAGAAGTGAGGGGGGGTGGGAGGAAGGGAGGGAGGGAGGAAGGGCGGGGCATGGGGGGGGGGGGGGTGGAAGGGAGGGAGGGAGGGAGGGAGACAGAGAGAGACAGGGAGGGAGGGTGGGTGGAAGGGAGGGAGGGAGGGAGGGAGACAGAGAGAGAGAGACAAGGGGAGGAAGAGAGAGAGGGAGGGTGGAAGGGAGGGAGAGAGAGACAGACAGGGGGAGGGATGGAGGGAGGAGGAGACTGGGAGGGAGAGAGAGGAGGAGAGGGGGAGGGAGGGAGGGAGACAGAGGGAGGGTGGAATGAAGGGAGGGAGACAGACAGAGAGAGAGACAGGGGGAGAGATGGAGGGAGGAGGAGACTGGGAGGGAGAGAGAGGGGGAGAGAAAGAGGGAGGGGGAGGGAGGGAAAGAGAGAGGGAGGGGGGAGAGAGATGGGCTCCATTACGATTCTCCAAATGTAGAGCAAGTCCACTTCACTCCCTCAGTTGATTTGAAGACTGTGACTTGACAGACAGGTGTCAATCAAATACGTCCACTCACATTAAGTCAAGCTGACTTCAGCTAGTCGTGGAATGGAGTACCGTATTTTCCGGACTATAAGTTGCGGTTTTTTTCATACTTTGGCTGGTCCTGCGACTTATAGTCAGGTGCGACTTATATATCAATAATTCATAATCTCTGACTGACATGAACTGACATACGGTAATCTCTGACTGACATGAACCAAGGAGTAACTTCCGCTAGCGCCTCATACACGATAGAATAGCCATTATACTTGACAATGTGGACATTAAACACGACAATGTGGACATTAAACATGATGTTATGGACCTTATACACAATGTTATGGACGTTATAAACGATATTAAAGTCATTTATTCCTTCCAGAGACTGTTCTATGTTGCTAAGTTACCCCCGCGAGGCTATTTTGCTACTTCCGCTAGCGCCACATCCGCGATAGAATAGCCATTATACTCGACAATGTGGACATTAAACACGACAATGTGGACATTAAACATGATATTATGGACCTTATACACGATGTTATGAACGGTATACACGATATTAAAGTCATTTATTACCTTTCAGAGGCTGTTCAATGTTGCATTGTTTGTAGGCCGCCCTTCATCCTAACTACTTCCGTTTTTCACCAAGCTATCTTTGTCATGGCCTTATACACGATAAATAGTCGTTACACTCGACAATGTGGACATTAAGCACTATATTATGAACGTTATACACGCTATTATGAACGTTATACACGATATTAAAGTCATTTATTACCTTTCAGAGGCTGTTCCATCCTGTTTGCTTGCTCCCGCGACGCCATTTTGCTAACCTTCGTTAGCAACGCGCTAGCTAGCCCTGGCTTTACACTCGATAATTTAAGTATTTCTAACCTTTCAGAAGAAGTTTTAACGTGAATTATGTCCTTCCTGGGCTTACAAATCCTCTCATGTCTCTTCACAGTGCCAGACTAGAGTCAAGCTCAACAGGGTCTTCTTTCCCCGCTGATTCCGCCAAGCCCGTTCCCTTGAACCATGCGACTTATAGTCCAGTGCGACTTATATGTGGGTTTTTCCTCTTCATGACCAATTTTTGGCCTGCTGCGACTTATACTCGGGTGCGACTTATAGTCCGGAAAATACGGTACTATAGTACTGTTCACTCGCTACACACAGGAACACACTTCCCAAGGATTTCTTCAACGGGAAAATCGATATAATCGCTTTGAGTTGCAGCGCTTTGAGTTGCATTTCATGTAGGAAAGGTGCTATATAAATAAAGCTTTACTTACTTACTATATATTATTATATAATATCATTCACAAGAATCAGAATGGATTTTTTCGGGGATTCCCCAAGTGAAGTTGACTTCGCATATTTGTGTGTGTGTGTGTGTGTGTGTGTGTGTGTGTGTGTGTGTGTGTGTGTGTGTGTGTGTTCAACAATCAGAGTTGCCTTCAAACAAGCACTCCAAAGTGGAAGGAATCACTTGGTGTGAATAACATCCTATGTGTAGGCATCACTGGTTGTCGGCTCAGCACTACTGTAACTGACTGTTTTCATAATGTCAAAATGCACTGATAGTATTTATATCCTTTAGGTATTGTACATTTATGTGGACATAAATAAAGCATTTAAAATGTGTGTGTGTGTGTGTGTGTGTGTAGGTTTGGAGACACCTCTCTACAGGAGATCATCAACCTGGAGAGCCTGGCCCGCCTCAACTCCTACTACCAGCAGTTCAAGGAGGTCCTGCCTGAGGACTGTGAGTTACTGTGTGTAGAAGTCGGGTTGTAACACAACAACATGAGGTCAAACACCAGGGGGGGTCCAATACTACTATATGAATACTACTATAATACTACTATATGTAGAACTCACATCACTGAGCTGCAACGTTTGCAGGAAAAGCGCTATACAAATAAAAGTTATTATTATTATTATTATTATAGGAAATTGCTTTATTAGGAATAGCCCCTTGAGAATCTCGTATTCGAGGGGGTCCTATACAACAACAATAAAATAACAAGACAATTAGACAACACATTTAACAAAAACAAAAACAAGAGAAGAAAAAAATAAAAAATAAATTAAATAAACAAAAACTACAGTAACAACAGGACAGACAAATTAACAAAACAGACAAAACAAAACCCAAAAATATGAATTAGAACAAAACATAATGAGCATACAGATGGATCTTTCAATGATTAGCAATAGAAGAATAGTAATGGTGACAGTGATCCTATAAGATATAGACATGATTGTAACTTTATAATAGAGGTGATATTATAACGGACATGTACAGTTGAGCTTATAATAGGCGGACAGTGCTTTTTTAAAGAGGTAAAAAGATGATAAAGATCGGATATTTGCAGGCCGATTATTCCAAGCATTATTATTATTATTATTATTATTATTATTATCAGAGCGTTGTCGACCTCTCCGCCCTGGCCGTTCTCAGGTCTGCCGCGGTCCCGCTCCCAGACCTGCCTGCCTGAGCTGCTGAGGTTCCTGGGGCAGAACGTCCATGCCCGGAAGAACAAGAACGTGGACATCCTGTGGCAGGCTGCAGAGGTACAGTACATAACCTCCTTCATCCTCTAGGGTACAGTACATACCTCCTTCATCCACTAGGGTACAGTACATACCTCCTTCATCCACTAGGGTACAGTACATACCTCCTTCATCTGCTAGCAGACGTAGCTGAGGTGCTGGAGCTGGAGAGTATCAGACACACAAAAAAGCAGCATCCGCAACACTCAAATCTGAACAAAAAATCATTAATTTATTGCAAGCTGTCGGTCATAGACCTTCTTCAGGTACCAGTAGTAAAAGTAATAAAATAGACAGTAATACATGTTTTAAAAATACAATCATATTTCATATTTCTCTTTTGTGGAGTGGGTACAGTAGGCTACAAACAAGTGTCAGCATTCTCCACACTACCTGTCGCCATGACAGCTCCCCTCCCCCCAACTCCTGCCCACCGTCTCTCTCTCTCTCTCCCTCCCCTCCCTCACCCCATGCAGATCTGCCGGCGTCTCAACGGCGTGCGTTTCACCAGCTGCAAGAGCGCCAAGGACCGCACGGCCATGTCCGTCACCCTGGAGCAGTGTCTGATCCTGCAGCATGAGCACGGCATGGCCCCCCAGGTCTTCACCCAGGCCCTCGACTGCATGCGCAGGTAGGTGTCACCCCCCCCCCACCTCCCACTGCCTGAACTGAAACAACAACAACAACAACAGCAACAACAACAACAACAACAACAACAACAACAACACATGGTTCGCTCCACATGCCTGTGCCAACTACAGGAGACTTGATTTGAAAAAGTTTGACTGGCTTCCCAGCCGTAAAGTCTCTCTCTCTCTCTCTCTCTCTCTCTCTCTCTCTCTCTCTCTTTCTCTCTCTCTCTCTTTCTCTCTCTCTCTCTCTCTCTTTCTCACTCTCTATTTCTCTCTCTCTCTCTCTGTCTCTCCTTCTCTCTCTCTCTTTCTCTCTCTCTCTCTCTCTCTCTCTCTCTCTCTCTCTCTCTCTCTCTCTCTGTAGTTGCCACTCGTTCCTTAATGACACATCCTGTCCGTCTCACCTGCTTGTCTGTCTGTCCGTCTGTCTGTCCGTGCAGCCAGATGGGCAGAGAATGTGCTCCCCATTTTGACTTGATCTGGCTCCAGACTGAAACTGACCCACCTTGCTTCCCATACCTCCACATAACCCCTCCCCCCCGCCCTCTCTGTCCTCAACCCTCATCCCCTTGTTTGCTGACACTGCTTGCTGAGAAAGAAAGAAAGAAAGAAAGAACGCTTTTTAGAAGCTGAGAGCTGATGTGTGTACCAGCTACAGCCAAACAGCTCATTTTTCATCTGCAGTCCCTGTCCATGTGCGGTTAAAACGAAGAGATACCCTCTGAATTGACAGTGTGTTGCTGCTGTGTTACTGAGTAGGAAGGCTGCTGTCCTGCAGCTTCTTGCATGGTCTCTCCCCCTCACCACCACCACCCCCCCCCCCTCACCCCTGGATCAGCGCTCTCCTCCCCCCTCCCATCCTATGACGTGGGAGGGCAGGATGATGGTAGCCCTAGACACTGATCGAAGGTCAGCTCTGCCCGCCCCCCTTCCCCATAATGCATAATGGATGATTTTTTTTTTTGGGGGGGGGGGGGGGGGGGGGGTGTGAGGAAGGTAATCTGATCCGAGGTCTGTGTCATAGGAGAGCATCGGCCATTCCTCCACTCTTCCACAGCCCAGGAACAGAACTGCCCCCCCCGTGTGGGAGACTAGACAGCGTATCAGGAGAGTCATTAGGAGCGTTAGTTCTGATCTCACACAGCTGTGGATGAGTGGGCAAGGGGGCAGGAGGAGGGAAAAACTCAAGGAATGGTTGCCATGGTCACGGTTCCTTGTAAATGCTTTTTTTTTGACAGGTGCAGCTTTTTTTGAGTGCAAAGCATGCTGGGGGATGAGGCACGCCCATGCTGCTGCATGGCTCTAGGCTGGCAGGACCCTCCCTCCCTCCCTCCCTCCCACTGGGGTCGGGATCAATTCCATCCCGGTTCGATTCCATTCCATTTCCGGCTCAATTCCTTTCCACGTCAGGAGAGGTTCTAATTCTGATCATGATAAATCATGGTCATGATTTGAATTAAAACTTTTTTTCCCGTCGAATGGAATTGTAGTGGGAGTGAGCTCAACCGCACGCCTCCCCCCCCCCCCCCCCCACCCCATAACACACCCAACACCCCCCAAAGCCCTCACTCTCTCCCATGTCCGTCAGTCTGTCTGTTAAACATGGAGAACCATCGCTGGGTGTGTCTTCTTACAAACTATTTTCTTTCCTTTCCCAAAGATGCAGCAACATCTCTCCTTAATTTTCTCTTTTGATTCTCTCTTCTTCTCCTTCTCTCTTGTCTTCTCTGTCCCCTCTGTTGTTACGGCGATGCGTTTGGACTATTATTTGGTATGTGTCGTGCGTTTTGGAATGATATTTGATATGATTTTTAAAATTCTTTCTTCATTTTTTGTTTTATCGCCGGTTGATTTGGTGTCCCGTCATCCACGTTTTGCCGTTCATAATCATAACCCGGCTGAAATGGGGATCTGATTTTCCGCTCCATCCCGCTCCAATTGGCTGTGGTCTGAACCTCATATTCCACCCTGCTCTGCCGTCCCCCTGTACCCGCGCCATAATCCACATCTCCCTTTCCCAACCATCGTCATGTCCGCCCCCTACATCGACTACATTTCCCATGGTGCATCCTTCTTCCTTCCTCATTCTTCCTCTTTATTTTGGCATCATTCGGTCCCTGTTCCTCCCTCCCCACGCGTCCATACCATCTCCCCCCCCCCCCTCCTACAGCATTGGGACCAGGGAGGGGGTGATCCAGAAGAATCTGAGCGGCCTGTTGCCCATCCGGGACCTCAGGTTGGACCCCAGCCTGCTGTACTCCCTGCCCCTGCTGGCCCTCAGCCCCAACCTGCTCATCGTCTGGCTCTTCCTCAGCGTGGCCTACGTGCTGGCCAAGCTCCGCTGCAGCTGAACGCCCCGCCCCGCCACCGCCCCGCCACCGCCACCGCCCCGCCCCGCCCCACCCTGCCCCCCCGAGCCCAGTTCTCCTCTCTTTATCGCACTCTCTCTTGCGCGCACACACGCGAACACTCTTTCTCCCTCTCTGTCTCTCTCTCCCTCCCCCCTTATCTCTCTCTCCCTCTCCCTCCCTCTCTCGTGCTCTCTTTCTCTCCCCCTCTCTCTCTCACGCTCTCTCCCTCCCTCCTTCTCTCTCTTCAGGCCTGTTATCCCCAGTGTAGTCAGCAGGCTGCCAGGCAGAAGGCCAAAGAGTCCGTCAGTCAGTCAGTCAGGTGCCCTGTCTGATCATCTGTGTTAGACAGGCTGCCCATCCGTCAGTCAGTCAGTCAGTCAGTCAGGTGCCCTGTCTGATCATCTGTGTTAGACAGGCTGCCCATCAGTCAGTCAGTCAGTCAGTCAGTCAGTCAGGCAATCTGTCTGTCAAGTCTTTCTGGAGCTCAACTGGGCGGACCATATAGGTAGGGGGTGGGCATTGTGTACTTTAATGTACTACGTGCGTCATCACTCAGCTAGAATGGCAGCCTCTCCCACCCAATGGGAAGCCCCCCCTCCAGCACTCCTCCCGCCCTGCTCACTGTCTCCCAGCCAATCCAGTCGGAGCAGGAGGCCGGTCTTAAGTTCTACGTGCAGTTCTACAGTTTGCGACTGTTATTGTCAGTGTTCTGCCTTATTTGTCAGTTACAGACCAATCTTCTAACGACCGAGGAGCGATGCATTTTAAATAGAAACGTTGTGAAATATATAGCCTAAGTTGTTTTAGCCGATATTATGGATTTGATGGCAATAGTATTATGTTACAGTTGGTACAGTAAGCGCTACAGTAAGAGTGTTTTCAGCTTCAGGGCTCCAATTGGCTTTCGCTAAAGAGCACTGTGCAACACTTGGTAAATGGACTGCACTTATATAGCGCCTTTGTCCAAAGCGCTTTACAACGGCCTCCTATTCACACACACATTCACACACCAATGGCGGCCAAGCTACCATGCAAGGCGCCGGCCCGCTCACTGCGGGAGCAATTTGGGGTTCAGTGTCTTGCCCAAGGACACTTCGACATGTGGCCAGCCGGGGCTCGAACCGCCGATCTGCCAACCTTGCGATCATTAGACTGCCGCTCTACCTCCTGCGCCACAGCCGGCCCAACACTTACATTTTAGTGGGCATGGTTTCGCAAAGTTTCAGTTAGTGTGTGTTTTTTTTATTTTTACTGCAGTCTTGCGGTTATCTACATGCATTTATTTATAGAATTTCAAACCTTTTTTTGTTTCCTTGTCATTCGTGGTTTTAGGGAATATAGACGAATTACAGAATGTAATAATCTGAGAATATACACCAGGTCTACTTCCACATATTCATAAAGGATGTCCTGGTCTTATGAAGGGTAATCCTTGACAGGCGACAACTGCTGCCCGTTATGATCAAATAAGTGATAGTCTTCGCCTACTGATAGTTATTGAAGGTGGAAAATCAGGTGTCTGAATTTCCCAACTCCCTTTGACAAGTCCACTGACACCCGATGTACTTGTAAGTCGCTTCGGTTAAAGGCGTCTGCTAAATGTCTAAAATGTAAATGTAATTTACTGCCAAACCTTAATCAGCTAAATTTATGTTGGTCGTGGGAGCCATGCTTTGTGGTGACTGAATTACCAAAATGGTCTTTGCACATGTTTTTTTGGGCGGGACGGGGGGGGGGGGTTCAGCCTTGCACAGTGCTCTTTAGCAGAAGCGACTAGCAGCCTTCCAGTTTGTGTCCTAAGTTTTCTAACACATGATCATAGCCCTTTTTTTTTAGCATCTTGATCTGAATTCATGGTTTAGTGTATCTACTACCACAACAGGAACAATCGTGCAGTTTTTTGGGGGCTGGCTTGATTCCCACTTCTTTCTCATTTAGCTATATGCAGGTTGATTGATTGATATTTCATAAACCATAGGAAGTCTTGTCCAGGGCCAATGTCAAGCTAAAAATCGTACGGTTTGTTTTTTTGCCAGTTTTGATAACGGCGGCCATATTGTGAGTTGTCTCTCAGGTCTTCCTGCTCTTACAGCAGAGAGAGATGTAAACAGATGCACTGTCTATTGATGTCGGCCATGTTGTGAAGATTCGCTTGTCTTGCCGATTGACACGGTTCGATCTTTCGTCTGAGAAATTTGAGTTGGCTAACGTGGGAGTGTGTGGGATTTCAGGGGACCTCGTTTGAATATGCAGTGTAGATAATATCACTTGCTGGACAACAGTTATTCTTCCTGTGTATTTTGGGGATTTTTCTCTAGCGTTTACTTTTCTGTTGATCAGATATGCCCGAAAGATCAATAATACTGTATAAAGTTTTCCTATTTATGATAGAGTTTGTATATATATAATATATAAGTTGTTTTCGCTAGAAGGGGCAACGTGGGTAGCAGTTTTTGGAAGAAGAAGAGAATGTAGATGCTTGTGCCAAAGGCTTTAGCCAGGTGTCAGACAGGGGGGGAATCCAGGTCCCTATCTCCTTCCCAGGTACTTCAGCACCCAAATGCAACCCCTACCCCGCTTCCACAGGGAAGAGCCCTACATTTAAACAGAGGTTATGGATTTTTAATCGTTGACACTTTAGGGTTACTTCCAAGATTTGCACTTTTGCTTCAAGCTTCCTTCCTACCAGTCCACTGCAAGTCAAAGCAGCAGCAGAACCCCTCAGTGTCTCGATGGAGTCGCCCACATAGAAACATGTCTACCAGTCTCATGTCAACGCATTCACGTTGTTAAAGTTGTACTATCATTTCTCAAGCTTCTTCTCCTCAGCCAGTATCAGTATGACATCATCTCTGTTACCTCCCCAGACAGAGAGGACTATTCAATCTAACCTGACCTACTAAGGATGAAACGGATGATCCCAAAATAGCCTCCCATCGGCGTTTCCTATTGCGGGGTGGGGGGGGGAGGGGTCTAACACCCCCTACCCCCACATCTAACTTCACCACACCCCAAAATGTCCTCCACTTCCCCCTATGTCGGATGGATGGTAAAGATGCTGGACGTTAGTAGACATGAGGATGAGGACATCACCGCTGGTTGACTGAATGCTGTGGACAAATCTAGATAAGATGGTTAGGTGGCTCCCGAGTATTTGAAAGATTGTTTTATGAACCTATTCTGAATTTTGTGCAATGTTACTGTTTACATTACCAACACATTGTATTATGCATCATCAACAAGTAGTATGCAGTATTTATTTGTTAAGTATTCTATTTCCTTTTTGGATATTGTAATATCTATATTGTAAATATAGAAATGTATGCATTTATTCAGTATCAGATCTTCTATTGATACATATGCTGATTTTAGAACTACCTCTATTTTAACCGTGGAAAAACGATGTCCGTATGACAGGAAAGACAGTGGGGATGAGACGCGGTCAGTAGTGTCATCAGGTAAACGTCCATGAAACAGCGCCCCCTGTTGTTGGGGAATGAAATCCCTGGTAATCACTGTGGTGTGTCCAGGGGCCAGTATTTAAAATTGAATCCGGATTTGAATGATCTAGATAATTGTTTTGCTATCCAGGATCAGATCAATCTGTCTGATTTCCCCTATATTATTCAAAATCAGACAGCTGATCCAGATGAAACGTTTTGAAATGATTGGGCCCAGGTGAAATGTTCTTGGCAAGATAGAAGCTCTCTTCGATGGACACAACAAATTGGAGGACCACTGTAAAATTCTCAATTTGGATTTTTAGAATATACTGTATCTCTCAAACAGTCTCAGTTCCATTCATTGCGAAACCAAAACCCAATAAGTTCCTGTTTCAACTCTCAAGTTTTTCTCTCTGTTTTTATTGAATTCCTTATGAGCTTTTTATTTTGATTTTTTTAAAGCAAATTCTTAAGAGAACACGATGAAGTGAATATGGAGAATATATTTCTATCGCTGTGCGTTATATTTAAATGCTTGTATGTCAATGCTTAAATGTTGGCTAAATATATTTATTGATATGTAGAGTATATAGTGTGATTATGCTTATGATATAAATCTTCATGCAGGTGTCACTTTATCACATTGGGAGGGATGAGTCCTCCATGTTGTTTTCAGTTATCTGTGTGTTAACCCTCGGTGTGCAGTCAGCTTCTCCAACTCAGTGTCTTGGCTTCCTCAAATGACCCGGAAAATTATGGAATATGATCTGGGAAAACAATGCCGTTCTCCCTCTCTGTGGAATGCTTCTGTCCGGACAGTGCAATAACAGTCCGCCCCCCCCCCCCCCCCCCTCCAAAGACTCCGCTTTAACCGTGTAATGTAACACATCTCATGCCAAAGTCATTCCAGAGGAATGTAGCTGTAAGCTACAGTGTATTTGAATGGCTTGTTCCTCAAGTTGAAATGAAATGAAATGTGCTGTCGCGCTGAAATATTATTTTTGTAAAACTTTGTTGTTGTTTTTTTCTGTTGATATGTGTTGCACGTTCCCGCGACCCCTGATGCTCAGAAGTGTGTTATTGGGGGTAGTAGTGTCCTACTGGATAGTGAGGTGGACTGGTGATCAGAAGGTCATGAGTTCAAATTCCCACCTGGGAACACCACCACTAGTGTGCCCTTGAGTAAAGCACTTAGCCCTAAGTTACTCCAGGGGAGACTGTCCCTGTAATCTCTAAATTGTAAATCGCTTTGGATAAAAGCGTCGGCTGAATGGTTAAAATATTATGAAGCACTTGTTGGGTGAGCCGAGTCAGATGTGGTTATCTGGGGGCCGCTCCCTCCTCCTCTGATACCATCCTCCTCTTCCTAGGGCCTCCGTCTCCCTCTGCCATGGCCTTCTTCTCCACATTGCCTCCATGTTTCTTTGACAGTACCTTGTGTTGGTCTTTTTGCTCATTGTCTTTTAACGCCGACCCTTTTTTGTTTTTGTTTTCTTCACTTGCTGTCATCCTCTCTTTGCTTGCCCCCCCTCCCCTCCCCTCTCCTCCCCCCTCCTCCCCTCTCCTCCCTCTTTCCCAGTGAGGGGTGCAGACGGGAGAACACCATGAAGAATGTGGGATGTCGCAAGTATGCTTTTAACTCCCTGCAGCTCAAGGCCTTCCCCAAACATTACAGGCCCCCCGATGGGACCTTTGGCAAGGTTGAGACTTGATTGGACCGTGGCTACCATGGCGACGGTGTCCAATAGAGACGCCAGTAGCAAAAGACCAAAGTGCAGCTTACTCAGGAGGATGTAATGCTACAGACCCGTTCAGATAGAAATCTATCGCGTAGAACCGACGGTTCTCTGTCTTGCAAGATATAATTTCAGCTCTATGAGTTACATTTCTGTATGCAACGTTTTAGAGAGTCAATCTTGGATTGAAACCACAAAGCAATCACCCCCAAACATTTTTGTATTATTAAATGATTAATTTAAAAGTAAAAAGATGGATGTACCAATCCCAGATTGCCTCTCTAAACATTGCACCTCCTGAACAAGCCTCCGCTGCCCTTTGCTTTTCTGCTGAATCACTGTTTAGACGCTCTTTGACACCCAGTAGTTGCTTTAGGCGTGATCGATATTTGTGCACTGAATCAATGCATATTTTTCCATTTCATAGATGTATAGTATGATATGACAAATTAAATGGGTGAAAAATGCCACCACCACCACTGGTTTAGATACCTAAACAATCTGTTCAGACCTCACAACTTTTGGATTGTTCTGAAGTTCTAGATTTCTAGATGAACCTCTAAAATACGGTGACAACACTGTCTAGTTAGTATGTCATGCTTTTAGGTCAACTACGGTAATAAGATACAGTGTCACTGATTCTGTCCCACTATACAAAGTGAGGCACTGAGCTGTTGTACTGCTACCTATCACCTGCTGGAGTTTTTCGAGGTTTGTAGAGTTAGAACATTCATATCGGGCCAGTATTGGTCCACGCTGACAATATTAAGAATATACCGTCTGTGTGAAACAAACCCATATTTTATATGTTAACCGTGAGCATCTTCAGCTAGTGTATGAGTTTCAGTTATCTATTAGTTGGGGTTTTACATATAATATACACAAAATTGATTCTTTTCGGTCTTTGAATCTGAGGGCATCTGCAGATCTCTGCCTGTGGAAACATTGCTACTGTGGGATTTTCCCTCACACTGTGCTGTGTCTCGGCCTCTGCAGTAAACATGCTACTCCGTTCACCAAACACAGCTGTTAGTGTCTTATCTGTAAGTCACCTGGATGTACTGTATGTTTTTTTTCATTTCTGAAAACCATTGTTTTAAAGGAGCTACACATTAGATCTGATAGAAAGTGACAATTGGATAATATAATATATAAAAATAACAAAGACATAAAATAGACATCAGAAAGAAACATTATGGATAGTGGCACAATTTGTATGGACCATTTGACAGCAGAATGGCTGTACCAGCCAGTCATAACATTAGTGGGGACTGGGGAGCTATCATTTTGGAACACTATGGGCCCTATTATGCACTTCTTAACTTGCCGTCTTAAGTGTCAATTAAGACGCACCGCCAGGTTAAGACCTACCGCCACCCTTATTATGCGCTTCATATGCGCTACTGCTATTATGCAGGTGTCGATAGGCGCCCACACATAAGACGTAAAACTCCCGTGCATATATTGCTCATTGTGGGAGTGTTCATATGTTAATGAAGTGCACTAGGCGCCCCTGCTATTATGCGATCTGACTTTGCTCCTAGCGCTAAGAAGTGGTTTGAAAAGTTCTTAAGTTTAGACTTCATGCACGTTTTGAAACACGAGCGCGCCTCCGCGGTTTGCGCATGCATGTGGGCACACATGAACACGCACGTGGCTCCACGGCAAGACGTCAATTACGGTCACAGTATAAATGCTTTATTTCAGAAGGGAGAGGCAGAGAAGCGCGCTGACCTCCTTCTCAGGACTTCCATAATAGCATAGCGCTAATGACTCAACGCAGCCGGTTCTTAAAGGGAATGGCACCTGGCACGCTGATTGGGTTGATTGAGAAGACGCCCAAAACACACCCATGACTAATTTCTTTGCTTAGCGCCGGCTTTAAGGCGCCCACTGCAGCACGCATAATAGCAAAGTGGCCTTGACCACGCCTCCACGTCTTAAGTTTAGATCTACCGCCTCGTCTTATTGATGAAGTGCATAATAGGGCCCTATAGCTCCACAATCCCTGCAGATGAGTTCAACTCCATTATATCTTTAGTACACTGAAAATGTAATGTGTAGCTCCTTTAACTAACTCAATTGCCAAAAGTAGGGTTGTGAAAGCCATTGGCAGGTGGTTGAAGTGAAGTCTTAAGCACTGAGAGAAATTAGGAAAAAGCTCCATTGTGAATGTTCCAGACTGATGCACTTCCCTTATGTAGCCGGTTCTTTTTTTACTGGAGGCGAGGGTTCTATATGAAACATTGTTCTAATGTTGTGTTTTTCTGTTCTAAATCTAATGTTGATCCAAGTGAGAAAGGCCAGCAGTAAGGACATTTATAACGCACATTGTGTCACAGAACGTTGCCCATAATTTGGTCGCCAGCCGTGGAGGTGATGAGGTTATATGAGGTTATAGTGAGTGACCTTTAACCCTAATTTGCACTGATTTTGTTTGGAGGCCTTTTAGTGTTCTGTGCACACACTCCGCTGCCCCCCACCCCCAAACTCTTTACACACACAGGTAGCACGGGGAGAACATCCACTGCCACAATACAGTCACAGAGTCTCCCATAAGTTAGTGAAGTATAAGCCAATGTAATCAATAGAGTGTTCTAGACTTAAAGAGTTAATGGGAATCTGGGGAGCCAAGTTAAGTCTACTTTACTGTACTTAATTTTTTTGTTTTTGTTTTTTTAAACGTTTTATCTTTTCTACTTGTATGTTTTTTCTGCACTGTTGTGGACCAGGGCAAACATTTTATCCTGATGGTTAGTTTAGAACTGTAAACAGTGTTGCTCAAGAGTGTTGCTCTTTGGCCACAAGGACAATGTAGCTTTCACTCTATGTTTAGCTACATCGTTCTCTGAGAATTGTTTTTGCAACCCATGTCAACATTGATACTGAGGAGACTTGTGTCCATAAAACACTGTCATCTGTGTGTGCATGTATCAAAGCTACACATTAAACAGGCACCTATACTGCATACAACAGGATTTGCCCATAAACCCAACTGTGAAATGCAATTTGTGTACAACTATACATGCTTAAAGATATTTGATTGGAAATGATCGACATGCTATCTGCAGACATTTATTTTGCATTTATGTACTTTCTATACTATAGTGTATAATTCAACAAGCATTTGGATTGGATTTGTATTTCTTTCTATTGTAATGGGCACATATCTTTTATCATACACAGAGAAATAGGATATCTGTATAGATCTGAATATTGCTATAAATTATGCTCATCAATATCTGATGCAAATAAAAAAACTAAATGTTCAACTGTTTTCTAATTATGTCTTTTCAAATGAAGCCACTCATTCAAAGTTCAATTTTGGAGAGTTGTATGCAGTACCACCTCTCCCCATACACAGACTATATGCCCTGAGTAAAAACAATAATAATAATAATGAATTTGTTGGTCACTGAGAAACTTCCATATGAGGAATCCCCCTATTTAAAAAATGTGCTCTGTTGAAAAGCAACTGAATACTTTTTTTGAGCCTTGCTTTTGATAAGCCAATCCTTTATTATGTTATTCCATAATTTGCATTTATTTAAATGTATATATGGTTTTTATTATTATTATTATTAAGTATTACGTTTTTGTTTTTATTATTGCCAGTTGCGGATGTGGTGGGGAGCCCCGAAATGTTTGGTTTTGCCCATAATAGCTTGATGCTGGTTATATGGCAAACAAAATGTTACTGTAAAGGCCAATGCACACAGCGTGCGATTTCTGTTGCGCGTCAACATTCCATTTTGAAGTTTGAATGGAAGTCTATGAGAACATCGCATCTCAACACACACGGCCCCGATTTTAATCGCATGGCAAAAATTCGATTCCATTCATTTTGAATGGGACAAAGCACACGGCGTGCGAGTTTTGTCGCACTGTCAAATTTTGCAAATGTTAGCTTCACAATGAATGGAATCGAATTTTCGCCGTGCGATTAAAATCGGGGCCGTGTGTGTTGAGATGCGATGTTCTCATAGACTTCCATTCAAACTTCAAAATGGAATGTTGACGCGCAACAGAAATCGCACGCTGTGTGCATTGGCCTTAAGTCTATAGCCTACCTTGTTTAAGCGTCAACTATTCACACATTCCAAATATTGTACACATAGCTGTCTGCCTGCTCACCATTTCTGTTCTGCGGATCCTAATTCTGCAAGTATTCTGGAATCCTTTCAGGGTGTCCTTATCAGTAGTGAAAGTTTACCCAAGGTCACAACGTCAGTTAAACAATATAACTTATGTTTAGCTTGAAGGCGCCAGAAGCGACATTGTAGCGCAGCTCTGGGTAAGCCATGCACATGAATGTAAGCGATGCAGTCAGACGATCCACAAGATGAGTGAGATCTTCAGGAATTCTACCACATGTTGAAACGTGTTGCTTATAACGGAGTGCAGGTCTGCAGGTGACGACATGGCAGCACCTTTGAAATTCTACAAACTCTGGGGACCTGTGTCCCGTTGTCAGAGGAACTGGAGGTAAGGTTTTATGTGTTACTGATCTATCTTTTAAAAAATTAAATAAAGTCCCTTGAGTAGAAATTATACAAGGCTTTCATCATGAGGAAGGTGGACTTGGAGAAGTTCAAGAGGATGTTGATGGAATCCCTGAAATAACAAATGGGAACCTGCGTTTTAGTGTTTTATCCTCCACTATTACAAATGCACCGTTTCTATTGGTTTCAGTTGAACACTTAATCATGAATATTAATTTATTAACTAATATACTCTCACATACATGTATAGCAAATCATTTTTACTATGCATTCTTGTTACATTTTGTCTTACAGTATTGCATAATAAAATCCTGTTCAGTAAATAATCATAAAAGTTGCATATTTTGACCTTTTTGTATGTATTGTGTCTGTCCTCGTTTTGAAGTGATTTGAGCTCATAAAAAAAACTAAAAAAATTCCCTAAATGCCTATCTTTCATAAGTGGGTGTGGCAGCCGAGCACCTTTCTTGTTCAACAACATTCTTGTAAGACACGGAAGCACAAGCTGTCAGATCACCGTCAAAAGACAATTCACAGGTAAGATGTTCTTTTTCATCCCAAAATATTCCATGTTGCATATCAGTTGTGTATGTTTAATCTAGATAAAATGCCCAGCCCAAGTAACGGGACAGTGATGAATGTGTTCTTGTTCTTTTGGCTCTACACTCTTCTACTTTGTGCTTTCAGAAGACGCAAAGATGGTTAAGAAACTTGTAGTGGACGTCGACACTGGTGTGGACGATGCTCAGGCTCTTATGATGGCACTTGTTGCACCCGACGTGGAGATCCTGGGGATTACCTGCGTGACAGGCAACACTTCTCTGGAGAACTCTTGCAAAAACACACTGCGCGTCCTTAAGGTTTGCGGGAGACTTGAAGTAAGTTTGAATATACATCTAGCACACACCACAATTAGCAAATCAGCAAATATGTTTAGGACCTATAATCTGTGAATATCTGTTGTATCCTCACCAAATCTGCTCTGTTGCTGCTCTCAGTTCATATATTAAAAATGTTTCAAAAGTAGATAATTTAGATAATTATCAGTATGGTGGTATTCTTAATAATTTAATTTAATTTAATAATTTTGCCATTTAGCAGACGCTTTTATCCAAAGCGACTTACAATTACGAATTACAGGGACATTCCCCCTGGAGTAACTGAGGGCTAAGTGCCTTACCCAAGGGCACACTAGTAGTGGTGTGGCTTCAGGCGGGATTTGAACTCACAACTTTCCGATCCCAAGTCCAACTCACTATCCACTAGACCACCACTACCCCACCACTACTATTCTTTAATTACCAACATGACCAGTTCACTGTTTGTTAGTTTTTTTGTGCATTTCATTCCCTCCAAATCTCTACCATGTTGTCTGTTTTTTTTAGATCCCAGTCTTTCGTGGAGCTGCAGAGCCTCTGCTGGCCCTTACCCTGACTGCGGGCTCCTTTCATGGGCAAGACGGGCTGGGAGACGCCCCTGATCCCGATGCCCCAGGCCTGGAGCTGCTCCAGACCGAAGGGGCGGTGGCAGCCATGATCCGACTGATAAATGAGCATCCTGGGGAGGTATCATAGATGTCAACTCTCACATCAACCCTGAGCCCTATACACACTTAACTCCTATTATCTATAGGTATTATTACTATCAAATGGAAAATAATCTGTGGTTAATGGGTTATTTTATGTTTTATCTTGTGTGTACGTTTTTATCAGATGTTGTGACCCTGGTGAAATGCACTTTAAGCCGTAATAAACTAGAAAACAACCTGTACAGGTGTCTCTGGTGGCGACTGGCCCACTGACCAACCTGGCTCTAGCAGTGAAGATTGATCCAACCCTCCCTCAGAAACTCAAAGGCCTTTACATCATGGGCGGCAACACAGACTGTAAGGGTTCCATGTAAAAATGACACTTAGATACTCACACTATGGACAGTACCAGTCAAAAGTTTGGACAATAGAATGGGGAAGTGTGTCCAGATTTTTGACTGGCACTGTATACTTACATACTCACTGTCTTGCATTATATTAACCAATTAAAAAAAAATATATATAATAATAATACATGGTGATAACTTAATAACTTTGATAACTTTGAAAACAAAAATGCAAGCATGTTGTGACATGCAGAAAACACCATAATAGCAATAATAATATTTTATGTATGTATAGTCTCGTCTAACTGCCTGAGTTGTTGTGTTGCAGCCAGAGGGAACACCACAGTGTGTGCTGAGTTCAACTTCGCAGCAGATCCTGAGGCTGCTTACATTGTGTTGAACCGCTTCCTGTGTCCTACCTACATCGCTGCCTGGGAGTTTGCCTGCAGGAATAAGCTACCATGGGTAAGGTCTACACTCTACAGCAATACTGGAGTTGTCGCGTGTGAAAATGAAGGTACAGTCTACAAGGCTTAACTGCAGTTGAATGGGGACTATCTCAATAGTCTGCAGCATGATTTGGGTCTTGTATGTATGTTATTATCATCCCTCTGGGAAGGATTATGATTTATTGGTGAAATCCATGTATCATCATGTCCCATCTCCTCTCCCCCCTGCAGGCGTTCTGTGACACCTGGCTGGCCCAGGACACTGACAAGGCCCGGTTCATGAAGAGGATCTTCAAACACACCATGGACGTGGCCCACAGCGAGAGGTACCAGCTGGAGCTGGTGGCCGGCTTGGGCTTTGTGTCATGTGACTCGTACGCCATGGCGGCCGCCATCGACGACACGTTCGTGACGGAGAGCGACCAGGAGGCGGTGACGGTGGAGCTGCAGGGGAAGTACACCCGAGGCATGATGGTCCTGGACACCATGGAGCTCCTGGAGAAGCAGCACAAGGTCTTCATCATGAGGAAGGTGGACCTGGAGAAGTTCAAGAGGATGTTGATGGCGTCCCTGCAATAACAACGTCTCAACGAAAGCATTTCAGTGTTTGTTTTTTTTCCTCCTCTGTTACAAATGCGCTTCTTCCCCATATTAGTTTCAATGGAACACCTTGAATGTTGTTCCGGAGGGCTTCATCATGCATTCTTGTTAAATTTGTTCTTACACTATTGCATAATAAATAATATAATAAATTAAATCCTGTTCAGTCTTGTTCATTCTGAGGTTTCCCGTCCTTTCCCAGTCCTCCTCTTCCTCTACCGTTTAAAAAAATATATATATACAGTATATATATATATATATATAACAATAGTAAAAGTAATTATTCCGTCTTCTAGTATTGTAACTGCCAATGGCCCCTGGCATAGATTACTTTTTATTATGATGACTGATGTATAGATGATGCACTTACTTGACAAATGTATTTGTTGTAAGTGGCTTTGGAAGGCTAAGTGCTAAATGTGCTAAATGGCAAATAAGTACCCTTTTCTTCCTTCCACCTACGCATCCATGCTGTCCCTCCCTGAGGCTCATCCTACCTGACAGTCTAGAAGTAATGTACAGAAGATAATAGTGAAACAGCCTGGACACAGTTAAAACAGAATTTTACAAAAAATATATATTTGTTTTGGCCCCGAAACATCATTATCAGGTAGAGCTTGATAGAATAGAACAGACTAGCGTGACTCAAAAGTCCTATCACAAAACATTCCATGACATTGACGGTAAATGAAACCACTGTTTATTCCACTGAAGTGATCGGTTAAGTTAAAACCTCTTTATTGATAGTGCTCGGGAATGTACACTTAAGAGAAAATCTCTCCAAACCAAATGAAACTCACATTTCCTCCTTGCTTGTTATTTTTCCCTCTTCCAACAAAAAGGATTTTGAGAATGTATCATATCATTATTCCTTTAAAAAAAGAAAATCTACAGAAAAGAAACCAAGATATCTTCTTAGAAACAATCCATGATTTGTGTATCTTACAAGCAGAGTACTATTTACAAAGTATACAAAAACTGCAATCCATTCCCTTGTCTCCAAAAAAATGAAATCATTGTCCGTGAGAGTCCAAGCCCATTGTCAACTGGAGCCACCAGTGTCCCCCTCCCTCCTCTCTCTGTCTCGCTGTGTGGGCATTGTGGTTCCGTCTACTGGACCCGGTACTTGTAGAACCAGCAGAGTCCCTTGGTGAAGTTCCAGCCCAGGGAGAGGGAGAGGATGTAGAAGAGGCCCAGCAGGGCAAAGGGGTACAGCAGCACCACTGTGTTCTTCAGGAAGGGCAGTGCTGTGGAGGGGAGATGGAGAGGTTTAGGCAGGAAGAGACCAGGGTCAATTAGGTACTGAGCTTTTGGTGTATGACTTACTGCGTCTTTGAGCCCTAGAAAAGCACTATATAAATACAATGAATTATTATTATTAATTTGTGTTGTTTTTAACTCACTTGAGCCCATGTCAAAGAAAAAGTTCTGTCTAATGTAAATTAGAAAGGAACTATCCCTTTAAAACCAAAAACTCACCGTTGTAACCCAGGAACGTGATATACAGGTAGTAGCCAATGGCTGTCAGCCACAGACTGTTACCAACAAAATACCCCAGGAACCAGTCAGCGTTTATGACTACGACATCTGAAACACAACACGGAGGTGAGACCCTGCACAGTAAAGGCTTACAAGACTTCACATGCACATTTTTTGCTTACTAATCAAGACAGTCAAAAATAACATGCGATGACAAGTAAATCCTGTCAAATCATGCACGTGTAATATCAGTTCATCACTCACGGTTTATAAAGAAAAGCTGTAGGAAATGCAGGATGACGAGTAGAGGGTAGAAGGCGTTGAGGTGCACGTCGAAGGCGTAGCCCCACTCTACATCATAGTCCTTATTTGGGTGTTTCAGAAGGTACTTATTGGTGATGACCCTGGGGACACAAAACAAACATTTTTGTTTATTTTTACATTATTACTATTTGTATTACTGATTGTACTGTGAATTGTGTCTTATTTGTCACAGTTTATGTCCTGTATTACTGTCACTTTTTTTTATCTTGAATTATGCCTATTGCCTTATTGTCTCGTGCTGCAATGTCAGGAACCGAAGCCTAAGAATTGTACTCTCTTACACTTGTGTAATGTGATGTAACAATAAAACATTAAAACTTGAAAACATACACAAACTGAAACCTTGAGAAAGATGACCCCAGTTCTTGTTGCTCACTTAACTGCCAAAGGGTTCCGGAACACTCACCACCTAGTGTGCCAAGTGTTTTATGTGGTATTTCATGTGGTATTTAAGTGTTTTATGTGGTATTTAAGTGTTTTATGTGGTATTTATCTGCAACAGTAGTCCGATTGGCTACAAAATGAAGCATTATCATTTATGCATTTTTTGGGGAATAAAGTTACCCGTGGCAATCTAGGATGATAATTTGACAATTTGGGTGACTTTATTCACCCTCTGCACTAAATGAGGTAAAGGATCAACATGTATACAAAATGGTAACAGCTTATCTAGCACTGGTATTGTACAAAGGTGGAGTTTCCCATTCTATTGCTTTCACCCAACTAACCCAGTAGATCTACGTCAAGTGCCTCAAGGTAGAAGCAGCAGCAAGTTTGACTTTGGACAAGGGAAAGGCAATACGCTCATGGGTGGCGTAGCTCACTAAGGCGCATGCAACATAATCGAAGGGTCCCTGGTTCGATTGCGGCCAGTGACCTATCCTGCATGTCATCCCTCCTCTCTCTCTCTCTCCCATCCTTCCTGTCAATATCTACTGTCTCTATCCCAATAAAGCAGAAATGACATAAAAACATATATATCTATATCTCTATATAGATATATAGAGATATATATAAAATAAATAAGGAAACGCTGCTTCTATTGCAACATTTGAGCGGTCTGCTGTGTCTGTAGGCCGGCCGGGCGGCCCAATCTACTCACCACATGAGTGTGGATATGAGCAGGCCCACGCCAATGCAGTCTATGAAGACCACCCAGAGCAGCAGCTTCAGGGTCTCCAGCAGGCCCATGTCCAGCACCAACCCGAAGCCCACCGTGGACACTGCAGAGGGGGGGACAGAACACACGTCTCTTCCATCAGACAACAGATATCCAGACTACATACTGAAGCATCATGGGATCCTGTCTGAGGTATGTGAATGTGGCCTTGAGTTACTATCTACTACGTAGGAGTTGCCAACCTTGGTCTGCAGCATTATAGCAGTATATATATATATATATATATATATATATATATATATATATATATATATATATACAGTACAGTATATACTGTAAAAATATACAGTGTATTCATATCTTCCATGAAAGCTTTTGGTACTACGCTCCAAAAGTTTGGATTTTAAATCGAACAACTACTATGAGATTCTCAGCTTCTATTTGAGGGTATTTGTGTATTGGTTTCACCATTTAGAAAGGACACCTTTCATAGTGCCCCTATTTCAGGGCTCCAAAAGTAACGGGACAGATTCATGTAATGTCCAAATTAAGCACTCATGCTTGAAAATGTTGTAATTTCTATATGGTGAAACCAATATGTACACAAATGCCCTCAAATACTACTACTTTAACCTCATAGGAAATGTTTGGATTTCAGTACAGAACCAAAGGAAAACATGTTTCACTGTTCCATGACTCGCACTGTAACACTGCATGTTAACCTACTAGGTTATTAAAAGGGGACTGACCACAGAGCCAGATGCTGAGCAGCACCAGGAATGCAGGATCGTCTCTGGCCCACTGGTCTTTGGTCTGCTTCCTGTAGTGGAAGTTGCGGTAGACTTTCTGAGGGGAGGTGAACAGGTAGAGCATCTGCCACACGGCGAACTCAAAGTCCATCTGTTTGAAGTGCACCAGCCGCCTCAGGTACTTGTAGCGCTTGGCGCCCGCCGTGTGGCGTGCCGCGTCACGGGCGGCACTCAGGCTACCGTTGCCGTGGCTCTCCGGGGAGGTGGTCGGCAACATAGCGCTGCAAAAGAGGAGGAGTTTGTGAATCATCGATACATCAGTCATTATAAGAAAAAATAAATAAACGGAAGCTGAACCAAGACCACCTAATAATAAGTATCTCGAAGAACTATAGTTGGACTTGCTGAAGCAAGCCCACTACATATTCTATCACGTAAAAAAAAAAAAGCTAAAACAGGTTAATTTGCTAGTCTCCTATGGAGCTTCCAATACAAACTTGCTATTATTGTACAGCTTTGGTGTCATGATATTCTTTGATTATGTGCATAATGCATTCACTTCACCAAAGTATTGTCATCAAACGTTTGACATCAACATAGAGGATGCTGTTATAGATCTGGACATGGGGACAACAAATCAGACCTTGACAATTATTTTCTTATAAGTCGTTAGCAAGGAAATCACACTCTTACTACGCTTCCCATCTAATGTTAGCTTTATAGCCTAGTAGCTTGTCAACGACAGACCAACTATAAGTAGTGCGTCTTCTTTATTATTAGATTCATTATAGTCCCGGTATGATTAGAATAGTTATAGTCAATACCTTGTTAATGACTGTACAGGGTTAGTGATAGGGTTAACCCTAACCCACTGAAGTATGAAGTGGTGCTGTCAACTCATGACAACATATCCAGCCAAACAACAGTGTCAGTGAACCCTTCAACTGTCACCCTCCTCGTATTGTCCAATAACCTTTACAAGATATTGACTATAACTACATAGGAACTATAATGAATCTAGTAAAGAATAATAGAAAACACTAGCCTACTTCTATTTGCTCTGTTGTTGACAAGCTACTAGGCTATAAAGCTAACATTAGATTAGAAACGTAGCAAGAGTGTGATTTCCTTGCTAACGACTTTATTCTATAAGGAAATACTAGCGTATTATAAGCATGTATACATGTGAGATCTGACTTCTCAGTCGTATCAAACATTAGCCAGCAAGATAGAAGCTACACAAAGTAAACAGTTAGCTGTGGCTGCTGCTACTAGCTAGTCAGGTAATGGCAGGCAGGCCCATCTGATGGAATGGACTGGCCTTTTGACAACAAAGTGTTTTTATGACATACATACAACATCATGTTTTACTTGGTTGCAATCTGATGGAGAAAATGAATTTATTACGGAAAACACCAACCTGCTGAACCTCCTATTGTAGAAGAATCAAGCTCCCCTTCCTTAGAGTAAATCCTACCAAACGCTTCCTGTAACAAACTGAACACGTAGGAACTTCCGCCACATTTGTGACTGCTCCTGGTGTTTCTGGACACCTCTCGGAAATGAGAAAGACGTCAAATTCGTCTTTAAAGTTATTATTATTTTTTTCTTCAGATTTTCGTTTTTTTAGCTAACATTGAACTCGAAGATGTGAAGTACCCACTCGTTATTTTTCCGAACAGTTTTACGTTCATTAAATAAGTGTAATCTAT
The DNA here is from genome assembly GCF_963989245.1 of Nansenia antarctica. Lineage (NCBI taxonomy): Eukaryota > Metazoa > Chordata > Actinopteri > Argentiniformes > Microstomatidae > Nansenia > Nansenia antarctica. The sequence goes on along the minus strand of NC_137690.1, from coordinate 49,126,517 downwards.
AACACAATGACTTCGTTTATTGTTGTTTGATGGGGATTCATTATCTTTGATGGGGATTTTCTGTGCTTAGTGATTTCCGGTGTAGCAACTTTCAAATACTCATGTCGTCTTCAATTGGTTTCCGATTTCAATGTATGATGCATCATTTGAAAGCTTACAATCTGTAGTTTAAGCACATGTAAAAAAACTGGAAAATGATTTCGCCTACAGGTAGCCCTTTTCATTGGGCTGTGTCACATTTGGTTCCGATGAACGTATCCGTCTGGAATTTTCGTCGAATATTTAAAAAATATATAAATTCAGTGTTCAAAGAATGCTTACAGAAATGTAAAGGATTGCTATTCTACCTTCAAAATGGCTTAAAAATATATATTTTTAAAAATATGTTTGTAAAATCTGGCCTACAAGATTTAAAATTATCATTATTAATTATATTAACAATAATAAGAATAAGAATAATGCATTTTATTTGTATTGCACTTTTCATTCAAGAGAATCTCAGAGTGCTACAGAGTAAAAAATAAAATAATAATAATAATAATAATAATAAGTTAAAAAACAAAAACAGCAGTTAAAAACACAAAATAAATCACAAGAATGAACACAGGTTCAACAGTCAAAGGCCTTTTTGAATAAAAAGGTTTTTAGGCCTGTCTTAAAAGAGTCCAGGCTCTGTACTGCCCTTAGCTGGCTAGGAAGGCTGTTCCCTTAGCTGGCTAGGAAGGCTGTTCCACAGGCTCTGTACTGCCCTTAGCTGGCTAGGAAGGCTGTTCCACAGGCGTGGCGCAGCCGAGCAGAAGGCGCGGTCCCCCATGGTGCGGAGCCTGGTAGCCTATTGGGGACCTGGAGGAGCAAGCTGTTTGAAGACCTGAGGGTGCGGGTGGAGGTTTGTGGAATGATGAGTTCTTGTAGATAGGGAGGTGCGTGTCCGTTGATGCATTTGTGGGTGAGAAGCAGGACTTTGTAGTCAACCCTGAATGAGACAGGGAGCCAATGTAGTGAGTGTAGAACGAGGGTTATGTGCTCGTATTTGCGGACTCTCATCAGGATCCTGACAGCGCTGTTCTGGATGTATTGCAGCTTCTGGATGTATTGCAGCTTCTGTATGCTTTTGCCAGGAATAAATGATGACAGCAATGATTAGGCTGCACGAAGTTGTAATGATTAACCGTGGCCAACTAATTAACGATTAATGCCAAAATATCTAATTTGAATCATTATTAATTTACTGCAATTGCTACAGAATTTGTGATTGGTCAACTCTACCACATGGATTCGCCCCCCCCCAAAAAAATGCCTGTATAAAGCTTTGAGAATGTGTGTGCCAATTTCTTTCAATACTTCGTACTGATCAGTTGTGTGCCATCTCATTGTGCTTATAATTGTATTAATCGTACTGGTGGAGGGGCCCAAAGTTAAGATATTTTAATGAAAGTATGACATTGGAAACAACCACTGTTGTCGAGGTAATGTGATAAACATTTCTTCGTAATTCGGGTGTTTGCGCTGGGATATTACTGTAATGTACGGTAAACACTTGCATAGCTAGCTGTTACTTTATCAGGGAATAAAGCACAACTCTCGGCTAATCACAGTTCTTGTTCTTATCAACCCGTTGTATAATGTGTGTTTTATCTCTGTTTGCTGTCAGTCCAGTGCTACATTGGCACCCCCCCCCCCCCCCCCCCCACCCACACACACACACACACACACACACACACACACACACACACACACACACACACACACACACACTTTGTGTTCCAAATGTCCCTTAACTTTATGTTCCAAAGCACTGCAAGGTGCAAGATGTAATGGTTTATAATATAATGTGATGATGATGATTAACAAACACAACATTCAAGCTGGTCAGAACACACTTTACAATACATACTGTTTATTCTAGACCACACATGACATAATACTTAAGACCGTTGATATAAAGCTAGAGACACAAGATAAAGACGTAAGTTTGTCAGGAATCTACCACCTCTGGCCATCGTGGCGAAATGCAGTTCTAAGTCTTTCTACTAACCCTATAACCTCCAGAGAAAACACGGTTGTGTTTCTGCATACACTCACGATTCGAGGAGGGAGCACAGAAAGGCGAAAATGGGTCCACTAACACTAACTCCTAATAACACCCCTGGCAGTAACAACATGTTTATGCAAACCGTGTCAGGTAGGACACTCCATTTAAGAAAGTGGACCAAAACAGAACAATGCAATATTTCTTTCAAGGGATGTCATAACCCTAACCCTGATCACTACCGATTAAACGTAATCATTATATATATATAACTATTACGAAGCTTTAAGAAAGCTTAACTGTTACAAAAACAGTTCAAACTGTTCCAAGGTCCAGGCTTCTTAGTGGTCATAGGTATGGTTACATACAGTAGTATACTGTCAGTCTGCAATCTGCAAGCTCATATTTTAATAAAAGAGCTTTGTCATTTTTGTGATTTTAATTTGGGAAGAGTAAAGCACAGTAGGAGGAACATTTTGTGTAGGACAGGATTTTTCTAAATACTATTAATCCAATGGATCATCAAAAATAATACATCATTAATAATAATACAACACACACTCACACACTTTTTTTCTTAGTCCGTAGCCTTGTCATTCCAGGCCATTGACTTCCTCTTGGCAAGATCCATCCAGGAAGGCTGGCCACCGGGCGTTACTGACCGATGTGAGGACGGCAATGATGATGATAATGGTGAGGACGATGAAGATACCTCAGCCTTCGTGATGTGAATCTCAGCTTGACCCTTGCCAGATTCTGCCTGCAACCAGCCACAGAAATACCAGATTATAAAAGAAACACGCCAACTCTTGTCATATTGGCCAGGACTCAGAGCACTGTGACTGTCAATACTTTACCTTAGTCCAAGCCCAGAGCATCCTGTCCATCTGTTTCTCCGCCTGTGTCTTGTCAGAGCTCTTCATTGACGCGGACGCTCTCTCAGACACTCCTCGCGGTGCTGGTCTGGTAGGCGGCAGCGGCTCTGAAGACAGCTGTGTCACCTGTTGTGTTGTTACTTTTGCCGCCGTTACTATTGCTGCTTGTGTCAAAGGCGGAGCCTTCGCTGGAGGTCTCGGCTGTGGGGCTGGAGCTGGAGCTGACCACAGGGAGGTCTGCTGGGGCGTAGTCACCAGCCCAGTCCAAGTTCCAGCCTCTGTGTTTGGGGGGCTCTCTGGGTTCTGATGGCTGTTGGTGAAGTGCTCCTGGTGGCTCTTGGTCTTTTTCCGGGCCAGGGACATCCAGTCTGGCGCAGGCACAGCAGGCACAGCAGGCACAGCAGGCACAGCGGGCACAGCGGGCACAGCAGGCACAGTGGACCCAGGACTCTCAGCTCCCCTGAGTGCTCCTGGGGCAGGCCTGGAGGATGGGCCTTTGTCTGAGGGACAACAGAGACACTATTCGTACTCACGGTAGCTGGTGAAACCGGGAACAAGTCGGCAACCAATCGAAATGTTCCGACTTTTTCAAGGTTGTTGAAAATCAATGACACACTCACTAGTCAAGCCAAAACAACAATGCAATGGATTCGGTGAGTAATCCCCACTACTACCTACTTAATTAACTATAACACTACTTCACATTGTTAGCAGACTCACAAAACAAGCTGTATTTTTGCAATATTTTGGCTTAACTAGCGACTGCGTTGAAAAAGTCTGAACATTTGGTCGGTTGCTGACTTGTGCCCCTCTCACCAGCTGCTGTCACATATGCCATGTCTAAAATCAACCCCAGCTTCTATTCAATGCCACATCATATACAGTAGATATGCTAGGATCTGATTACAATGCAATGTGTAGATCACTGATCAGCGCTATTGACTTGATCTAAATCAGTCTCCAAACAAAAGACCAAAAAAACAAAATGGTGAGCTCATGATTTTCAAAGAGATTGTTTAATGATGTTCAATAGCTTTCTAATAAAGCATGATGTCATTGTTATTTAAGCTGTGGTTGATTGGATTTTGAATGAGAATATTGTTATGATAGTGAACGAGAGATCAATGGATACATCTGGATATTGAATGCCCTTTTGATTGGAGGGTAAGATTGCCAACATTGATTCAGGGGCTATCAATAATCATCATAAAGGTGATGCGATCGTGTTACCTGGATCTAAACTAGTATCTATGGCCAGGTCAATATCATCATCTAGAAGAACAGAACCAAGAGAGTGTCCCCAGAGGTGAGTAGCTAGTGAGTACATGCTTTTAGAGGTGCAGTAGACCGGCATAACACTGCACTGTTGCAGGTGTCAAAGCTGTGTGAGTTAAAACATCTTGTTATCATGCTCTTTACTCCTCTGTGTTTATTATGTTAAAGCCTTACTCTTGTTTTGATATATGTATTAGTATTTTCCTTATTCTGTAAAAGCCACAAAAGTTAATAAAATGCAATGTAAATTCAATAAATAGACGTTGTTAGTACATAGGTCAAGTTCAGAGCTGTTGTTCAAGTTACACGGAATACCAAAAATAACCAAATAAAACTCCAAGAGGCATCATAACTGCAGTCAGAGCGTAAATCAACAATGTTGCCATGCCAGGACAGTGTTGCTATGCCAGGACAGTGTTGCTATGCCAGGACATTGTTGCTATGCCAGGACACTCCCATAGAAAGAGATGACGGGGCTGTGTGAGAGAGGTAAAATGTGTGTTTTGGACACCGACTTACCGCTCTGTTTTTTTGGCCATGTCTTCTCTTTGAGTCTGAGTTCAGCCGTATTGAGGGTGGATGAGGGGGTAATGGGGGTGGATGAGGGGGTAATGGGGGTGGATGAGGGGTTGGGGGTGGATGAGGGGGGGCAGTCAGACCGCTGGGAAGGGGCCTTGCTCAAAGACTTATTGGCCAAGTCAGACCTGACCTTTGAAGTCGAGTCATCCTCCCCTCTAATTGGTTGGGGTTCTTCGGTGGTCGTGGCGACGACCTCGAAGCTGTGACGCTTATTCCCGACTTCTGATTGGGCTGTTTCTGAGCGATACTTCAGAGACTGAGAGGTGGAGCGCAGCTTCACTCCGAAAGCACGTCTCCTGTCCTCCGGCTTCTCCTGCCCTTTTATCTCACTCCCTTCATCCCTTTCCTCACCTTCTTTCTTCACTGCCTCCACCCCCTCTCTTTTTGTCTGTTTGATGTTTCCCTCCTCGTTCCCTCCCTTCAGGCTGTGCAGGGACGGGACGTCCTCTGGCCTCGTAGAATCCCTCCTGTCCTGAAACAAGGTTTGTGATTGGTCCCCACTCAGACATCTAAGTATTGCCACCTCTGTCATCATAGCCTGCCTCCCTACAGGCCCCTGATGTGTAGGGTTCTTAGCCACTACACCCTCCCCTCTTCCTCCTCCTCCTCCCCCTTCTCCACCTCCTCCTCCAGCTCCACCTCCTTTCACCTCCTCAGTGTGCACACTGCTGCCATTCTTTGGCCGAAGTCTGGCTGAGGAGATGGAGAAGCGATGGAATGAACCGGAGGAGTCCTCTCTCTCTCCGCCGCTCTCTCCAGACAGTGTCGTCTCCTCCTGGCCAGCAGGTGGTGCCGTTGCTCCTTGAAGCCCAGATGTTGGCTCCACTGCAGCCCCTCTTCTCACAGAGGCAGGTCTTTGCGTATGTCGTATGACACGAGGGGCCGGGGTAGGTATGGAAGGGTGAAGTGCAAGGCTGGAGTCTACTAGGCTAAGAGCTTGTGTGTTCCTGCTCAAACTGTCTGTCTTGTTGTTAGAAGTCTCTCCTGGGTACTCTTTTGAAGGCAGCTCGTACTTGTTGGAGACACTACCTGGCCCAGGCACAGGGCTTAGAAGGCTGGGATTCTTCAGGGACGGAGGCTTACTCCCCAGGTTTGGGAAGGCCTGGATGTCTCTTCCCTCTTTACAAGAGGGTGAGGAGTGTGTGCTGGGCGGCTTGGTCACCACAGGGGGTCTCTTGACCTCCTCCACGGTGGCTGGGGGTAGAGTAGGGGTGTCTGCCTCAGGGGTGGGGGTCTTGGTTCTGGGCTCTAGTACACAGAGGAGGCCCCCCTCTCGGGGCATGGTCTGGGGGAAGAGAGGGTTGGTGATGGGGAGGCTCTCTGGCCCTGAGGACACTTGCCCTTGTGAAACCTCTTTCTCGCCAGCAGGGGGGGCTGAATTCACAGGCTTTTCCTCAGAGTCTCTTGGAGAAGGAGATGGTTTTTGGGTCACAGGAGCGGCGTTGTCATTTTTAAAAGCCTGAGAGGAGACTATGTGGTCTGGGGAAGTCTCAGAGCACTCCTCACTCTCCCTCTCCTCTTTCTTAAGGTCTCCTCCTCTCTCCACAGCCCTCTCCTCCTCCTTCTTATGGTCTCCCCCTCTCTCCAGAGCTCTCTCCTCCTCTTTCTTATGGTCTACCCCTCTCTCCAGAGCTCCCTCCTCCTCCTTATGGTCTCCCCCTCTCTCCAGAGCCCTCTCTTCCTCTTTTTTAAGGTCTCCCCCTCTCTCCAGAGCCCTCTCTTCCTCTTTCTTATGGTCCCCCCCTCTCGCCAGAGCCCTCTCCTGCTGGCCATCCTCCTCCTGCTCAGACAGGGGCTGGTCCAGGTCATTCATGCTCACCGAACGAGGTCTGCCGGCACGCTGACCATGACACAGACAGATACAGACAGGTTAGACTACAAGATCCATTGCAAAAAAAAGGCTTCTAAAAAGAAAACATATGTAACTATGTAATGTGTCATATCATACACCATTAATAATGCCTGAATAATCACTTACTCTAAACCAAAGTATTTTGCCGTTTTTTGCATTGTTGTTTTGTATCTAATGTTTCAGATGTCTGTTTATGTCTATTTTAATTTGAATAGTATTCTATTATTCAGTCACTTTATTTTGTTGTGGTTGTTTCTATCTATCAATCTATCTATCTATCTATCTATCTATCTATCTATCTGTCTGTCTGTCTGTCTGTCTGTCTGCCTGTCTGTCTGTCTATCTATCTATCTACCTACTTATCTATCTATCTATCTATCTATCTATCTATCTATCTATCTATCTATCTATCTATCTATCTATTCTATTCTATTCCCACCAGTCTCTCAGAGAATTGAATTCAAAATCCTCCTAATTACATACAAATCACAAAATGGTCTTGGACCAAAATACATATCAGATCTCCTCCCACCCTATATTCCCGCAAGGTCCCTAAGGTCAGCTGAGACAAATCAGCTAATAATTCCAAAAGTAAAAACAAAACACGGTGCAGCAGCTTTCAGTCACGCTGCTGCATGCTCCTGGAACAAACTCCCTGAAGAAATCAAACAGGCCCAAACCCTTAAAATATTTAAATCTAAGCTAAAAACCTTCATGTTTTGCACCAGTTATGATTAAACACAAACACTTCTATCAATGTATTTTTTCCATTAACTATTGTCTTTTTAAATGTTTTATCTATTTACTTCTTATATTTGCTTTTATTCATTGTAATTTTTATTTTCTTATGCTCCTCTTGTTGTATTTTTAAATAATGCATGTAAAGCACTTTGAATTGCCCCTGTTGTATGAAATGTGCTATACAAATAAACTTGCCTTGCCTTGCCTATCTATCTATCTACCTACCTACCTACCTACCTATCTATCTATCTATCTATCTATCTATCTATCTATCTATCTATCTATCTATCTATCTATCTATCTATCTATCTATCTATCTATCTATCTATCTATCTATCTCACCCACCGGCGGTGGTCTCCTCCCTTTGGCGCTGGCTCTCTGGTTCCTGGGCTTGACTGACAGGCGGTGTCGGGCAGCGGAGGTGTCCAGGCTGGGGGTGTAGTCGGACGGCCTGGCCAGGTCCACCCCAGGAGAGGCACCACTGCCAGGGGGGGCGGAAGATGACAGGAAAACTGGGGAGAGAGGATGAGAGGAGTCCTGAGAGGAGAACAGAGGAGAGAGAGAGGAAGAACATTAGTGACTGTTGACTCTCTGACCTCTATCTCACACTTGATTCAACATTCCCATTTGAAATAAACAATTATTATGGGGTTAAAGTAGAGATTATCAGCTTTAATTTAATGTTGTTGTTTTTTCAGATTGGGTTCACCATTTGATTTGATTTATTAGGATCCCCATTAGCGGATGCAAAGCATTAACTACTCTTCCTGGGGTCTTCCTGGGGTCCACATTTAGTTCTGTTACTGCTGACAGCAGCAGAAGAATGTATTCTGAAGTTTACACATACCGGTACATACACATACAGACACACAGTCTGCTTGGGTGCAAGTAGCTTAACCACTCAGGAGGTCTTTATTACCTGCTCTTCCTCCTCACTTCCTGTTCCACCTAAACTTAGTGAGCTACGGTGCCTGTCAATGTCAGGGAACTGGAGATGACATGGAGAGAGGGATGCCAGTCAGTCACACAAGATGGTGGAGGTGAAGAAGAAGGGATGAAGAACAGTACAGACAGTGAGAAGGAGTGGGTTGGAATGATAGAAGGACAGATCCAAGTCATTTCAGAGCCATACACATAACAGTACAAACAATGTCATGTCAAACTAAATACAGTGTCTCAGCCATGCAACTACTGTTCTAAACTTTGATGATGATGATGATGATGATGATTGAATCAACTCTGTTTAACCCCTTCATTGGATGTTTCAACCCCATACCAGATATTATTTGGAATTAAAACATGCCTGATGTACTATAGCCTGATAGATATAACATAATATATATATATATTATTATATAACACAACAATGGGCTTCATGGGTATTTTGTGATACTCTACAGGTATTTTCCAACCCAGTCACCTGATAGGAGGACCCTGGTCCTGCGCTGTCATGGAAGGACACCTCCTGTGGGCTCTGGGGCAGACCATCATCCTCAGAGGTGGCTCCGGAATCTTCCATTCTCTTCCCGGGGATCAGAAAGGGGGGAGGACCTAGGCGCATGTTCTGCTTCTGCAGTTTCATCTGTCCAATCAGAGACATTTCAGGAGTTAAAAGCCAGTTCAGGGGGCTGCGTCTCAATTCCCTGAAGATGCTTCTCCTCTTTCACATCTAATTTCCTTCCTATGCACCTTTGCTAAGAAATGGTCAGGTGAAACAAGACCCCCCCCCTCCCTCTCCGCTTCCACCCTTCTGATCTGTAGCTGTCATCTAGGTTTCAAGTTTCAAGTTTCACGTTTATTGTCACGTCAGATTACACAAGTGTAAGAGAGTAAAATTCTCAGGCTTCGGTTCCTAACATTGTCGCACAAGACATAAGATAATAGGCAATATTTTAAAAAGTGACAGTAGTACCGTGACAAAAAATAAAGAAGACAGGATATAGTTAGCAGTATCCGGACAATTTGCAGACAATAAGGCAATAGGCATAATACAAGATACAGGTAACAATAGTACAGGTAAGACAGGATACAGTGGTGCAACTAGTAATAATAATAGATAGTTCAGTAGTAAAGTGGCTGTGAGTTTAAGGTTTTCCTAGTCCGTATACATGGGGTGTGCTTGGGGATGATAGTCAATCCTGTGTTTTCAGATCTTCACAGGTTAAAAGAGGGAGACAAGGAGAGGTTACACCAGACTATTGAGATGCGGCCAGGGACTCACCTGCAGGTCTCGGATTCTCCCATGCACGTTCTCCTGAGACAGAACCCGCGTTGGCTCCGAGGAGCTCTGTGATTGGTCAGCCAGGAAAATGCTGTCATGTGACAGAGCTCTGGACCCCAGTGTCACTGGAGGGCCCCTGTGAGTGAGTGACATGGGGTAGATCTCAATAGTAAACAGTAATACTCTCCTCATTGCCTTTCCTTAATCTGCACTGAACATTGGACAGGTTAAAAGCGAAACCCTCAGTTAATTTTTGACCATACTAAAGGGATAATTCACTATTGTACACCTTATAGTCAGATGGTTCCTTACTTGAAAATAGTCTACGGGCCAAGATAAACTATGATTTATGGTTCAGAGTTGTTTAAATAGCCGTTACTACCTTCAGCTAATTTTAGCCACGGCTAACAAAAGAAACAATGGGATTGTTTGGGGAACAAATCACCTCAAAGTACCTTCTAACCAATTTAGAGAGTTCATCTCTCAGGTCAGTGCAGTTGACAGGAAGAGGAGGAAGGAGAGGAAGCAACTGTAATCTATCTCCACGCATCCAGAGGATAGAAGTGCTGAACCTGTTCAACGGTTAAACCTAATATCTAATAATAATATACGCCATTTAGTTAACGCTTTTAATCCAAAGCGACTTACATTGCAGTGAGTGCATACATACAAGTCTCGCATTCTCTGTAGTGCATTGTTTTAACTATATGCTTAGCAACAGATAATCATTGAATATACAACGTTCCAAAATAATGTCAGAATGGGTGACCCCAACCCTTGAAGTCTGTGAAGTGTGAATTACAAATAATCAACATGATGTGTCAACCACACCTGTGTATGATTGCTATCACAGTACATACTGTAACATGGCTAAACAATGACTGGCGGAAAGCGTAGGGAGTACAAATAATATAATATAATAAGCCTAAGATAGCATTTCTCCAATGAGAGGAAGCTTCTATGCTTACAAGTCGTCCTCCGAGTCATCCTCCGCCTGAGCAGCGGCACCGCGGGTGACATCACTGACGGACTGGCTCTGCTTAACCAGGCCGTCGTCCACCTCCTTCCTCCTCAGACGGCCAAACAGACGACTCTTAAGCATCTTAAACCGTGACTTCTTCCGCCCTGAAAAAAAGAAAAGAAACACCATTCGGTTACTGTGGTATTCGGTTAGCGGCTACCAGGTAGCCTACAGTTGATCTAGGCATTGTGAATACATTCTTTGTTATTGGTGGCTATTTATTTACAGTACGCCATGTCAATCATTTCATGGCTATGAGGTGCAAGAGAAGAGGAGGCAGGTCCCAGGGCTGGACAAGCCTCGTGAGCCATCATTATTTGAATGACTGGGTGCAGTTGTCCTCTAAAACAGGAATGTTGGTACACGAGAGAAAAGAGAACCATCAAAAGTCTGCATTGTTACCTGGAAGCTCTTCACCACCTCCCTCTACCTCTCCTGTGTTGGCGTCCATGGGACTGGCTGGATTTAGCTGCTTACAGCGCCTAGGTAGAGAGACGAGGCAAGAGACAATTGTCAGAAATGTCTGACACGCCGTGTCTGACACACTGTGTGGCCTGAGGTGGTCCAGTAGTCTAGCACCACAGCCTACAGTGCACACATGCCCATGTCGGCATGGGTTAGAATCCGACCCATGCCCCTGCTGAGCTGACATACCCTCTCCTCCTTACTTTCCTGTCTTTCTCTACTGACTCTACTGTCTCTACTGTCCAATAAAAACTAGAAAATACAACAGTGGGACTACTCCACTCCAAAAAATAACCTATACAAAATATGACACACACAGTTTGACCATTCGACCCCATAGAGTTTGTTCTACAATTAACTCTCACCTGTCAGCCCCTCCCTGGACAAAGTGTGCTTTCATGAGTGGTCTAAGATACTCCAGCACTGGTGCACTCAAGCAATCACATAGCCCGACTGTAGGGTACAGTACGTCACTAACTTTACCACCCTCCACTTATGACCTTGATCATCAGTCTACTACATATCAGCTGTTTTACTGTAGTATATGTAGCTGTAATTACCACCGGAAGATCAGGTTATGTTTGTACCTATCTAGATAGATAGATAGACAGATGATTAGGTACTTTATTGATCTCCGAGGAGAAATGAAGGCGTTACAGTAGCTCACACCACAAGCAACAACAAGAAGATAAAGTGACAATTGAATAATAGAATAAAATAAAACAATTAATTCAATTAAAATAAATAACAACATTTTTAAAATAACTACCATGGATGAGAACTTTTAATTCATGTTGCCACAAATGTATAACCCCGAGACCGACACAGATTTCTAGAACAACACGACCGTGCATACCTCAGTTCTTCTGACGTAGAACTTAACTTACTGTTTGACAATCATTACATACAAACTAGTCAATGTACAGTAGAATACTGCATACAACGTTCTACAACTGCTATCATCAACGGTGAGACTCAACTGTTGTCCTACTATTAGCATTCTCAGGTCTGTCCAACTGTCCAGTTCAACAATATTATTGTCTCTGTGGCTATACACATTCGTTTTTTCACCCGATTTCTCTTTTAGCAGGAATTATGGAGTGTTTGAATAGAACAAACCAACGCTGACAGGGGCTTTCAGCAGCACTGTTGACTTTTGGCCTGGACTTGAATAAGAGCAATCTGGAGATGACGTGATGAGACATTAATAACGAAGACACCAATTAAACAGTCTAAAATCGACCTTTCCGGGACTCATCCCTATGCACACACACACACACACACACACACACACACACACACACACACACACACACATACACACGTGCATGCACACACACACACACACACACACACACTTACACTTACACTTACACTTACACTTACACACTTACACACACACACACACACACACACACACACACACACACACACACACACTTACACACACAAACACACACACACACACACACACACACACACTCACACTGTGTGTCTAAAAAGAAATAGAACAAAGCCCTCTTCCACTCCATCTTTCTCTAGGGCATACACAAGCACAGACTGAGCAGTGGAAAGTTGGCTAAGGTTAGTGCACTCCAGTTCAGTGGAGGTTGGTGGAGGCCGACATCCGAGAAATGCAATGAAATGAGAAATAGTATCAAACATGTCATTAAATTCCACACATTAAAATGAGCCCCATCCTCCGATTTCTGCCTCCACCAGCCTCCACAGCTGAGCTCAAGTTAGTGCGCTGAGCTCAGCAACCAATCCCCAAATAGCTGCCAACCAATCCAATATGGCAACACCTGCTCTGGCAACCTGCTCTGCATCTGCTGTAATACAGAAGGTTAGTGTATCGAACTCAGCGACTACACATGGCAACAGAGCCTCCTACCTAGGTGCCCAACAGAAAAGCTATCTGCTGAGAAAGCCAACAATGGTGAACAGCAGGGCACTGTCTCTGTTGAAATCCAATCCTGTAGCTCCAGGATATTAACAAGGCTGCCCACCCCAACCCATCTGGGCACAAAGAGAACACTATGTCTGGGCTCTGAAGTACTGTAGATACAGCTATGAGAGTATCTCAGACACACATTAACTATGTCACTATTTGCACTTCTGGTTAGATGCTGAACTGCATTTCATTGTCTGGTACTTGTACTCTGCAATGACAATAAAGTTGAATCTAATCTAATCTAATCTAATCCAGAGGCGAAAAAAATATCCAGTTCAGCAAACTATCCACCAATTTTTGGCACCAAACAAGAAAAATATTCTAACTAGAAAAGTAACATTCTTGCTATTGTAACATAGTAATTGTCTGGTTTCAAATCAAAACTTTTGTAGTATAGAGACAAACGAAGACAACATGCTTCACTGTCCCATTACTGACAGGACACTGGATGATTTGGATCTTGGATCTCATGGATGGTCAGTCTGCTCAGGTCAGTCTATTACAATTCTCCAGCCGCATCCAAAAAAGTGGCAGGTAGAATACTAATGTTGTTAGAATCTCTGAATGCCCCTTTAACACTCATTGAGGGGTGGCAGTGGTTCAGGAGGTAGAGCTGGCGTCTAATGATCGCAAGGTCAGTGGTTTGATACCTGGCTCCTCCTGTCGAGGTGTCCTTGGGCAAGATACGGAACCCCTACTGAGCCTTGCATTGCCGCCATTGGTGTGTGAATGTGTGTGAGTGGGTGAATGAGAGGCCATTGTAAAGCACTTTGGAATAAGGCGCTATATAAGTGCAGCAATTTACCATTGACTTGTCTTGTCTCAGGTGCAGGGTTATTCCCCTGCTGGAGATAAGAGAGTAGTACCTCCTTCTGGACAAATACAAGTTATTAAATAATTTGATCACATACAATCGATTCGGCGCTATCGACTTCCATTGAATCTGCAATTTGGCAGTTTTCCACTTCGTTAATGAATGACAACAACTGGCTGTGAGAACTGAAAACACCCCTGAATTTCTAAAGAACAATAAAACAATAAATGCAGGCAATTATTTTCCAAAACCCTTGAAATTACTCTTGATAGTATGATAGTATGCTTTGAATTACTTTGGAATCAATCACCTCAATCATGTCTCAACATCGAATGACTTGAATACTGAGAGAAACCAAGGTAAGTACCTGGATATTCCCTGGAAAAGGAAGCCACGATATGAAAAGAAAGCGTGGCTAATAAGACTACGTCAGCAGCGCGGTGCGGTGAGAGCCCAGGGACTCCTCAGTAAACCTAACAACCACACACCCGGGGGAGCCGGCAGCTCCGTACGGCAGAGAACACAGGTGGAAATATGTAAATATGTAACAGGCAGTCTACAATCCTTGTCTATCATTCGCTATAATGGAAGGAGTAATTCAACTAACCTTTACCTCACAATTTAACACATTTCGGTACTGTGCAGAAAACCTAAAGGCATATGGTTCTATTAAAATAGAGACAACTTAATAATGATTATTATACATTCCATTTAGCTGACGCTTTTATCCAAAGCGACTTACATTGCAGTGAGTGCATACATCTTTCAGTATATACCGGTACTGTATGGTCCTGGAGGGAATCAGACCCTTAGTTTTGGTAATGCCATGCTCTACCAGCTGAGCCACAGAGGACCAGAAATGTATTGAATTTTAATTTCCCTCCACATTCACAAAGTAACAGCATATCTGTTTTAATCAGCCACAAGTTCTAAACACATCCAGAAAGTAATCCACTAGCAGTAGGCATCCTGAACAAGAGCTCAATAGGTTTGACCTGACCCATTAACTATAATCCATTATAAGCAAATGACACAGCTATTATAAGATCTGGTTGCTTGTTGGGTTGCTTATTGACAATCAGCCATTTTACCTGACACACAGCAGTGTTTGCCCAAGGCAGTATTCATAGAGAACAATAAACTATTCATAATTATGGGTACCGGTCATTTCTGGACTGAAAGCAAATACTGAGGAGTGTGGTATTTTACATACTGTACGCACTTACTTGCTTTAATGTTTACTAGCATGTGTGTATGTCACTCATGTTTATGTGAGTCTTATATGAGTTTGTAAGTGTCTGTGGATGTAGTATGGCACAACATACTGTATGACACAACATACCCTTTGACACTGACGTCCAAAAGCTTCCAAAGATAACGATGGTTATTGTTTAGCACACTATCAGGACTTTTCTTCAGCACACAATCTTAAGGAATGTTACTGTCGAGCTCAAAGGTAGGTGGACAAGATTCAAGAAACAGTTGAAATACCACTGGAGGTTTAAAGTGTAGAAAGAAATACACACTCTGCAAGTGCATGTTACAAGCTAAACTATCGATAGTACATGTGATTTCTCCCTAGAAGGTCAGTTTAGAGTCAAGTTCATGGTCAGTCAGGCTGAAGTCTCTTACCCAGTCACTTGAGAGCTGCTGCTTCCCCTGCTCTCTCTCTTTCTCCCTCGGTTTTCTCTGTCTCTCCGTGGGGAGGATGTGCCCTCCCACACACATGCGCGCACACACACACACACACACACACACACACACACACACACACACACACACACACAGCCACCTGACATCACCACCATATGCAAATGAGGGGAACCGGGGTGCCCTAGAGAGGTGATAGGAGAGAGAGTGAGAGAGAGAGAAAGGGAGAGAGAGAAAGGGAGAGAGAGAGAGGGTGGTTTATAGTGGATAGGATTTGTATGGGCTTGTGAAAGGGAATAGTTGAGGTTCTCAAAAATGCAAAAAAATACAAATATAAAAATTAAGTATATAAAAAAGCAAGTAATGAAGTATATTTTTTTTTTTAAAAAGCAAAAAGGTTCTGTTGTGAAGAGGGAGGTCGTAGGAGATATCTGTCTGAGACGGACCATGTTACCAGGGCATTGTCCTCTAGACTTGGTCACAATATCTGTGTGTGTTTGTGTGTGTGTGTGTGTGTGTGTGTGTGTGTGTGTGTATGTGTGTGTGTGTGTGTGTGTGTGTGTGTGTGTGTGTATGTGTGTGTGTGTGTGTGTGTGTGTGTGTGTGTGTGTGTGTGTGTGTGTGTGTCAATATGTCAACAGTTAATAATTCCAGGGAATAAGTCACTTTTCTCAAGTTCTGTGGTCACAAATGACAACGTCATGAATGTGTGTGTAGATTTTCCTATGAGACACACGTTGGGTAGTTCTGGCTGTTTAAAACACAGTGAAATTAGGGAGAGCTAAACAACCAGGTAGCCATTACAATGGTGGCATAGTAGAGCTAAACAACCAGGCAGCCATTACAATGGTGGCATAGTAGCCATGAGAAGACTGAAGACCCATCTCTTCAGGCTACATATTGTCTGTCCCTCTTAACCCCCACTAACCCCCCTGTACAGTTTCTCTGCTGTAAATACATAAAATAAAATAAATAAAATAAAAAGTAATTCTTCCTTCTTCTAGTATTGTGACTACCAATGGCCCCTGGTCCTAGTGGTTTTTGCTTAGGATGACTGAGGTATAGATGATTCACTTACTTCAGACACATGTACTTGTGCTGTAAGTCGCTTTAAATAAAAGCGTCTGCTAAATGCCCAAAATAGTCAATGTAAATGTAAATGGGAGTAATCCGACAACATCTCTGTTCGTCTATTACCGTTTTCCCTCCTGCACCTCACCATTCTCTTGTGTGTGCATCCTCACCACCCACAATGCAACAGTGTTTTATAAGATTTGATCTGATCTAATCTAGGTTCTTGACATTACCATATTTGGTAGTCACGACTGTTATCCGTGGCCTTGTAGGGTCTGTTGTAAGCGTGAAGCCTAGATAGAGTATGTTCAATGTCCCGTGGGTTAGCGGAGAGGCACGCCCCTGCAGAGTGGGCTGCAGTGTAAACATTAACCCTGCTGTCATGGTTCCCAGTCAGATCGGACACCTGCTGGTGTCTGATCTATTATTAACTGTCTCTACCTGGGCTCACTTCTCTGTCCTCTCTACTGGATGTGTACATAGTACATACTGTCGAATTATATTCAGTAGAACAAACATTACCAAGGTCATGTACAGTAGGGTAAATGGTAAATGATAAATGGTAAATATATGGACAAGCAGCCTTATTTGGAGTATGGAATGTTTGAAGAAATTCTGCTTTTCAATTTTCACTATAGGGGTCCTTAGGGCTAATTGATGTTCGACTGCCAATGCTCTTTAGAAGGTGAATTCCAAATCAGAACAATTAGAACTTTAATTAAGACTTCATTAATTTCTATGCGTTCTCAAATGTATATCTCAGAACTCAGTGTAACTGTCTGGAGAAAGACCAACCTGGGCCTGGTACCACAATGGGGATTGGGCGGTCAATTTCCCCTCCATTGTTGGTCCCAATAATTTTAATGAATTGGACATTTTTCATTTTATCCGCTCAATAAAGGGTTAACTGTCCCAAGATCCACTGGTGGCTCCTCCCACCTCCTCAAACAACACTCATTTGATTGTTTTAGGCTGGACACAGGAAAGAAGTTAATTTGAAGTTTACTACAAGCCACTTGTTGGTCACTTTAATGTGAGGGTGAGCCAGCCACTAACTGAATGAAAGCCAGGTACCTGAGTTGAAGGTATTGTTTTCTTTTTTGCTCAAGTAGTTTTGCCCCATCTGAAATTCCATGTGCCTTGCATTCCATGTGTTCCATGTTTAATTACCTGTAGTCATGCACCTGCCTGGAACTGACCTTTGGACTGTAATCATCTTAGGCGTGATCTAGGAACGCCACGCACCTGTCTTACTGCAAGTCACACACACACACACACACACACACACACACACACACACACTCCCTGCAGAACACACACTCTCTTCTCTCGGTTCTCCTTCCCCGGGGCTTTGCCTATTCTTAGGCTGAAGGTGGCCTTGTTCTCATGGATTCACTTCTTCTCCCTCAGGCTATCAGACAGTTGAATGTTGACCCCCCCCCCGTCTCCCTCCCTTACCGTCATTACTTTCAAGTGCTTATATTTATGTTTACTTTTTATACTTACTACACTGTATTGTTGAGTTGATGTTGATTGATGTTGGAGAGCTGCCCTGCCTCAAGCATTTTGTTGCATTGTATACTTGCATATAGTGTGAGCCTTTTCATTTCACATCATGAACTGAGTGAATCAAAATTGAACCCCAAACTAGCAACACGTTTACAGTAAAAACAGCCTTTCTGTCAGGATAATACGCTGTTAAGTGGAACGACGCTGGAAATACACAAACAAACTTGCAGCACTGCAAAACGTATTTGGGTAGTCTCCTAAAGATGACCTACATTTGCTCAAACTATCAACAAACTGTCAACTGCAATTCTGTTATGCAACAGTTTGTTTAGGGTTATGGTTGGGGTTAGGTGTTGGGTTAAGTTTAGGCTGAGGGTAAGTGTTATGGTTAGGGCTAGGGTTAATGGATGGTTAGTTGAAATATTGTGGACAGTTAGTTGAACATTTACTGAACATCTACAAACCATTTCTCTGACACTATCCAAATGAAGTTTTACACAACACTGACATCAAAATGTTGATTTTGGCTGCTGTTAACATGTATGCACATAGAACAGCACTGTTCGGTCATTAAATTCAAACAAACGATACAAAGTATTGCGTGCCTTATCAGTCAATACTGAACAAAAGGCTCGTCTAGATGGAAGTAGCGAAGGGGAAATACGCCTCCGTGTGGGCAGACTAGTGACTTGTTGAAGTGACACAATGGGCCTTTTTAGCAAAGCAGTGATTTGACATTGCAATGTCCTCCCTCCCTATGCTCATGTCTGGACCTTTTAGAAAGTGTAGAATAAGCACCTTATTAGCGTAGAACTAACGTAGAATAGCCAGGGTGGGCAGCAGAGGCAGCAACACTCAGAACTACATTCTCTGGACCATTAAAGACACATTCATAAACCCTCATTTATAAGCATATTCATAATGCAGTATATTTGGGGTATTATGACAGTATAACCATTTTGCCAACCTTCATGTAGCATAACATCGGCTTATAAATGATTTATGAAGTATCTATGTAGGGCCTTAGCTACTAGATGTGATACCTGGTAGAATCTGCTGACCCTTCTGGGGAGTTTGGACCCTTATTGATATTTTTGCTGCCTCATCCATTTTTCCTGCCCAGCTCCTGCCAGTCCTGGTGGGTGGATCGAGGACTCTTCTTATGTGCCTTGTTTGCCTTGCTCCCCATCGGGGGGGGGGGGGGGGGGGGGGGGCTTACAGGCAACTTTTTTTCTTTTGGTGAGTTTGGGTTTTTGGTTACGGTGAGTATTGGTTTCTTTCTTTTGTTTTCCTGTTCCGCCCTGCCATAGACTGGACAGTTAAGGTAGAGAGAGATGCCTGTTTTGTTTACCCTTATTAGTGGATGTTTTGTTCTGTGTGTTGTGTGTAGGTATGAGGGCTTACTATTAAAATATGAACCTTTTATACGCCATTTCAGTGACTCTGTCCAATTTCTTATGTTGTGGCTTGCTTTATGTGCACAACGTTTTGAGCAGTACTTTGGTTTAGTCCCTTTTGGTTTTCTTAGGACACTTTTAGCCATAACAGGGGGATATGAAAGCCTCATAAAGCCTTTAAGGTTAGGCTTAGTCATACATGTAAAATGAGAATGAAAATTCAGTCTGTCTGACCCTTGACCTGTGAGAAAGTGCTACCAGTCACAGCATCGGTCATTATGTCCAACGTTTCTCTGCAGCAAGAGAGACAAGTGGTGTGAGATCCTCTGGGCGGTCATCCTCCGTCAGACTAAACAGGTCTTGTGTGTCAGAGTTGTCTTACATCGGGGAGGGGGGGGGCACATGAGGAGAGGGGGGGCACATGTTTTTCCCCCTGTCCACCTTGGCAAAAAATCTGGCTGTGTGGCTCTAACCTGTTAAGATGGGCTGTATGGCTCTAACCTGTTAACATGGGCTGTGTGGCTGCTCTAACCTGTTAACATGGGCTGTGTTGCTCTAACCTTTTAACATGGGCTGTGTGGCTGCTCTAACCTGTTAACATGGGCTGTGTTGCTCTAACCTGTTAACATGGGCTGTGTGGCTCTAACCTGTTAACATGGCTGTGTGGCTCTAACCTGTTAACATGGGCTGTGTGGCTGCTCTAACCTGTTAACATGGGCTGTGTGGCTGCTCTAACCTGTTAACATGGGCTGTATGGCTGCTCTAACCTGTTAACATGGGCTGTGTGGCTGCTCTAACCTGTTAACATGGGCTGTGTGGCTCTAACCTGTTAACATGGGCTGTGAGGCTGCTCTAACCTGTTAACATGGGCTGTGTGGCTGCTCTAACCTGTTAACATGGGCTGTATGGCTGCTCTAACCTGTTAACATGGGCTGTGTGGCTGCTCTAACCTGTTAACATGGGCTGTGTGGCTGCTCTAACCTGTTAACATGGGCTGTGTGGCTGCTCTAACCTGTTAACATGGGCTGTGTGGCTGCTCTAACCTGTTAACATGGGCTGTGTCGTGTGTGGCTGCTCTAACCTGTTAACATGGGCTGTGTGGCTGCTCTAACCTGTTAACATGGGCTGTGTGGCTGCTCTAACCTGTTAACATGGGCTGTGTGGCTGCTCTAACCTGTTAATAGCGCCAAAATGAAACGCACGCGCGCTGCTAAGGTAGAGGTATCCGGTGTGCCCCAGGCTAACTGTTCTGTGTTGCATTTAGGCATTTTGTTGTTGTTTCTAAGATTAATAGGCTATGAATCAGCCATTGCATGATAATTATCAACTAACTAAGTTAGACAGATTGTGCCTGAAGAAAAGTTTCATTGTTGTAGTGTTCCATGCCCACCAAGTTACTGGCCAATGTCAAGTCTTTATTTGGATAAGCATATTTATCTTAGCATGAACAACCTTGTAATTCTAACGTCACGTAATGTCTCCACATTATACACACAGAACAGCACAGTCCAGTCAGGAAATTCAAACAAATGATACACGGTATTACGTGCCTTATCAGGCAATACTGAACAAAAGGCTTGACTAGATGGAAGTACTATAGCGAAGGGTTAATGCCTCCTTGTGGCCACACTGGTGACTTGTTAAAGTGACACAATGGACCTTTTTGCCAGCCTTGCAACAAGGCAGTGATTTGACATCGCAGCGTCCTCCCTTCAAACGGCCCTAAAAGAGCTCATCATCATTGTACACTGTTATGATTATTTTAAAAACCCAGGACTCATGATACACATTCTCTGTCTTTGTTAGGCACCGTCATTTTAGCTAAATATGACCCCCAACGCTCCCCCATGCAAATATGTGACAGACACGGACATGTCTGCCTATTGCTTTTCAGACTCATGGAATACAACTTATAAAGGAAGATACATTCATAAACCAATCATGAAGTCAACGTAGAAGACATTCAATACCACATTAAGACTATATTAGGGGTGTTATTGCTTCTTGGTATAACCCTTGTGCCAACCTTCATGTTTTTAAATGTTTTACCATTAACACTTTTATCCAAAGCGACTTACAATCAGAGATTACAGAGACAGTCTCCCTGGAGTAACTTAGGGCTAAGTGCCTTACTCAAGGGCACACTAGTGGTGGTGTGGAACCCTGACCAATCATGACCTTCTGATCACCAGTCCAACTCACTATCCCCTAGGCCACCACTACCCCTCTTAACATTACTCATGTAGTATAACACCAGCTTATGGATAATTGATGAAGCATCTATGTGAGCCTTATAAAGGGGGTTATGAAGGCTTCATAAAGCCGTCAAAGTTGTCCATTTCAAGTTAGTTTTCAGTCAGTCTGACCCTTGACCTGTGAGAAAGTGCTACCAGTCACAGCATCGGTCATTATGTCCAACATTTCTCTGCAGGAAGAAAGAGTGGTGTGAGATCCTCTGGACACTCTGTCCTCAATGAATCACCAGGCTGTCATCCTCTGTCAGTCCAAAGCAGGTCTTGTGTTTGTCAAAGAGTTGCCTGAGGGAGGCCATGTACATGGTATGGTACTGATCCACCACTTCCTGGCTGGGCTCACTTATCTTGGGGACCTCCATGGGCTCTCCAACTGAAAGGTAGAATCATTTGAAATGTGTTATGGCAGCAGGGGTGTGGTGGGGGGTAAACACACAATGTTTACACACTTTTATCATAGTTTTACTATGTAGCCTGAAGAGTAGTTAGCATATGTGACAGGGTTTGATTAATAGGTCCCCATCTCGGCAATTGTGAAACCTCACAATCGAGCCAAACAAGTCTTGTTGTGAAAAAATGTGTTTTCCGTTTTTTGGCATAGGACGACAAACGAAGCGATGAAGAACCCACTCGATGTCATATCCAACAGTTTTACATTCACTAAATACCTACATTTAGTTAGCAAAGTCGGGTGGGGGGTATTATTCGTATTAGTGTGGCAGTGTGTGTAGCCACGCCCACCCCAGCTGTATGTAAAGAGCCATGTGTGTGCGTCTGGACCTGTTGACAAATTTACAAGATGGAGCTGAAGCTGAACCTCTCGCTAATGCTATCAACAGAATTTCAAAATTAATGAACTCCTTCATACTGGACTATACATAACGGGAACTCCGAACTCCGAATCTGACGATGACAGATGACAACGGAATTTCAGACATTGATCTCCACATCAGTTCACTATTCTTGGGACAGTCGTCTGCACAGACCTTCTGCTGTGTTCTTGGGTAAGTGAGTAGTGAGTTACATGTGTTACATGTGTTGTTTACTAGGATTTTGTATTGTTTACTTAGGATAGCCAAACAGTTATTTGATGTTTTGTGAGTAAGGTAGATAGCCCCGTTGTTAGCATCAGTTATCAGACCACTGAAACTGCTCACCACAATCATGCCACCCCTCTACAAAACTAATGAGATGGTGGGAGGAAGAAATACCTTGTCAAAGATAAAACATAATGAATAAATACATTTGTTGGAGACCTACTAAACAAGCAACATAGTGTAATATGTTTCATGCACCATTTTAGTGTGTTTGTGTGTACCAGCTAGCCAAACAAGTGTTAGCTTGTTAGCTAGCTAGCTAGCTTTGTTAGAGATATAATAGATTATAGAAAAAGTAAATGCTTTTGTAATGAACGCTAATGTTGTCGCTAATGTAATCCTTATATCAAAAATAAGGATTCATTCATTGATATGTAGATTTGCTGTAGAATAATACTGTGGATTGAAATTATTTCACTAGCCTACTCCTTACAGTACAACAATAGTACACTGAGAGTCTATGGAAAACCTACACTAGCAGTGTGTCCACACCTCTGACCTGACAGCCCAAAATAAACTGGTTAGGCTTCTGCTAGGCCTCAACCCTAGGACACATCTAACCGCTGCTCATTTTTTGAGCCTTGATTGGCTACGAGTAGTTGACAGAGTGCAGCAGCTTGCACTGGGCCTGGTCTTCAAGATACGCTACACCACAAAGACACCCAAGTACCTGTCAACATACTTCCAAAAAGTGAACAACGTCCACACATACAATACCAGAGGAAGCTCCACGAACCACGTTCAACCGCGTTGCACCACAAACAAGGGGTTAAACTCGTTTGCAAACTATGCAGTAAAAATGTGGAACGCCCTTCCTATAATCTTAAAGGAGTGCAAAACACTGCCCACCTTCAAAACCACTCTCAAAAAACATTTACAGGAGGCTGCAATCCGTAACTGGACCCTCTAAATCAAAAACTGTACATACTTGTTGTTTTGTCCCCCCGCCCGAACTACCCATTGTACATATGTCTGTCCCCCTGCCCGAACTACCCACTGTAAATACTTTGTGTTTTGTCCCCCGCCCCCACCTGTGGTGTATGTCCCCACCTGTCCTACCCGCTGTACATACCTTATGTTTTGTTGTATTGTTCTTCCCATGTTGGATGTATGTTTATCTTGTAGATAGTACTAGTTATTTGTCTGTATTATCTTGTAGATAGTACTAGTTTTTTTTTTTTTTGTCGGTCTTACATGTAACGATGAATTGAGAATCAAGGACCCCAATTGAAATAAGCCAGTGGCTTTCTTGGGTTTTTATCCTGTTATTTGACCTTGTATGTAATATGTACTTTCATGTACCTACTTCTGCAAATCTTCTAATAAAGTTTTCAATCAATCAATCAAAACATCTTTGTTACAAAATGACGAGGTGAGAGGTTCTGAGAGATGACACCTTGATGAGTCACCAGCACTTCAGGTATTTGTCATTGTCATTGTATAAGCAATTCTATTTTATGAACATAGTAGTATTTTGTAAAAGTGGTGTGTTGGTAACAGTGGGCAATCATTTTAAATGTACTGTCTTCTTTTTTTATTAGGCTACAGCTTTGATGCCCGGATGGGAAGGAACTACACCAAGTCCCACTAGATGCTTTATGGACTATAATGATAAATGCATACACACGGACACAACATTATAATTTTTTACCATTCTATTATTGTATTGCTCAATTGTATCTCCCCACGGCTGTCAGAACGGCAGAGTCACTACCCATCTTCCGTCGTAGACTGAAGACCGATCTCTTCAGGTTACACCTTAACTGCTCCTCCTGAGACATCTTCTGCCCCTCACCACTACGTCTCGTAAAGACACCCGCTTTCCCCTCTACTGTGTCCCTAAGAACGTCTATTGCCCCCCTTGTACTGTTTCTCTGTTTCTCCAGTGTAAGAAAACAACAACAACTAGGTTTTAGAAGAAGGTGATAGGAGAAGGTTTTTCCTTCTATCAATGGCCCCGGGCCTGAGCTAGATTACTCTTCCTGCTACGAATGGTGGACTGATGATTCTCATGCTTAGTATTCAAATGTATTGATTGTAAGTCGCTTTGGAATAAGGTGTCTGCTAAATGCCAAAAATGTAAATGTAAATGTTGTATCTTGCCTAATTTTTTCCATTGCCATGAAATTTACTCTTGTACTTGTAATGGGACGTAATACACTTTTGGCACACATGGCAATAAAATGATGATGAATCATGAATCTTTAATTATTATTATTATTATTATTATTATTATTATTATTATTATTATTATTATTATTATTTAGCTATTTAAACGTGTCAGCCCTGCAATTTTGCTTCCTGAGGGTTAGCTGACAACCCCACTGACAGATGACAGGTAGGTAATGACAGGTAGTGTAATGGGGGAGTGGTTGTCTTGAGGGTGTGGTTGTCTTGAGGGAGTGATTAGGGTGGAGTTAACCAGCTATTGTTCCCACCCATTACCTCTGTGAAAAATGTCTCTGAAATGTCTCTGAAGACTTATCTCAGTACGGTGGTTCAGGGGGTATCAACATTCAAATATCCATGACTTCTTCAACTTGTTTCAGATTTCAATGTATGACACATCATTTTAAAGCTTACAATCTACCCTTTCATAATCTGGAAAAAACTGAAAAATGATTTTGCCCTAGTTGCGGACTTTTTAACCATGCCCTGTCACATATTCTCAGGGTTGCCAACTTTGTGTATCTGGTTGGATTGAGATGTTGATGCCAAGGGGTGTGTGTGTGTGTGTGTTGGCAACCCTGATATTCTACATGTGCAATATTGTCTGGTGTCCATATTTTTCAACGTCTGTACATCCCTGTATGGCAGCCACAGTATCACTGATATAGAGTATATACACATTTTCCACTCAGCTCCTACATTAGAACGTCTGGCAGACGTTCTCTATACATGGTCCTCTCTGGCTCAGCTGGTAGAGCATGGCGCTAACAACGCTTAGGTTGTGGGTTCGGTATCCGCTGGGACCATATATACTGAAAAATGTATGTATGCACTCACTGCAATGTAAGTCTCTTTGGATAAAAGTGTCAGCTAAATGGCATATACTGTATATAATAATAATAATAATAATAATAATAATAATAATAATAATAATAATAATAATAATAATAATAATAATAATAATACTTATATAGCGCTTTTCTAGACACTCAAAGGTGCTTTACAAACTGAAGAGATCGAGTAGTAATAATAAAAATAAACAAAAAATAATTAAAAGAAAGTATAGGTTAGTGCAGGGGACACATGGGAGGGGGAGAGGGTTAACTGGTGAAGGCAAGCTTGAAGAGGTGGGATATATACTGTTTATATATATATAGTCTCTTGTCTATGGAGCTATGTTAAGCTTACCAACTGAGGTGATGGGTCTGGAGAAAGGGACCAGACCCCAGGTGTACGGAGAGAAGAGGCCCCGCCCCTGGAACACGCAGGGGGCGAAGCCCAGAACCTTCTGGAGCCTCTTCTGGATCAGTCGCCACCACGAGCCCTCCTCCAAGATCAGCTGCTTGTACACCTCATTCTCCCCGAACGAGTACACAGGAACGAGGTCAGCCCTGAGAGGCGGTGTGAGACGATCACAACAGTATCACAACACAGCACGAGGTAAAGCAGCGCAAGGCAATGCGCCACAACAGCCTTGGTTTCTCGCACCCCAACTCCGAACAGACATTGTCCAAATCTGTTCAAAGCATCTTAGTCAACAGCATCTTAGTTTGTACAAAATATCAAAATAGTTTTTTTTTTTTTTTATCAATGCAGAAATACTACACTACAGTTGAATCCGTTTTGGTCTGTATACGTAGGTCTAGTGTGGATTGTTACTTGTGAGGCACCGTAGAGGCTCACCCCTGTCGCAGCGCCAGTTTGACGAACCCCTTGCGGTTTCTCAGGGTGATGCGGTGAACTCCGGGAGCACAGTCCAGAGACTCGGCTGCCCCTCCGACGGTGATGACCACTGCATTCCCCGTCCCGTTTTGCGACAGAATGAACTCGAGAGTCTTGCGATTCACAGGACAGATCCCTGAGGAGAGGCAAAGCATGGACCAGAAGTACTTCATCATGGCTGGTACGTATATAACTTTAAACGAGTAGAAGGACATGCGTTCACAAAGGAAACATTAGTCATATTTGCATTTATATTTTACAATATCGACATCCAAATGAATTGAATAACAATGTTCTACATATATATAGATATATATTTACATTCACTGATGAGCCAAAACATTATGACCACCTGCCTAATATGCTGTTAATATAACATATTATGTTTGTATACGATGAGCCTTGGGCGCACAACACCCTGTCGCCGGTTTGTGGTTTGTCCCTCCTCGGACCACTGTCTGTAGGTACTCACCACTGCTGACTGGGAGCACCCCACAAGCCTTGCCATTTCAGAGATGCTCTGACCCAGTCGTCTGGCCAGAACAATTTGGCCCTTGTCAAAGTCACTAAGGCCTTTACTCCTGCCCATTTCTCCTACATCCAGCTTCAAGAACTGACTGTTCACTTGCTACCTAATATATGCAACCCCTTGACAGGTGCCATTGTAACAAGATAATCAATGTTATTCACTTCACCTGTCAGTGGTCATAATGTTTTGGCTCATCGGTGTATTCATTCAGTGTGCATCCAGAAGTAAGCTCAGAGACGAGTATCCTCACCTGCAGCCATCAAGTACTCTCTGGCCAGCGGCATGCGGAAGTTACCATCCAGTGTTCCAATGAATGGTGTCAGTCCAGGAAACTTGGCCGAGAAGCCGTTTGCTTCTGTGGCAAAGTTACAGAACGCTCCAAAGCAGAAGATCCCGTGCGGGTGGTAGCCAAGGATATAGTTCCGACTGGGAAGCAAGTCGTGAGTCTTGACAAGCTGAAATAACAATACTCTGTGAGACTCAACCTCACATCAGACCTGGGATTCAGATGTAATCCTTGATCAGACTAAATGACAGATATTGACTTTAATTTTCTGTCAGCACAGTTAATTTGCAAGTGAAATATGGAAACAAATTGTGTCTGTGTGTTTGTGGAGACATCTACACAGGCACTGTAGATTTTAGAAATGTAGCTGCAAAGTCAACACTCACATTGATGGGGAAATAGTCTCTGTAATAGTTCCACACCGCCCAGCTCCTCACCCACGAGGACCTTCGCCCAGCTAGTCAACACAGCAAGTCAACACAAACCATTCATCATCATCCACAAATAGCTGCTGAAGGTCTTAACATTGACCAAGGGCATACTCCAGTTGTACTCTCCATTATAATTCTCCATTATTTGTATTTACAGTCGAGAAACTGTACATGGGGGTAGTGGGGATGAAGAGGTCTTTAGGAGGAGACAGTCAAGATGTAGCCTGAAGAGATGGATCTTCCTCATCAGCATAAAGATGTCATTTACAATTGTACAAGGACAAACCAACATGATTTATGGGATTTATTATTTATGTAAATGAACTTGCCTTGCTTGTGCGTGTTCCAGTCATAGAAGAGCCAGGTGGCGTATGTGGCTGTAACCCACCAATAGTCAGTCCACAGCAGGTACAGCAGCACCACAGAGCACACCGGGCCTGCTCCAACACAGGGGACACACGGGTCAGGGAAGCATTTACATTTACATTTACATTTTTTGGCATTTAGCTGACGCCTTTATCCAAAAGCGACTTAGAACAATTACATTTGTCTAAGTAAGTGAATCATCTATCCATCAGTCATCATAAGAAGAAGTAATCTATGCTAGGACCAGGGGCCATTGGCAGAAGAAGGAAGAATTACTTTTTTTTGTTGCTTTTTTAAAATTAATAATAATAATAATAATAATAATACATTTATTTTATAAGGCGCCTTTCATGGCACTCAAGGTCGCCGTACAACAAATTTAAAAACAGTTGCAAAATTCAAAATACAAAGAAATATACAGTATAAACATAGCTAGCAGCAGAGCAGCACGGGAACAGTAAATCTGTAATTGTATTAATTTATTTACAGTTCAGACATTCAGACAGATTATATAACCTCCAACAGCTGTATAGGCCATAAACATTTACACCAGTTTTGACCATTTGAATTCCTCTGTCCTCTGTGAGTGGTGTAGGCTATGTATCATAATGACCAGTTGACACTTGTGCAAACCCATGGCTGTAACACAGTGTCTGTAACTCAGCACGTTCCTGTTCTGTTTTGTACCCACACATCAGTGCATTCTGTCCTCTGGCATGCAACAAAAGTATCCCTTTTTATTTTCCTTATGACAATAATTCCACCAATGACAATATTACAACCCTGACATCCGATGCAGTGAAGGTGGAATCCTAACACAAGGATCCGCACTCGTAAATGGTCAATGGACTGCACTTATATAGTGCCTTTTTTGCTGCTCCAAAGCACTTTACAACAGCCTCTCATTCACCCATTCACACACACATTCACACACCAATGGCAGCATGCAAGGCGCTGGCCCGCTCACTGGGAGCAATTTTGGGGTTCAGTGTCTTGCCCAAGGACACTTTGACATGTGGCCAGCCGGGGCTCGAACCGCTGATCTGCCAACCTTGTGATCATTAGACGGCGACTCTACCTCCTGCGCCACAGCCGCCCCCATAGTAAATGTTGCATTTACTATGTCAATATTTTTGCTTAGGACAATAACCCCTACACTGGAGCCAGTTGATGGTCACTCACCCATGATGAGGAAGCAGAGGATGAACTGCATGACAGAGAGGACCTGCACCTGCTTCTCCAGCCGGGGGCAGGGGGCCCCGCGCACCGAAGGCAACCACTGCAGGGCCAGCAGGGTGGTGGAGCCGATGCCTAGACATTAGACAACACCAACTCTGTTACCACTCAACTCAAAGGTTGTTAGGAATTTGTCTTGCTATTAGATGCAAAGATAAACAAATTACATATATATATATAACACGGTAGCAGTACAATACAGATACAACAATACAAAAGGGACATGGCACAATAGAGGCAGTACACACAATATCCACAAATGTTGCATAAATATCAATATATTGCCATCCCTTATGATCATCAAGTTGTCACCCTAGAGCCTGTTAAGGTTGGCAAATGCCATCAAATGTCTCCCTGTCTAAGACAAAGAACAGGCCTGATGGCCAATCAGTGATGTCCGATCTCTAGTCACTCAGTGATGTGCCATGGGAGACAGTGGCAATACTTACAGCACATGATCGTGAAGAATGCGAGAAATAACTGCCCGTTCCTGTTCTGTTCTGTTCTGTCCCCACACATCAACTAGCACTAGCAGGGTTGGCAGGTTTAACCAGTCAGACCCTCGTCAATCATTTACAGAGTCAAATAACACATAATTCAGGAATGTATCCCACCCTTGTGCTGAATCAGCTCACAATGGCCCGGTTTCGTCCAGGCTTGAAAGAAGGGGGGAAGGCTTGGCTCCTGCCTTAATCTCTGAGTACCTCCAAATCCATTCAAATCCTATGCACATGATATAGCCTACACTGTGGATGCTTATAGGTGCAAAATGATGTCAGGGGATTCTTTAGATAAGTACTTTACAACAAATTTAAGCATACAATCAAATTCAATTAGTTTGTTCCATCCATATATTATTTGGGTTGTATTTGGAGCACTGCGCAGCAACAAAAGCACAAAGAGGTTGAAATGTTTACACAGGCATGGGGAGGCTGACGAGACAAGATAGCCCATGGTGTTTGATACGCCAAACATTTCCTAGTATTCTCCGTTCTAAAGAAAATGCATTTTTTAAATGATACAGTCTACAATCTACAGGTATTGCGTGATGCAATCATGTCATCATGGACCTGAATCTCAGAAAGGAATGTTTCCAACATCTTATGGAATCAATGCCCGAAGAATTGAGGCTGTTTTGAGAGCAAAGGGAAGCCCTACACAGTATGGTAGTGTGCCTAATAAAATGTTCGGTATGTGTAGAGTACTACAGAAAATTACCTTACCTCTTAGGACACCGGAGTATGCTGCGAGTATTGTCTTCATAACTAAGATATGGAACATAGAAACCCAAAAATGTTAGCAGCCATTGGCAGTGATAGTCTGTATCTCAAGCATGACCTGCAATGACCCGATATGTATGCCTCTGGTGGGAGGGGCAATAGTGTAGGAAGGTGGTGTCTGTGCCACAAAGTGTGTCCTCAACTCATCCCCATGCCCCCCCCCCCTCGTCTCCCCTTGTTTCTACGCCCTTGCACAAGTCCCTGTGCTGTGTTGTATTTCTGTTTTTGTTGTCGGTTGTAAACTCGTACATTGTGAGAGAATTATGCATATGATAATTATCGACTAACAGAATGTGGCCATTTGAAATTATGACTTGATATTTACCGTTTACATAATTTGTTTCGTAAGCAATTCAGCCAATGGATAACCTTAAAACTAAATCCACCACAAACAACGTAACAGGCTTGGAAAACTATTCTGAGAGACATTCCGTTCATTCCGTGAATGTACGATACCAACATAGAAACAATGAAAAAGTATACTGAAAATGAATACAATACAATGAATATAATACAATTCTGAATACAACCAGAAAGTAACCATTGTGAGCACATCATTTTGCACACTAAGACCTCATGGGAAAGTTAATGTTTAAAGTGTACCTTTTCATTGTATTGACCTCACTTTATATTTATCTATCCAGTGACTCAGCAATAGCCTTCTTCACAGGGCCTGCACTACATTTTCATTAAATATGAAACACCTATTTTAATATGGGGCAATCGGTCACACATAGAAGCTGCCCTGCCCTGGACGTAGCCTATATTGCAACCGTAAGCAACTATAGAGGCTATATCATGTGCCTATAATACTGTGGTCTTCCGTATCTGTCCGTATCATCCAAGGGGGAGCCAAAGGGTTAACCGGGAGCAGTCTCCTCCCTCTAGCCGGTGACGGACGCAGCAGGTGACAGTTCACCGTACGGACCCCGGGCTGCATCTTCCGGGGATGCTGCTGAAACAGAAAGCGGGGTGGGGTCGCTCTGATGCGCAACCAGCAAGCGAATCCAGACCGAGTGCAATGTGCTCCACACAGCACGTCCAGTAGATTTAGACTTCAATAATAATCAGCTGAGTATCAACTCTCCTAGTACTTAGTAACCTTGCAGAATTTCTTTGTTACTCTATTTCTTGCATTTAAGCATTCTAAGATTTCTGGAGGCCAAAAAAAACAGAGAGAGAGAGAGAGGGAGAGAGAGATCGACAGAGAAAGAGAGAGAGAGAGAGAGAGAGAGAGAGAGAGAGAGAGAGAGAGAGAGAGAGAGAGAGAGAGAGAGAGAGAGAGAGAGAGAGAGAGAGAGAGAGAGAGAGAGAGAGAGAGAGAGAGAGAGAGAGAGAGAGAGAGAGAGAGAGAGAGAGAGAGAGAGAGAAAGAGAGAGAGAGAGACGCACATTTCCCTGACTGGACAGAATTTGAGTGGGCGCAGGGAGCATCATTTTCCCATATCCGATTCGTGAGTAGGACGTCCGTCCAGCACTTGATAATAGGCTGCACAGTATCTGCTTTTAATTGAGCTTTCCCGTGCACTGATTCTTCTTTACATCTCCGTCACTGATCATGGCTTGGCCGTGCCTCACACGGGCTTGCTGCATTAACCGCTTCTGGAGTGAGTTAGACAAAGCGGACATCGCCGTGCCTTTGGTTTTCACGAAATATTCGGATGTGGCCGAGGTGCAGCACCTCCATCCTCAGCCTCCATCTAAGCAGAAGAGGACGAGTCCTCCGATCACCATAGAGAACCAGCCTTCTCACAGTGAACAGGAGGCGGCGGCCAAGGCACCGCCCGCACAGGGTGCCGCATCAGGCAACGATGTCTCTTGCGCGTCGGTGATGCGCCAGGACTTCAAGGCTTGGAAAGTACGCCCCGAGCCCAGCTGCAAGCCCAAAAACGAGTATCACCCCTCAGCGACCCCGTTCAACAACAAAACCCAGTACCAGAAGGATTACAAGCAATGGCCCATCCCGAAAAAGGGAGACCACCCGTGGATCCCCAAACCCAGCCCCACATCCACCGGCGCACAGGACGGGAGCGTGGCGACACAGATCGAGCACGCGACCGCAGAGCAGCAGGCCGAGAGCGGGGTGGAGAAGAGTGAAATAGAGGAAAAGGTGCAAGAGAAAGAATCCAAAGACAGAAAAAAGAAACCGGTGAAGAAAGAGAAAACGGTGGAGAGGAAAGTGAGCGTCAAAATGGAAGAACAGCAACCGGCAGATGTCACTGTGGAGGGGAAAGGAAGGGCAGCGGCAGATGCGCTGAACAGACAGATAAAACAGGTCGTCTCAACTGGCAGCTCCTACAGGTCAGAATCAGAATAAAGTGTATTGTTACATCCCGTTATGCAAGTATAAGAGAGTAACATTCTTAGGCTTTCGGTTCCTCGACGTTGCAGCAACAAGAGAAAAACTGGCAATATAGTATAGTAGATGACAGCAGGTAGCAGTAGAGTAAAGTGCCTGTGTGAGAAGGGTGACTATCTTACATAAAGGAAGTTGACATTTTCTATCGAATGAAGACAGTCGGAATAGTTATTGTATTATAATGTCTGGGTTGCTTAATAATTGGGTCGCATAGGCCTAGGCCTACCTATATAGTATTTGAAATGTGTGTCGATTGTGTGTCTGTACATTAAAACGTGCAGTGCAATTATGTAGCCTAATAGTCCTACTATAAGGCATAATGAACTGGTGTGGTCTGTTGAGTGTACTGTGCACAATATTCAAGGATACATTGATAGGCTATAATTAATATGTGCAATTACTGTATACGTAGTGCATGGATAATTAAAGGGATAGTTCACATTTATGTGATGAACCTAATAACCCTCTCTCCAGTTGCTGACTGGAGTGACAGCATGTGTGGTTAATCACAGAAATTGGATTTTGGAGTGAACTACCACTTTAAACCTATTGATCCACTGTTCTTTTCCTTTGGAGGAAGCCCCACAATCTATCCAATCACAGACTGTTGCTTAGCAACTTTATTGCCAGATAGATTGATAGATAGTTGTGTTTCTGTGAGAGATATTTGATAGTGCATGTCTCTCTCATTTCAGTCTCATGTGACGTTGACCATCAGACTGATATTGTCATAGATAACCGCTGCAGTATTGATTCCCCCCTACTTTATTCTCCCCTACAGTATTACCCAGATCAATACGGTGGCACATGTCAGGTTGAAGGCAGTAAAAGGGTTCTCATTCATCCTCTGTTCCTAGCCTACCCCGATAATTATGTTTCAGTCATCTGCGATCATGTTTTACAGATGTTCTCAGGTTTTAACTGCGTTGCTGCCCTGCAATTCAGTGTCTGTTTTGCAAACCGCCAGACGGCCTCATGTTGGCATAGCCTATACTGTATGTACAGTAGCCTACAAGTGTGAAATAAAACAGTTTACATCCTAACATAGCCTTTGCAACAGGGCTTTTTTTTCCTTCATATGTCTCGCCCTGTTTTTGGCTTGCATGGTCAAGGTGCTTTGTACGGTAGTTGTCATCTGGAGATGAAAGCATGCATGTGCAGCCCTGTACACACTGCACTTAGCTAATGGGAGGGAAAGGACTAGCGAGTCATGTCCACTTTGGATGGAAATTCTGATGAGTCACTCCAGGGCGTTTTGTTTTTGGGCCCCGGACCATATCAATTATGTCCAGTCACTGTACTATAATCCGATTTGGCTAAGAGTGTTGTCTTCTAAATGGCATGCTGTCAATAATGAAGTGAGCGATGGGTCTGCTAATTCAATTAAATGTTGTTGTTTTTCTTCTTCTTCTTCTTCCAGGAACGAGTTCAAGGCGTACAAGGATGTGAAGCCGGTGAAGGCCATCAAGGCCCAGTCTCAGTACAAGACCCTGGTGGAAGATAAGGACCAGGCTAGCCTGGAGACCAGCTACAGTGCCAACTTCAAGGGGGAACAGGCCAAGGTGCAGCCCAACGACAACAAGCTGACGGAGCGCAGGAGGATCCGCAGCCTGTACAATGAACCAGGCAACAAGGAGCCTAGCAAGGTGAGTCCACCTGAACACGCAGGAGCCGTCAACACCGTCAGCTCTTATAGACCGGTGTGACTCTGCGGTGTTTCGGCTTGGCCCTGTCGAAGAACCCTTTTGAGGACGTTTTTTAATTTTATTTACCTTTTTGGCATTTAGCAGACGCCTTTATCCAAAGTGACAACAGATTAATTTGTCTAAGTGAATCATCTATCCATCAGTCATCATAAGATTAGCTAGAAGAAGGAAGAACTACTTTTTTTTGTTTTTGTTTTTTAATAGTAGAGAAACTGTACTACCCTGGGGTAGTGGGGATGAGGAGGAAGTGGAGGAATAGGGTTCGACTATGGCACCCAAAATGGGTTCTATGTTGTACCACTAAGGGTTCTCCTACAGGAACAAGTCAGATAACCCCTTTTGGTTCTCGAACCTTTTTTTTATCTAAGAGAATACTTCTAGAGTACTATTGTACTATACAAAAGTAATGTGTTACACACATGCTACCTGAACCTATAGCACAAAGGATCAACCTACTTTTAAAGTTGTATTGGTTTTGATGTTATTCATATATGTGTTTAATTAGGGGATCTTCTCCCCAAAACTGTAATTCAATTTCAGTCCTATAGCACCGTACTTCTTGTTAAGACAAACAGATTGATGTCTGTTCTAAAACATGCATGTGTCTCAGCTGTAGGCAACTCTCATATGTCTGCATGCTGTGTGTTGCTGTGTGCCCTCTCTCATTCTCGTAGGACTGTTCAGAGACTGAGAGCAGCTCTATTCTAGGTCTGCTGTAGTCAGGTGTGTTTGTCTATTTATTCTGGAAGGCATGGAGGTTGACCTCAGATACTGAACTCACTCTGTAGAATGCACCATGACTAGGACCAGGCTCAGGTTGGCTGTCCACTGGGCGGCCCAGATTCAATCCTTCTGCAGCGCTATGAGGTCTCCACTATGGCCATGGTCTCCACTATGGCCATGCAGCAAAGTTGAAAATGTTGAGTTGAGCCAGTACGCCTAAAAACCATCTGAATCGATCAGTAACATAAGATATACAAATCTAATAATTAATGTAAGTGTCAAAATAGTGAACCATCCCTTTCATTTTGAGTTTAGGCATACATTTAGATAGATACAGTGGGGGAAATAATTATTTGATCCCCTGCTGATTTTGTACGTTTTCACTTACAATGAAATGAACGGTCTATAATTGTAATGGTAGGTTTATTTTAACAGTGGGTTAGCCCTAATCAACCAAAAAATCTGAAAAACACATTATATAAAAGTTATAAATTGATTTCGAGGGAAATAAGTATTTGATCCCCTAGCAAAACATGACTTAGAACTTGGAGGAGAAACCCTTGTTGGCAAGCACGGATGTCAGACGTTTCTTGTAGTTGGTCACCAGGTTTGCACACATCTCAGGTGGGATTTTGGTCCAGTCCTCTTTGCAGATCCTCTCCAAATCCTTAAGGTTTCGAGGCTGTCACTTGGCAACTCGAAGCTTCAGCTCCCTCCACAGATTTTCTATAGGATTAAAGTCCAGAGACTGGCTAGGCCACTCCATGACCTTAATGTGCATCTTCTTCAGCCACTCGTTTGGTACATTGGCCGTATGTTTTGGGTCATTGTTGTGCTGGAAGACCCATCCATGACCCATTGTCAGTGTCCTGGCTGAGGGAAGGAGGTTCAAAACAAATACTTATTTCCCCCGCTGTAGATAGATAGGTATTTTATTGATCCCCGAGGGGAAATTAAGGCATTACAGCAGCTCACACCACAAACAACAACAAAATAAATTGAGATTTGAATAATAGAATAACATAACAATAAAAATAGACATAAATAGACACATTATTACCTGAAACATTATACAGTAACAACAGTCCTGAATGATTTAAGCATACACTTAGGAGTGAGTTGAAGGCTAGGGTTAGGGATAGTGTTTAAAATCATATTTCAGGAAAGAATGAGTTGAGTACTTGTTGCTTAGCAGCATGGCCCGATTTTGTTAATATTATTCTGAGAGCAGGTCTCGCTCTAAGACTCCAGGAATACATTTTACATTTAAAAAAATGGAATTTAGCAGATGCCTTTATCCAAAGTGACGTACAAAAAATACATTTGTCTAAGTAAGTGAATCATCTATCCATCAGTCATCATAAGAAAAAGTTATCTATGCTAGGGCCAGGGGCCATTGGCAGTCATAATGCTAGAAGAAGCATTACTACCTGGTGAATTGATAGCAGGGTAAATGATGGATAGATGCAGGGATGGATACTGGCTCCCTGCTGGTGGAACGAGCCATCTTCCGCCATCTTCCACCGTAGACTGAAGACCCATCTCTTCAGGATACACCTTAACTGTCCCTCCTGTACTGTTTCCCCAGTGTCCAAAACAAAATTATGACTAGCAAATAGTTGATTCACTTTCTTAGTCAAATGTATTTGTTATACGTCGCTTTGGATAAAGGCGTCTGCTAAATGCCCAAAATGTAAAAAAATTAATAAAAATAAATGTAGAATTGAAAGAGCTAGAGAGAGAAAGAGTACATTTTTTTTACCAAAGGCGATTGTAATGGATGTGAACATATCTTTAAGATAGTCACGTGTTATAGTGTATTTATGTGGATGAGATCATTTAAGCAAAACGGAAGGATTGATAACACCAAGACGGGTCAAAATAGCCATTTTCTAACCTTTGATCGTGACCATGATAATTTGCATGACATGTTTAATCCTTTGATTTGGTAAGTGTCAGCAGAGGCACTTTGTACAAAGGAGGAATCCTTTGTCAGTTCTTGCAGTGTAAAGAACGATTGGTTGAATGTGACCAACAAAGTACCGTCCTCCCAGGAACAAAGGACAAAATTGCATAAATTAAGCTAGTTGTTCATGTACTAACCCAGACTCGAGTTCGTAGTTCACTGTGCAACAAGGACATCATCTGTACTGAGCACATAAGGGTTAACTTTTATGTTCACTGCACTAACCACGCAAATATGACCAAGAACATGGTGACATTTGCCTATTTGTTTTTGTTTATTGCTTGTAACAGGAAGGTACAGTTTGTATTGCATGCTTAGAATGAAGTCCAGGAAACGTACACTATCAATATCAGGGTGTTCACCATTTTGAAATTCATATTCAATAAAACTGTGACTGAGCACCTCTGTAGCGGAGCAGCTGACCCACAGTTTTCGGCCTCCTCTCCTCCTCTCTGTACCCTGTAGGTCGACAAGTCTGCGTCTCGATCCAAGCCAAAAAAGACACCAACGGCAACCAGCAAGATTGTGAAAAAGGCGAAAGAGAAGCAGCTTGCTGGATCCCAATCAGCCAAGAAGAAAGCCTCAACGACCACCACCGCAGACTCCAAGCCAGAAGGAGGCGTCACCAAGAAGAGCAAAGAGATCAGCAACAGACTGGCTGAAGCTAATAAGTAAAAAAAAAAAAAAAAACACAAACAAACAAATTGAAAATCTGTGCACTTCTTTATTTGGGGGATTAAAGGCTGCATACACATTAGAGGACTCTCATCCTTTTGGTCTCTCTTTTTTTTCCACTTTTTTTCTCATCTTTGTGCAAGTCTACTAGCTTTTTGATAGTTTGACATGTCTTCACCATGCCACTATATGATGCAAATTGTGTGTGTGTGTGTGTGTGTGTGTGTGTGTGTGTGTGTGCGTGTGTGTGTGTGTGTGTGTGTGTGAATCTACTTTCTCTATCTCTTAGCTACTGTTGAGTGCATCACTTCCACATCATTTTGTTGCATTTATCAGATCTCTTTAAGCTGAAATGACACTGAGCCACTCAAACACACACCTGTAACGAATGTAAGGGTATTCACTTCTTCTTTTTTGTTAGAAATGTCCCTGATTTTAAAGCAGACATCAGATGACTGAACATAGTTTTGCCTCCTATCATAATGATGATAGACTTCGTCTAAGGTTCTTCTCTTTGGTCTCTCAGGCTACATTGAATATGTGGTCTCGGTCGATCTGAAGTCTTAATTACTGTAGCATTTCCTGGTTACAGTGCCTCTGCTCTTTCCAGGGTATCCGGTTTCATCATTTCGGTTGCTAAGAAACCAGCTGAACTGTAATATACGTAATTGCTACAGCTTGCATGCAAGGCCCTGTTTTCTCGGTCCTATAGTGGCATTCTAGAAGCCTACCCTCACGTTCTAGCTTGTAATTTAAGGCATTCATGACACATTCTAACGGGCAAATCATTCCCAGAATGCTGTATGTGTAGTGATAGTCTAAAGGCTAGAGACTCACAAGCATACAGGAGATACCACCTAGTCTAGTGGCTATTGTAGGAATTATATCAACCCAACAGCTTTGCCATTCTGCCTTCACCAACATGACATCTTCGATGTCTGAACCACAATATCCACTTTCCAGTTTTCTTATGCAGTATGAAAACTGCTGCCCGTATGATAACACACCTCTCTTTGACTATATTTCCCCCCCATTTTGTCCAGCACTATGCTGCAATGCTATTGATGTGCAACAAACATGTATAATGTTAAAAAGTAGCATACTGTATGTATGATATAGGAAAATAGGAGAACCTATTGTATTTATTCAATAATCACCTACACTTTCAATGGAATCAGCAGTTAGGTGTAGTGAGATCAGGAGTGGGATGAGACACGCGTGAAGATCAAAACAGCTTTTTTGGACCTTCCAGCTGCCTGTGTGGAACCATAATGAATGTGAGTGCTGGTCATGGGGCACCTTGCCTGCCTTCCTATGGCTGTGCACCGTGTACTATCTTGCCGCAGCAGGCCTCCTCCTAGCTCATGCACAGCTGTATGTGTGTCTGTGTCTGTTGTACAGTATGTACCCAACCACCCTGACTCTGCTGCCCGTCTGCGTTCACTTCCAGTCAAACCTGGGTTCCAAAAGAATTCCAAATAATTTCAAATATTCAACTGTGTGTTTGATTCAGTTTGCCCTGGCACAATGGAACAGTGCCAAACTTGCAAGAAAATAAACACTCAAAGTACTTGAAAGTTTTTGGGATACTTTTTCCACCGAGGTGTTTTCAGCCTGTGTGTGTGTGTGTGTGTGTGTGTGTGTGTGTGTGTGTGTGTGTGTGTGTGTGTGTGTGTGTGTGCGTGTGTGAGGGGGAGAGCCCTCTGGTGTTTGACCTCTGCAGCCTGTCAGCCCCTAGCCTCTGCGTGCTAGCTACGGTACCGCTACAGTAGGCTGTGTGCTGGGCCACCACCCCCCACCCCGGTGCTATAGCGCTCTCATCTATATGCTGACAGTTTGAGAACAACCTGTACCCTCAAACCGAGTGAAATGACGACACTATGATGTCATCCAGTATACTGCAGACGTGTTGTGATTGTGTGCTTGTATTCTCAGCTTGCTCTGAATGATCTGATTAAAAAAATGACAAAGCAGAATGTGTTTCAGACTTTGATTTCGAATTCAAATATCAAATTCAAACATCAAATTATCGACACAACTCCGCTCTCTACTGTAAGACGGCTAGCGCTGACCTTCATCCCTGCCTCCTCGACACTCCAACCTGTATATGGTTCTCTGAACTGTGCGCAGGAAGTATATAGAGTGGGGATATGAAGACTGCTGGTTTATGACTCTAGTCACACAACCTGCATTGTGTTACAGCTTTCCAAATCTAAAAAACAAAACTGCCTCTTGGCGATATCAATTTTTTATTTTAGTTGCTATTAAATATTCAGAAGAATTATGTAAGGTCCAGTGAAGATGGTTTGGCTGCTTAGTTAGTTCTTATATGGGTGTTAGGAAAAAGAGCTGTAGTATATGGTGAATTACATTTATCTATCTGTACACAAGCCTGTCTATTTACTTATTTACACAAGCTTCAATCATGTTGCATTACTATTTGTAAAATCAGGGTCACACTTCAACCTATCATTAAATGAGGGGCAAAAAAACATGAAGAGGAAATAATTCTACACAAAATGGTCCCTGAAACAGGAAACCAGCCAATAACGTTGAGCCCATGAACAAAAGGCTGCAAGACAATGGCAGCTGGAAAATGGAAACAATAATTGATGGTTGTCAAACCTTTCCAATGAAGGCTTGAGCACAGTTGATCATTCATTTGCCTGCGATCCAGTCATCCTGACATAAGAAACTGTTGAATAATTCAGTTGTTATGGGGCACTATGTTTGGAGAGCTGTATGAAATATTGAATTCTGGATAGGAGATGGCAGTGGAGCGGCCTAATGTCGTGTCCCCTCCCCCTCTGGAAAGCGGGTCTGGCAAACTGCATCCACATGCACCAAGCTTGCTGCACTGTACAAGAATAAAGGTGATGTTTATGACTGAAACATCTACATTACAGTGATGTCAACTGTAAGTGACTATCTACTTGTGCCCATATTTTAATTACCGTAGGCCTAATATTTGATATAGCTGACACTATTACCTAAATCGACTTACATTGCAGTGAGTGCACAAATGTTTCAGTATGGTCCCAGCAGGAATCAGACCCACAATGTTGGATCTACCAACTGAGACTCAGAGCTGACATGACCAGTCAACTCTTACCTGTTGTATGACCAGTCAACTCTTACCTCCTGTATGACCAGTCAACTCTTACCTGTTGTATGACCAGTCAACTCTTACCTCCTGTATGACCAGTCAACTCTTACCTCCTGTATGACCAGTCAACTCTTACCTCCTGTATGACCAGTCAACTCTTACCTGTTGTATGACCAGTCAACTCTTACCTCCTGTATGAACAGTCAACTCTTACCTGCTGTATGAATAGTCAACTCTTACCTGCTGTATGACCAGTCAACTCTTACTTGTTGTATTAGTATTAAAAGGTGAATTCAACAAATAGGATGACGCACACATATTAAAGCTATTTCATTGAGTAGTCAGTGCAGGGGAGACATGAAACCCATTCATTATTAATAAAGCCACTCAATTTGAACTTTGAATTCTGATCTCTCGCGACAGAACACCGGCATAGTGGAGAATAATGAGCCAAGTTTGCCACGTGAAACTTCCAATATTAAGATTAACCGTGCTTCAGGGGGATCTTCAAAGCAGCGCAACATGTAGCCTACTTGATAATGTTGTAATGTTGATTACCTTGCATTTGCACCATCACTAGTCAAAGATGTTGTATAATTAAGCCCTGTCCGGATGGCATATAAATTACGCGAGGACCTCGGCAATATTTTTTTACCCTAGGACCCCAGTGATTTTAATGACCGATCCGGATGGAATAAAACATTTCCATGCATGTTTGCGTTTCGGGTGCAAGCTGCCATTTAACATCACAGTAGAAGAAGCTGTTCCCGCCGGATGTTTTGTCAGACCCACAACACAACGCACGTGTAGCATCAACAAGTCATTTGATTGGACAAGAGGCATTCCATGACTGCTGATCAGATTTCCAGAGCGAATTTACGAACGCAGCCGAAACCACTCGTAGTAGACTCGGTTTTTTTCATAACATGAAACTTTACGTTTTAAAGTACCCACTCGATATAATAAACAGCAGTTTAACGATCACAAAATACTCATAATTTGTTGAATGGATTTACTATTCTCCTTTGCCATAGGCTACTGGTAACGTTCGTTTTGGGATGTGTGATCATCTAATTATGTGTAGTTATGTGTTTCTAGCATGTCGATGTTCTATCAGAATGTTGTGATGTTATCAAAATTAATTAAGAAGACGAATGGCAAATGGCGCAAAGCGGGGAAAAACAGATACGACATCTAAAGTCTGGAACGATTATATTTCAAAACAAGGCTTCCCTTTAACTCGGGTACGGGGGGCAAAATATTGTACGGTTATCAATACGTGAGTTACCTTAATTGCGATTCCCACCCCTAACTTCATCCCTGTGTGTTGTCAGACACCGTGATTTATAGAGTGCCAGACCATACAAACTGCACAGTTTACAAGCTAATGTTAGGTAAATTCGCTAGAATTAACCTTTTAGGTGGTTTGGTTATCCGATAGTGGAGATTCAAGGGAGTCAATGATGTCATCCACATCCATTGTTTGCACAGAGCTCACCTAATACCTTAGATCTCACAGCCCGGTCAAAGCGGTAAATTCTAGTATTAATATCGCGCAAAATCATGCAATGCGTACCAAATACTGACATGTCAATCCGGACGGTAATATAATTATCAGAGGACCTCAGGGTTTGCTGAAAAACAGTAGGTAATTCCAGCCGGAATATTTACTGGGGTCCCCGGAGTAAATCACTGACATGGTCCGGACGGGATCAAAATTACAGAATTACCCCAGGTAAAACATATATTATCGAGGTCCTCAGGTAATGTATATGCCGTCCGGACAGACTGTGTAATTTAAGAAAGCAATTTGGCTGTGGTAGGCCTACTCCTTCATTATGATCGACAGTATAGCAATTGGTAAATTAAGCATATAAATCCAATCAAGGGTAGGCTTATCAGGCACTGCCTGCTAATCACAGATATAACTTTTTCTGCTTTCAATATCCATGAGGTCAAATTAGTCAATGACAGACAAGACACAACAATCCCATCTGTCCGTGCAGCTCGTAACTCTGGGACGTCATCAAGACAACATAGGAAATGAAGGCATACAAAGGATTTTCTTTTTTAATGTAGGTTTGGAGGGTGTACATGATGTGTACAAATGGTGTACAAATGAGAATGGTGTCGGAGCTGCACATGACACTGTCACTGTCATACAGCATATTATATACATTTTAATGACCTT
Source organism: Nansenia antarctica (assembly GCF_963989245.1). NCBI lineage: Eukaryota > Metazoa > Chordata > Actinopteri > Argentiniformes > Microstomatidae > Nansenia > Nansenia antarctica. The sequence goes on along the minus strand of NC_137690.1, from coordinate 49,082,967 downwards.
AAAAAATCTGCAGGGATTGTGGAGCGATAGTGTTTAAAAGTAATAGCTCCCCAATGGGCTGTGATATTTCCTGGTATGGCCACTCTGTTGTCAAATTGTAGCTTGTTAAAAGTAGGCAAATCCATAGTGTCCCAAACCAATATGTATTACCTGTTATCTTGACATCAGGATCTTATCTCAACAGTCTGGACAGCTGATTTTGTGATGGAAGTGAGGTAGTATCAATGGCTAGTGGAAACATGCAGCTCATTGTAATTGCAATTTTAACTTGTGGCCACAGGGGGAGCTAGATTTCATGTGTAGCTCCTTTAATCAAGAAGACACACCACTGACGGAATGAGTCCTTTGTTTCCCATTATTTACTAGGCTAGCTAATATCATTGGAATTAAATTATCACGTGGTAAACTATGTATGTGCCTATGGTCAATTATTCAAACTGAAATAAAATAAAATGTTTCTAGGTCAGTTACGACATCCGAATCATAGAGGTGTCCAGAGACGTCATTATCTGCATCTGTTCAACCAAAACAATTATCTGTATTCGAATAGAAGACCGGAAGTGGGCGTGGTTTGTTCTAGTCTCTAACCAAATATTTTCTTTTTGTGCCTTTAACATCAACATATTAGCATATAATTATGAAATGCTGGAGAAGCTGAATGGTTTCTGATATTGGGGACGCTCTCAGGAAGCCCATTCCTCTGGAATGGTTCCACACTTTCTCTTGTCGCCTGCAAAATGAGCAGGGGGAGAGGGGGGCGGGGCAAGTGGTTTAGGTAGGAATAGTGGATCCCACTGAGACTGATAGATTAAAAAAGGGAGAAAAAAATAGCATATCTATAGCAAATCTTTTTTTGAAATAATAATTTGAATCTAACCTGGACTCTCGGTTGGTGATTTCCAAAGTGCCTCTCATGAAAGCGCCGTTTACTACTGCTGGTCTGCTCAACGCCCCTGGCCCAGCGTCCCTACAACAATAACAAACATCAGAAAGGGAGAGGGGAATCCAAAATCACCTATCATTGAGATGGGACCATAATGCTAGCTCAAACTTGTGAGCAGTGTTGCCACAGTTACTTTGAAAAAGTATTCTGATTACTGATTACTGATTACTCCTTTAAAAAGTAATCTAGTTACTTTACTGATTACTTGATTTTAAAAGTAACTAAGTTAGATTACTAGTTACTTTTTTAGTTACTATTGGCAGCTGCCTAGGCACCCGACCCCCCCCCCCCCCCCGCAACATAAAAAAGAAAACTGGTTTTGCCAAAACTCACTTTATTTTAACAGTAACTTAAATTACATAATTAAACTTTAAACAATAACTTAAAACAACAAAATAAAGAGTCTTTCTTTGCCTCACCCAACATAAATACTTGTTTTTAAACAATAAAATAAATATAATCTTTATTTAACACAGTAACTAGCAAGGAGTGGTTTCACAAAACCTAAAACCTACCCTGACCATTCAGATATGATCCTAATATAATCCTAATCCTAAACTGGGTGAGTCTGAGTTTATCAATGAAGAGTGAACTCAGCTGTCAAGACTGGAAGGAGGCCATGAACACGCTATGGAGGCCATGAACACGCTATGGAGGCCATGAACACGCTATGGAGGCCATGAACACGCTATGGAGGCCATGAACACGCTATGGAGGCCATGAACACACTATGAGTGAAACAGTGGAAAGGGGCGAGTAAACCAGTGGTTGTATCTCATTAACAGAAGCTTCTCAAACCTCTTGTCAGAAAGTCTGTTCCTTCTAGGCATGAGCACCAAACCTCCCAGACTAAAGAGCCGCTCTACAGGAGCGCTAGATGGGGTTGGAGTGTTATACTTCAAGAAAATGTTCTTAATGTTTGGATACTGATTCAGAATCTGAAGCTCATGCCCTGACCTCAAGTAGTCCATGACTTCCTTTTCTGCCGAGTAGGTCTCCTCTGGCTCCGCCTCAAAAGCAAAAAAGTCCATCTCGCCTTGGTTGGCAGTCGTGGTGGGTACACTGGCAGGGCTCTGTGCTGCAGGAGCAGTTTTGCGACATTCTGCTGTGAGAAGCTCCTTTACTTGCTCCCTCCTACCTTCATCTCTCAGCCATCGGAGTTTGAATTTTGGACAACTAGCAGCTGCGAGAAGGGCATCTTTGTTGTCCAGCACACTGGCAAAACGAGTCTGGATAGCCTGAAAGATATAATTTGATATGTTTATTATTATCTAGTTGTAGCCTATAAGGTCTATTATTTATACCTTTATTTACTAATTATGTATGCAATTAGTTTGTGCAACTGACAACCTACATACTGCAGTATGGTGTGACTCTGCTCCATGTTCATGAATAGTGCAATGAAAATGTATTTATTTATCTTTAAGATGGAACAACATAGCATACCTGCACTATGGCATCTGGAAGGCCTGCAGTCATCTTGGATAGGGTGTCTTTCACAGCAAGGGTCTTCTGCATCAGGACTTCAAGTGTGGGCAGTAAAGTCCCATACGGACAGTCACCTTGTAGGATATCCAGTGCTATAGTTAGAGGCTTCATGACGGTACAGTACTCATGCAGGTACTGGTACTCCTGGTCTTTGAAGCACTTCACTCCCAGCTTGTTGCACAGAGTAGTCAGCTCATTCATGGGGATTTCTGCGATTCTCTTTATGGCTTCGTAAAAGGAATTCCACCTTGTGGATGTCGGTACCAGGAGCTTTCTTTTGTTAACCTCCTCCACCGTTTCTGACGCAACGGTAGATCGGCTTGCTTTCGTCCAGAGAGCTGTGCATTTTGCTGTGCTGCTCCTATACACAGCCTTGCTCTCTGGTTTGGAAGTGATGTACTTCTCCACATCACTTGTAGAAATAAGGTTGAGGGTATGTGAAGCACACCTTTGGTGCGGGGGAAGAATCAGCTGGCCATCACTATCATCCTCAGCTGATAGGATTTCTGACACATCTAAAAAAGTGACATCATCCGTGGCCTCCTCCACCGTCTCATCATCGGACTCTGTGACAGCAGGCTGATAGACTTGAAATGCCTTGACAAAGTTAGATCCATTATCTGTCACTGTTGCTACTACTTTGTTGATTAGTCCATATGAAGAGTGAATGTTTTCGATTTCTGCACCAATAACATCATACGTGTGTCTACCGCGGATTCTCCTACACGCCAATGCAGCCTTGTTGCGGTCTAATGTGGATCTACTAATCCAGTGGAGCGTTACTCCCATATAGCTCCTATTGTTAGCTGTCCAAATGTCCGCTGTAGTTGACACATAGTCGACCTCGTTCAGCGCAGCCTTCATGTTTTTCCATCTCTGCATACTCCTTCTCCAAGTACGAAGAAAAAGATGTTCTGTGAGGTAGCTCGGCATTGGTAGTAGTGGGGATCTTGTTAATGATGGCACGGAAAGAGGGCGAGTCAACTGTGTTTATGGGCAGCATTTCCTCTACAACATACCGCCCGACCAATTTATTCAACTCTCCCACACTTACAGGTTGTGATTTTGTAGGCCTACTGAAGTCCAGCTTTTGTTGCTTGAGCGGTCGGTCTCTGGGACTTTCTCCGCGAGCTTGACTGTGCTGTGCTGAGATTCCAAATGTTTCTTTAAATTTGATGTTGTGGTTTTACCACAGGACAATATTTTCTTTCCAGCACAGAGTGTACAACGAACATTTATGTTCTTGTCATCCTTTGCTGACACAAACTCAAAATAATCCCTATATTTCCAGCTATTTAACGCATATCTCTGTTCTCGCTCCATTGTGTAGGCTATACGCTTCTGTTTACACTGTGCAATCAGCGTGGTGATACACGTGAGCGATTCTGCTGCACCTCGTGTTGAAAACGTGATCACTGACGTCACTCCCCAAGACGCGAGAAAAGCAATAAATGTTTGTTTACTATCGAACATTACAAAGAAATACTGCATTTAGCCTAAGTTATGAGGTAGTAACGCAATAGTAACGCACAGTCACTTGAATAAGTAACTTTAATCCGATTACTGATTTGGAAATAGTATCGCGATAGAATACTCGTTACTGTGAAAAGTAATCAGATTAGAGTAACACGTTACTTAGTATCGCGTTACCGGCATCACTGCTTGTGAGCATATCACTTTCCCTGCTCTGCAATTCCCTGTCATATTGGGCAACTCACTGTTCCCATGGAACGCTCATCCTCTTCCTCCTCCTCCTCCTCCTCCTCCTCCTCCTCCTCCTCCTCCTCCTCCTCAGTGTACTCCAAGTCAATCGGCACTGCTTTACTGCTTTTCCTTGAGGTTGTCTTGCGACCGTATGTATACTGAGGTTTTTGCCTGCCATCCTGCACCCCCCCCTCTTGCGTCCCAAACTCATCAGTCTGACCCAACTGAAAGGGCAACAAGTGTCTCTGTCAAACACATACATACACATAAGAGCGCCGTTGGAAACTTTTGTTAGGAGGCTGTTCATGTAATTATTACACATGTGGGGCATTTCATGAATTCAAAGATACCGTGAACATATCAATATGAATGCATGCAAGGAAATTCCAAAATGATTTTAAAAAACAACAACTAATGAGTGCCTTGTATTTATTGATATCAACAAAATAGGCTGATTTATTTGACCATGAACATCAGAGACATACATTACGAATGTTCATTTAAAATACTCTATACTGAGCACTGGTATAAGAACATGAACCAGATAACAGCAGTAAATGCAATAACCCACAGTCGTCGCTGATGATGTTGCATTTCGATTAGGATACGGGATTAAAGGGACCGGCGACGGGCTAAAAGAGAAATCCAAATGTCCCGCTAAATTCGGACCAATCACAAAACTGTTTTGAAAGCGCGCCTGTTGAGAGCGATTCAGTCTCGATTGCAGTGCGAACACAAACGACGAGGTTAATTGCAACATTGTAACATATTGTAAATAACTACGCCCTAAATCGTAACTAAATGTTGGTCTGGAAGCGGCCTAAATCTAGCTTCAATCTGCTTTTTTTCTGTTCTCCGGTCATAATAACTCGCTGCCTTTCTGCGCAGCCTGAATCAAAGTGGACTGTCTGAATCAATTAGTGGCGGAGGAAATTCATTCGTGGCGGCCCGCCACGAATAAATGCATATAGAGGAAACACTGTACCATGTTGTTGTCATCATATCCGGCCGCCTTGTACTGCTGGTAGAGTTCCGCCTCGCTGTCGTAGTCGTCTGAATATCGCCTTCGCCTGTGGTGCGAATTCTCCTGCCTTTCACGCAAGGAATTCTCCTCATCTTTCACACGTAGCGTTTTCTGAACAAAAGGAAAAAGGGGACAAAATGTTGTATTTTGCAGGAAGTATACACAAGTTCTTGCAACACACTTGAGAACATGGAATAGTCAAAATACCTCTGAATTTCTTCAGTCAAGTGAGATATGAAAGGGGGGGAAATTAAGAGCAAAGAAGCAAGTTTCATGAGCAAACTCACCCTGGCTTGGACCTCACACTGCTTAAATCTGCACTTCTGTCTTATCTTATTGGGACCCCCGAATTTTTTCATATCCTTGCAAAAGTCACATTGGGTACAGTCCACGGTCCTCCTGCATGGCTCACACTCCCCACACATGAGAATAGAGCGCTTGACCTGAATCAAAGGAAAAAAAAAAACAGATATCTCAATGCCAATGCAGTTGTAGTCCAAAAGAGAAACAATTTTGGAGGGAGAGATCACAGAGGATACACAAGACCTCATAACTGTCAAGATTTTAGATTTTAGAATGTTAAGATTTTAGAATGTTAAGATTTTAGAATGTTAAGATGATAAAAAAAAACTTAGATCCACGGCGCCTTTCGGTCTTGTAATCGGGGGTGCTGCACTGTTTCTCTACTCTCTCAGGCTCAGCTTCCTTCTCACGGCTCTTCTTTGGACGGTACTTGATCTCCAACGAGGAGTTCTTGTCTAAACAACGGCAATAACAAAGTCTCAGGGATGTGACAAGTGTTCACCTTGAAAGTCGGAAAATCACACTGCATTCACAAAAAGATGCTATCATATTCTAACTAGGGAGGAAAATAAAGCCATTAGACCCTCACCTCGGCATTTCATGCAGTACCACTCCCTGATTGCCTTGGCCATCTTCTCTGTGACATTGATGCAGTGACCATGAAACCACTCGTTGCAGTTGTCACAGCCACTAAGCAAAAAAAACAGATATGTTGTGAGCCTTGACACCTTCATCACAATGTTTGATAATCACATGTTATGACTTGGCTAGCGAACTCACATCATGAAGCAGTTGATGTCCGGTTTTCTGCAAATGCAGTACAATGGTGCGTTTTCCCCCTCCATGCTGCTGTCAAGCCCCGGTACAGGGTCGAAGTCGGACACCTCACTGTCCTGTGGAAGATCAAAATACATAGCCATAGATTGGTAGTAAGCTAGTGTAGCCGGGCAGTTTTATGACCCAGGAGTTAGGCAGCCCACCATTGACAGTGTAGCTGGGTAACTTTAGAACCCAGGAGCTTTAAGACAGCCTCTGGAGTGCCACCTCGATATCAAGCCCCGCGACGATTCAAGTAGTGTTTGCTAACAGAGCTTGTTGCTTAATGAATGAACGTGTCTGCAATGGTTAGCGTGCTGAATGTCTCAGGCATTAACCCAGTTCTACTAAGGTAGGCTAGGGGCTGAAATAATTTGCTGTTGCGTTGCTATGCAACCAATCTTTCAGAATAAACCTGGTTTAAGTTAGATGCGTGACAAAAATGTCTCACAGGTGGGAATGTGTATGTACTGTACATACACATAAGAGCGCCGTTGGAAACTTTTGTTAGAAGGCTGTTCATGTAATTATTACACATGTTGGGCATTTCATGAATTCAAAGATACCATGGACATATCAATATGAATGCATGCAATGCAAGGAAATTCTAAAATGATTACAAAAATCATACCAAATACTTCTACTACAATCATTTCAACAACGGTGCTTTCTCAACCCTCACCATGGCTTGTCTCCGACACTGACGTAGACGACACTTCTGTCTCTTCTTATTGCTGCCTCCACACTTGGGCTTGTCTATGCAGAAATCACAAGTGCCACAGTCGTTCCTACAGAGACAAGCATCACACTTCCCACAGGAACGCCGTTTACGTTTTTTAGCCCAGGCCTGAAAGACACAATGAACAATGAGGAAGGAGGAAAAGAATACAATCTTTATCAGAAAACGGTGTATCCACTCACTGCAAATTAAGTGGCTTTGGATAAAAGTGTGAACTAAATGGCATATACAGTCATGCGGAAAAAAATTTGGACATCCCATGAAATATTTAGTTATTTTTTAAAGAAATAAGGACATATCAATATTTGGTGTTCTTTCAAGCAACGTCTAGAGATAAAGGTAATGTAATTGAACCAAGAACAATGACAATTTTATTGTTACTGTTATCATTTATTTAACAACATATGAACAAAGCTGCCAATTCCTACTGAGGAAAAAGTCACGGCCCCAATAGCCTTTGGCTGAAGTAACATAAAAAAAAATCCACATCTTTTGGCCAACCAGTGCAGCGGCAATGCACTCAAATGCACCGACGGCCTGGACTACACCTATATGGATATTTTTTAAAGCTGATATTTTCGTCCTCATTTAAAAAAAATAAACTACTTTGTCCACACCTCAAACATATCTCTGCCCATACTAATACGAATACGATTGTCCGAGCTCGGCCAAAGAAACGAGTGATGCCCTGGACATGCGGAAGTTTAACTTCCACTCCTCATCAACCACACCCCCTGCCACGAAATTGTCCCACCATTTGCTGGTCCATTTGCTGACCCAAAACCGGCGTTTCTGGCTCTTATATTTTAGAAGTTGCATAATGATTGAAGAACAACTCCATCTATCAGTAGAGATAGATACCATAACTTTTCTCCCTCTACACCAAGTCTCTTGGCTCGGTAATCTCTTCACATGGGCTCTCCTACCACAGCTACGCAGACGACACTCAACTCTTCCTGTCCTTCCCCCCGTCTGATGTACACGTGGCAACCCGTATCTCAGCATGTCTCGCTGACATTTCAACTTGGATGGCTGACCACCATCTCAAGCTCAATCTTAACAAGACCGAGCACCTCTTCATCCCCGGGAAAGCCTGCCCTCTCCAAGACTTCTCCATCACAGTGGAGAACTCTACTGTAACCCCCTCCCTGACAGCCAAGAACCTTGGAGTGATCCTGGATAACCAACTATCCTGTGCAGAGAACATTGCAGCAACGGCTCGCTCCTGCAGATTCTTCCTCTACAACATCAGAAGGATACGACCATTCCTTACCAGAGAGGCAGCGCAACTCTTGACCCAGGCACTGGTCATCTCCCGCCTGGACTACTGCAATGTACTCCTGGCTGGGCTCCCCGCTTCAGTCATTAGACCTCTGCAGCTCATCCAGAATGCTGCTGCCCGGCTGGTATTCAACCTCCCCAAATACTCGCATGTCACCCCTCTCCTTCGCACCCTGCACTGGCTCCCGATAGCAGCTCGCATCAGATTCAAGACCCTGGTGCTTGCATACCAGGCAGCTAAAGGGACAGCCCCTGCCTACCTGAAGGAAATGGTAACCCCCCAAACCCCTGCCCGCTCACTCCGCTCCTCCACCTCGGCTGGCCGACTGGCCCCACCTCCTCTACACAGCAGTCGGGCTGCCCGATCACGTCTCTTCACAACACTGGCTCCCAGCTGGTGGAATGAGCTCCCCACGGCTGTCAGAACGGCAGAGTCACTACCCATCTTCCGTCGTAGACTGAAGACCTATCTCTTCAGGTTACATCTTAACTGCTCCTCCTGAGACATCTTCTGACCCTCACCACTACGTCTCCTAAAGACACCCGCTTTCCCCTCTACTGTGTCCCTAAGAACTTCTATTGCCCCCCTTGTACTGTTTCTCTGTTTCTCCAGTAAAAAAAAAAAAGTTTTAGTAGAAGGCGATAGGGAGAAGGTTTTTCCTTCTATCAGTGGCCCCGGGCCCGAGCTAGATTACTCTTCCTGCAACGAATGGTGGATTGCTGATTCACATGCTTGGTATTCAAATGTATTGATTGTAAGTCGCTTTGGAATAAGGCGTCTGCTAAATGCCAAAAATGTAAATGTAAATGTAAAAATAATAACTTTATAATTTGACAAAAAACGATGTTTCAAGCTCCTAATGGTAATTAAAGATTGGAGCAAGTTTGATGGTTGGGTAATATTACCTGTGATTCCACACGTTCATTCTGTAACAAAATAAGAAAAATACAAGTGATTGGCAATGTTGGGAATGTTCATGGACTTAGTCTACAGTTTACATAGGCTGAAGTCTCTATAGAATATGCTGAAATATTCATCAGGGAGAAAAGGTTTTTTTTCATTAAAAAGCTTTTTCATTACCTTCCTTCTCTTACGCATGGGTTTCTGTTGGCCATCTACGAACAGCCCTGTTTTGTACTCGAACATTGACATGTCAAGAGTTCCTCCCAGGTTTTTGGAAAGTTCAACTCGACTTCTCACACGCTCCCCCAACGGACTGCGAACGACAAAAGTTTGTAGGAAAACCTTTGGTATCCATTTGTGCTGTTCAGATTGAGATTATGATCATCATATCAGTTGTCAAAAAATCTGCACTAACCATTGGTCTAAAAATATCAGATAAAGTCTGCCAGGTAGTTTTTACCTCATGTAATAAACATCTTTCTGGCCGACACTGGAACCTGAGCGACGAACGACCACTTTGCGCATCCACCCGTCTCCAAGTACTGGCCATTCCTCCCATCCCTCTTCAGGGTTCGTTCTTTTCCTACGTGACAAACAAAAAATTGACATGAGATGAATACTGAATCATTAGGAAAAGCATAGTGGAAAAACAGAAATACAGATACAGATATGACAAGACATCAAAAGGCTATCTACAAAGAGGATTATAGGGAAATATATCCAGTAACCATTTGCTAGAGAATGACCAGTATACACACTATGGCTTAGAAGTCACATAATTGATATTTGGTACTATGAACACGGCCAACAATAAACAATACCAACATACTGGTTATTGGCCCTCTTCTTGAAGTTCTTCTCACTGCCCGCCACGCTCCCGCTCCGTTCACTCTCCCCTGCAAGACTCTCCTCTTCCGCCTCCCTTCGGACAAAAATGCGTCTCTCCCCAACAGAGTAGTCCAAGCTCTGTGCGTCATTTTCATCATCAACAACATCATCATCATCATCATCATCATCATCTTCTACAGGTTCACACCAGTCCACAGGAGGCTCCTCAGTAGCCCCTCCCACCTCCATCTTGGTCTCCCCATGACGATGTTTCACAGGAGTGGCTTCATCCCGAGTGTTTACAGGGCTGTCTGAGGGAGCCAGGGCCTCCGGTGGAGGTACCACCTCAGAGATGACTTGAGTCATGACTAACAGCCTTGGATAGTAGTGCCAGATAGCAGCATCCCCATCTATACAAGTCCTATGGACAGCAAGAAAAGTCTGAGTTTAATATCAAGACTCTGCCCTTACTTTTTCTGTTATTTTTCAAGGGGAAATAACAGAAAGGCAAGAACAAGATTTTAATATGAAGTTAAAATACAGATTGTCAGCTTTTATTGGAGGACATTTGTATTGTTTAAAGTAAACCATTTATGAACAAGAACACTCTCATGTATGATAGTCCCCCTATTTCATGTTTAGTATTGGGTTGCATATACTTTGCATGAGATAACTACCTGGGGATCTGTGATACATTAAGCATTATACATTTGTTTTTTTATTAATTTAGCGTGTTTACTTTTCAAAGATTTTCAAATAGTAGAATCATTGTAGCTGAAAGAAACGGCGGGAGCTCCAAAAACAATAAGCAGATAAGCCTCTGTCATCCGCAATGTGCGCCAATCAAGCAGACTTAAGTAATAAATGAATCGAACGCACTATTTAAGTAACTTGAAACGGATTGTAATTGTGCCAGCTACTCTGTAAGTACAGAACTGGATCACTAACACATGTCTACATCTAGCTAACAAGCTACACGAGTATGGCAAGCCGTTTTAACATTTATTAGCTACAATGGATATTCATTACTGATATCTGCAACATCATTTTGCCTAGTCAAAACTCACATTTTAGATATCTGTAATTATATTTTGACTAGTAAGATTCAAATTTATTTTGCCATTCAAGTGTATGGGGTTTGTCATTACAGATATCTACAATTCAGTTGTAGATATCAGCTATTCACATTGCCGATATCTGCAACTGAATTATGACTAGTTGTAATTACAGTTTCAGATATCTACGGTTTCATTCTGACTAGTCATAATTCCAGTTCAAGATATCTTTAATTCCCATTAATTCAAGATATCTACATTGTCCTTAAAGATATCTTAAATTAAGTTGAAGATATCTTGAATGAAGTTGTAGATATCTCAAACTGGAATTAGGAATAATCGTAATTTAATTGTAGATATCTATTATAAAGTTATAGATATCTTGAAATTCATTTTAATGATTGATATCTCAAATTGGTGATATCTTTAACTTTCATTCTGCCTAGTCGAAATGTTATTACAGATATCTTAAATTAGAGTTTAGACTAGGCGAAATGACATTTCAGATATGTCTGTTGTTGTCAAAAAACGCTGGAGCAGCTTCAATTACTGCGCTGTAGATTTCTAGTAGCTACAAGCATCTAGTGAACGAATCTCACGTTCACCACAAATCCCTTGATGATATATTCTCTCTATTTCATGGCATTTTCGCGCTATCCTATCCACCACAGCAACCGCCATTGCTTCTGCCAACACTCATCAAATGCTTTGCTGGTCCCGCCAATATCATGAGATACCTCGCATCATGAGATACCTAGCATCATGAGATACCTAGCATCATGAGCATCGTCATGCAATACAATTCGGACTAGTCATAATGACGTTTGAGATATCTGCAACTATTATTTTCAAATAAACTGAATTACAGATATCTCTAACTGTCGTTTTGACTAGTCAGAATGACGTTATAGATATCTTGAATACAAATTTAGACTAGTAAAAATCAATTACGACTAATCAAATTTAGCTAATAAATGATAGATTAGCTAGTAGCTAGCTGTGTGCTACAAGCTGACTAACTAGATTTTGTTGCGGTCGTGAAACACAGCCTTGCCCTTGTACAATGAATAACTATTACCCTGTTTAATACATAATAATGTATAATAACTATAGTGTAGTGCCGAGAGACGGGAGTCGGAGGCGGTGTATCGAATGTCACAGCTAAACGTTTATTAACAAACATGAACAAGCTGCGACCACATGCTTCAAGCAGTAACTATAACACTCCTGTAACAACTTGAGTACCACACACTTAACCCTCCGTGCGGAAACAATACACCCAACCCATAGTTCCGGGGGTGAATTATGTTAACCCACCACACAAGCCCCCCCAGAATTCACCCATAGTCAAAATCCCTGTCTCGGGGAGGGACGACGATCCGACCCCGGCGGGTGCGGGACACAGGGGCATCCGGGGCAGGGGCAGGGCCAGCCGGGGCCGGGGCAGGGGAAACCGGGACAGGGGCAGGGGCAGGGGCAGCCGGTGCAGCTGAAGGCACCGTGACCGGGGGCGGGGGGTGGGGCATGGGGGGGCGGCCACGGCGTGGGGGCTGAGCCAGTTCCAATGGCCGGGAAACGTCCACGTGAGCGGACTTGATCCTATCAATGGAGACCGTCTCGTGTCTACCACCAACGTCCACCACCAGGGTCTTGTCCCCGTGTTGTAGGACCTTGAACGGGCCATCGTAAGGGGGGCGTAGGGGGCCGCGGTGGGCGTCGTGGCGAATGAAAACAAAGTCTGACGAGCGCAGCTCGGTGGGGACCCGGAAAGCAGGGGTACCGTGCTGTGAAGTGGGGACGGGTGCGAACACCTCAGCGGCCTCCAGCAGGGAGGAGTGCTGCCTGGCTGCAGACCAGGGAACAGTGGCATCCGGGATGAAATCCCCGGGGACTCGTAGGGTTTGGCCGTATACAAGTTCGGCAGACGAGGACTGCAAGTCCTCTTTGGGGGCACATCTGAGGCCAAGCATGACCCACGGAAGTTTGTCCACCCAGTTGCCGTCCGTCAAACTCGCGCGTAGGGCCGCCTTCATTGAGCGGTGGAACCGCTCGCACAAACCGTTAGCCTGGGGGTGATAGGCAGTAGTGCGGTGCAGCTTTACCCCCAAACCACTAGCTACAGCGTTCCACAGTTCCGAGGTAAACTGCGAGCCACGGTCAGAGGACAGGTCAGACGGGGTCCCAAAGCGCGCGACCCACGTGCCGATGAACGCACGGGCCACGTCGGAAGACGCCGTCGAGGAGAGGGGAACGGCTTCGGGCCAGCTGGTCGTCCTGTCCACCATGGTGAAAAGGTAGGTGAAGCCGTGAGAGGCGGGCAGTGGTCCCACAAGGTCGACGTTGACGTGGTCGAACCTCCTCTCAGGAACAGTGAAGGGCTCAAAAGGGGCTCTGGTATGGCGGTGTACTTTGGCGCGTTGACAGGCCACGCACGTGTCGACCCAGCCCCTTACCTCCTTCTTGAGTCCCTGCCATACGAACTTCTCAGAAACCAATTTCACGGATGGTTTCCTGCCGGGGTGGGAGAGGTTGTGTACAGCCTCAAAAACGGGCCGGCGCCAGTTCACAGGGACTAGCGGCCGCGGTTGGCCCGTAGAGAAGTCGCACAGCAGTTTTGCGCCTGAGTCACCGACTGCGACATCCTCCAAGCGTAGTCCTGTGTCCGCGTTCTTGAGGGTCTGGACCCCGTGATCGGAGGCCTGGTCCGCACTCATGTGGAGGTAGTCGAGACCCAGTTGAACGGCCCCGACGACCGCTCTGGAGAGACAGTCCGCGACCACGTTGGACTTGCCAGCGATGTGTTGGATGTCTGTGGTGTACTCAGATATGTACGAGAGCTGGCGTTGCTGGCGGGCAGACCAAGGCTCGGCCACCTTGGACATGGAGAACGTGAGGGGTTTTTGATCCACGAACGCCGTGAACTCACGGCCTTCCAGCAGGAACCGGAAGTGGCGGACTGCCAAAAAGAGGCCAAGGAGCTCCCTGTCGAACGCGCTGTATTTGCGCTCTCTGGGCGTCAACTGACGGCTGAAAAAGGCGAGCGGCTGCCAGGCGCCTGCGACCCACTGCTCGTGCACCGCGCCGACGGCATAGTCCGACGCGTCGGTGGTGATGGCAATAGGGGCCTTGGGTGACGGGTGGGCCAACATGGCGGCCTGGCTTAGGGCGGTCTTGGTGGCCATGAAGGCGGCTTCCCTCTCGGCCGTCCAGTCGATGGCCTGGTTGGGGGATTTGTCCTTCATAGCCTCGTACAGCGGGTGCATGGTGTGGGCTGCACGGTGGATGAACCGGTGATAAAAAGTCACCATTCCGAGAAACTCTCGGAGTGCTCGAGCTGTGTGTGGGCGGGGGAAGGCGGAAACGGCCTCCACCTTCGATGGGAGGGGGGCGGCCCCATCTTTGTTGGTGAGATGCCCAAGGAATTGGATGGAGGGTAACCCGAACAGACACTTCGCCGGGTTAATGATCAGGCCATGTTGGCTGAGCCTCGTGAAGAGGTCTCGGAGATGTGCCAGGTGCTCTTCCACCGAGGAGCTGGCAACGAGAATGTCGTCCAAATAGACGAATAGGAATGGCATGTCTCTGAGCGTCGAATCCATTAACCGCTGAAAGGACTGGGCCGCATTCTTAAGTCCAAACGGCATGCGTAGGAATTCGAACAGCCCGAACGGCGTGATCACCGCCGTTTTGGGAATGTCTGAAGGGTGCACGGAGACTTGGTGGTAGCCACGCACTAGGTCCACCTTTGAGAAAACCAGCTAACCCGCCAGATGCGCAGAGAAGTCCTGAATGTGGGGGACTGGGTAGCGGTCGGGTGTCGTAGCGTCGTTGAGGCGGCGGTAGTCGCCACACGGTCGCCATCCGCCGTCTGGTTTCGGCACGATGTGTAGCGGTGAGGCCCATGGGCTGTCTGAGCGGCGGATGATACCAAGGCGCTCCATGTTGGCGAACTCAGACTTAGCGACTGCTAGCCTGTCGGGGTTGAGCCGCCGGGCCCTAGCGTAGATGGGGGCGCCCTTGGTCTCTATGTGGTGCTCCACCCCATGCTTGGTAGTGGTGGCGGAAAATGTGGGCTGTGTCAAGCTGGGGAACTCGCTGAGCAGGTGCTGATAGTTGTCACCCTCTGAGAGTGAGCTGGAGAGCCCGCCGTATGTCGCCTCACCGCGGACACATGCAAGTGAGGAGAATGTCAGTGCGTCCACCAGGCGGTTGTTCTTGACGTCCACGAGCAGTCCGTGAGCACATAGGAAATCCGCACCGAGGAGGGGGACAGAGATGTCAGCCGTGACGAAGTCCCATGTAAACCGCTGACCCAGCTTTCGTGCCATAGGTGCGGATGGGGGTGTCGTTAGCGGACTTTAAATGTGGGCCATGACCTCCCCTGGCGGTGTCATCCACTGTCGCAGGCAGGACGCTCCTCTGAGCACCGGTGTCACAGAGGAATTTGCACCCGGAGAGAGTGTCTCTGATGAATAGTAGCTGGTTTGTTGTGCCCACACTCATAGCCACTACAGAGCGCAGGCTTTGCCGTTTCCCGTCGAGCTGTAGTTGCAAGGGGAGCGGCACCTCTTCGCTTTCGCGCCAAAGCGTGAGTGAAAATAGCACATGCCTGGGCTAGTACGGCTATCGGTGGTAGGTGGGCCCTTGTTAGCTAGCCTGTCTCTGCCAGGGGGAGTGTAATTGTGTGTCAGGGCTAGCACTTCAGGGGTAAAACGCTGGGTAGCTAGGAAGAAGCGGTCAGCCTCCTCTGCTAACTCACGGGGTTCAGTAATAGTCGTATTAGCGAGCGCTGTCTGAACATGTGCAGGCATGTGCCGAAGAAACAGTTCAATAAATAGACAATTAGGTTCCTCCGTACCTAGTAGGTTCAGCATCATGTCCATGTGCTGGGAAGGCTTGCTGTCTCCCAGCCCCTGAATTGCGAACAGACGTCGGGCTCGTTCTGACTGTGATAGTTCGAAGGTCTTGAGGAGGAGAGCCTTAAACGCTGTATATTTATTCAGGGCAGGGGGAGCTGTAATGAAGCCCACCGTTCTGGCTGCAGTGGAGCTCCCCAGCGCCGAGACGACATGGTAGTAGCGTGTGGCGTCGTCTGTAATCCCACAGAGGGCGAACTGCGCCTCCGTCTGTGCGAACCATGCTGCCGCGGACGTCTCCCAAAACTCCGGCAATTTGAGAATAACGGCGTTATTTGCCATGTTCGGTTCAGTCTCGGATACTTCAACGGGACTGACGTCAGGGTCACCAGTGTAGTGCCGAGAGACGGGAGTCGGAGGCGGTGTATCGAATGTCACAGCTAAACGTTTATTAACAAACATGAACAAGCTGCGACCACATGCTTCAAGCAGTAACTATAACACTCCTGTAACAACTTGAGTACCACACACTTAACCCTCCGTGCGGAAACAATACACCCAACATAGTTCCGGGGGTGAATTATGTTAACCCACCACAATAGCATATTAGCCTGTAACTATAGCATATTTCCTTTTCTACTTACTAGGTGCGACCGTTGGTCTCCGCTGCTGCTCTCAAATGAGTCTCGACGAGTCTTTCTGGGTCACGTCTGGGTCACGAGACCAGTTCTCTTCGGTGCCGAAAGCAGAACGGCGAGAAGAGTCAATTAGTCCTTGGGCCAAACCATTTTTCATTACCAAATTCTGGGCAAATTCTAGATGTGATTTTTTGATTCCTATACATCCCTAGATTATGTTTTGATAGACCTTTTGGTTTGGCAGCTTATTAGTGGTTATCACCTCTTAAATGTATGGAGTGCTTTTCTTCAAAACCGGAGTTTTGACAGAAAAGTCCCCTGCCATATCTTGCTCCACTTCGTATGATTCGCGCGTAGGCGTAGGCGTAGCTGTGCTGTGGTTGTGATAGAGACATGCGCCTTTTCATGTTCTTTATGCGCCTGAGTCTCCTAAACACGTAGAGACCAACCCCGAATCGATTAGAGATTCCTACGATGAGCTATGGTAACTTTCCCGCACCTACCCTCTACCGGTGAATGCCTAGTTTTGCGGTTTTCCGGAGGTATTGTGCGGTAGGTGCGGGAGAGTTACCATAGCTCAGCGTAGGAAGCTCTGATCGACTCGGGGTTGGTCTCTACTTGTTCAGGAGACCCAGGCGCATAAAGCACATATGGCTCATGTCTCTATCACAAGGACAGCCCGAGCTACGCGCGACTCACGCGAAGGGGAGCAAAATATGGCAGAGGACCTTTTGATGGGTAAAACATTTTACCTAATAGATATCACCATAAAACTTCCCCAATTGATTACTTGCATTGAGACAATCATTTTTTGTATTACAAGTTTTCAGAAATGTTCTGTTTAAATATGCAAGCACAGCCCGAGCTACGCGCGACTCACGCGAAGGGGAGCAAAATATGGCAGAGGACCTTTTGATGGGTAAAACATTTTACCTAATAGATATCACCATAAAACTTCCCCAATTGATTACTTACATTGAGACAATCATTTTTTGTATTACAAGTTTTCAGAAATGTTCTGTTTAAATATGCAAATGATGCATTATCTACTTAAAATATGAGTTAATTTGCATATCTTTAAAGAACATTGGGACCACAGATTGGATAAAGACAGTAATGAATTACGATACATCCCTAGAGTATTATTTGATGTGATAGACCTTGTTGGACCTTGTTGTTGGTAGTTTAATACCTTATCCCCTCTTAAAGTATGGACTGCTGTCGTTTAAAATGTGTGTTAGCCTACGTTCTGTACGGGAGTGGACCCGAATGCAGGACACTGAGGCGGAGGCAGATGAAAGGTCAAACCCATGGACAGTTACATGTATTTAGCCCACAAGGCAGTGAAAGCTGTAGGTGTATGGAGTCCGGTGGTAGGTGTGGTCCAAAATTGGGAGATGTTTTCTGATTTCTGCCGCCCTCAACAAAGTTCTCCGTGAGTCCAGGTTTTGGGGTGACACCAGGTTTGAGTGTGAGTCATCATCAGAGCAGTGGATGATGCTGTCCATGATCAGAGCAGTGGATGATGCTGTCCATGATCAGAGCAGTGGATGATGCTGTCCATGATCAGAGCAGTGGATGATGCTGTCCATGATCAGAGCAGTGGATGATGCTGTCCATCATCAGAGCAGTGGATGATACTGTCCATGCCGCTTTCTTGGCAGGTTGCTTCACCTGAAGTTGGATCCATCATTAGACTTACACTTACTGCTGATGATGTGGGTCTCTGAAATAGAGGAATAAATCTAGTTTGACATTAAATTACCAACCTTATTCTAAACAAACATATTGTCAGGGTGCAGTAATTGGGGCAGATCTCATTACAACTTAGAGGGGCTACAAACAAGGAATCTTCTGTAAATGTAATGTCAATTAAGTTACATTAATATTACTACAATATAAAACCCTGTCTCAAGCCTGGGTACACAACAGGCTACTTCGCTAGTTTAGCTAGCTAACTAAAGTGTTATTAACTATAAATAATAATAATAATAATGCATTTTATTTGTATTGCACTTTTCATTCAAAAGAATAGAGTGCTACAGAGTAAAAAAAACAAAAACATAATAAGTTAAAAACATAGTAAAAAAACACAAAATAAATCACAAGAATGAACACAGTTCAACAGTCAACGGCCTGTCTTAAAAGAGTCCAGGCTCTGTACTGCCCTTAGCTGGCTAGGAAGGCTGTTCCCTTAGCTGGCTAGGAAGGCTGTTCCACAGGCTCTGTACTGCCCTTAGCTGGCTAGGAAGGCTGTTCCCACAGGCTCTGTACTGCCCTTAGCTGGCTAGGAAGGCTGTTCCCACAGGCTCTGTACTGCCCTTAGCTGGCTAGGAAGGCTGTTCCACAGGCTCTGTACTGCCCTTAGCTGGCTAGGAAGGCTGTTCCACAGGCTCTGTACTGCCCTTAGCTGGCTAGGAAGGCTGTTCCACAGGCACGGCGCAGCCGAACAGAAGGCTCGGTCCCCCATGGAGCAAGCTGTTTGAAGACCTGAGGGTGCGGGTGGAGGTTTGTGGAGTGCTGAGTTCTTGTAGATAGGGAGGTGCGTGTCCGTTGATGCATTTGTGGGTGAGAAGAAGGACTTTGTAGTCAACCCTGAATGAGACAGGGAGCCAGTGTAGTGAGTGTAGAACGGGGGTTATGTGCTTGTATTTGCGGACTCTCATCAGGATCCTGGCAGCGCTATTCTGGATGTACGGCAGCTTCTGTATGCTTTTGCCAGGAATCCTGTAGGATCTTCTTGTCGGTAATTAGATGTTATGGATCAATCTATCGAGGATTTCGTGATCTTAAATGCGTTGTGTCATCACAGAATAGATCAGGTGCGCAGCATACACGATTTGACAAGAAAATAGAATGTTCAACACAGGTCGGAATCTCTGTACTTGATTTATTAAGACAGTCAGCGAATGGTTCATCAGCACAGTACCACAGCATCCGGCATTCCACGACCATTCCACGACATTCAACGACATCATTAAGACATACAGACAGGCTTAAATACTCTCTCGACCACCCTCTGTCTGTGCCCTGGCGCCTAACCCCCAAGGTCTTTAAGATAACAACCTCTCGATTCTGCATATTGTGGCGTTATTGCTACCCCTGAAGAGCAGGCTGACCTGGAAGGAACAGAATGTGTGTGTCTGAGTGACCTGAGAATAGAGTATGTGTGTGTGTGTGGGTCTGTGTCATGTGTGTGTCTGACAGACAGAAGCATAAATGTTGCTAAGATCTAACAATCCCGATGAAGAGCGCATTGCAGTAGTCCAGTCTTGAGAAGAAAAAGGCATGGACAAGTTCTCTGCATCTGACAGGGTACGAGTGGGACGGAGTTTGGAAATATTTCTGAGATGATAGAAGGAGGTTTTGCACAGGTGTTTTATATGGTCACTGAAGGTCAGGTGAGGGTCAAACCTAACCCACATATTTGAGACTGAGGAGGAGAAGGGGATGACTTGGCCCTCGAAGGTGAGCTGTGATATGGGCGAAGACTGAACCTGGTGTGGGGTGCCAACAAGAAGAGCTTCGGATTTGTTACTGTTTAACTGAAGGAAGTTGTTGTTCATCCATGCCTTTATCTCCTCAAGACAGGTGGTGAGACATGACATGGCTACAGAGAGGCTTGGGGCAGTTTTAATGTAGAGCTGTGTGTCATCAGCATAACAATGGAAAGACATCCCATATCTGGTGATGACACGACCGAGGGGGAGCATGTAGGTGATGAAGAGGATGGGGCCGAGAACCGACCCCTGTGGAACACCACAGGTGACAGGGAGAAGTCTGGACTTGCATCCTTCCAGTGAGACGTATTCAGTCCTGCCAGAGAGATAGGACTGAAACCACTTCAGTGCAGAGCCTGAGAGTCCAATGGTGGTGTGGAGGCGCTCTAGGAGGATAGTGTGATCCACCGTGTCAAATGCTGCTGTCAGGTCCAGGAGGATGTCATCAGCAGTTCATTCGTCACCCTTAGCATAGCCGTTTCTGTACTGTGGGCTGAGCGAAAGCCTGACTGAAATCTTTCAAACAGGTTGTTGTGTTTGAGGTGATCCTGGAGATGGGAAGCAACTTCCTTCACTAGCACCTTGGACAGGAAGGCAAGGTTGGAGATAGGCAAACTCCCAGGCGAGGGGTTGGTAGCAGAGGGAGACAGAGAGGAAGAGCTGGGCATCAGAGAGCGAATGTTGTTGACCTTGGATCTGATTTTTTTTTATACAGGTAAGAAACACATTGAGCCCCAAGGGCTCATTTTCAAGTGTGACCTGTTCACAGGCATACAACATCCACCACAAACAAATACAATACAAAACCTGGCCTACATAGTCTAAAAACTAAACTAAAAACTACATTGTCTAAAACTAAAACTACTGTAGTCTAAAATAGTCTAAGATAAACTAAACTTTCCGTCAGTATAGACTAAAACTAAACTAAAACTACACAGTCTAAAACAAAAACTAGTCTAAAACAGTCTAAGATAATCTAAAACTAAACTAAAACTACAAAAACCTAAAACTAGACAGCTAAAGATCTAGGGACAGGGAGGGGTCAGTAATGGGCAAAAGGGAGGGTCAACTTAATAGCAAGAACAAATCATGGACTCGCACTGTATGCCTCTCAGCAAGAGCTTGAAACTGGAGAGAGGGATCAGCTGAGACAGTTTCAGACACTGCTGTAATGAATTCCAAGAGGAAGGGGCTGCAAATGAGAACGCCCTTTTGCCTTTCATGGTCCGGACCAAGGGGATGGAGTATGTGATGATGTCCTGTGTGCGAAGGCCGTAGACGGATTGCTTGCGTGACAGGTGGTTAGAAAGGTAGGAGGGGAGCAGACCGAGGATGGATTTGTAAATGAAAATATACCAGTGAAGGGTTCGGCTGAAAAAGTCAATGAAGCTGTTACATCGCTGCTATGTAGCCTCAGTAGTGGGAGATGGTTGTGGCATCAGGAGATGATTTATGGTGGAAAAAACTAGCTAGCTAGTTATAATAATAATAATAATAATAATAATAATAACTTGCATTTATATAGCGCCTTTCAGGGAACCCAAGGTCGCTTAGTTATCTAACTAGCTAGATATACATTACCACTAACTCTAAACTAGCTTGCTAGCTAAAGTTACCTGAGGTAACTTACCTCTAAATATGGATCTGGCTGGGGCTAAGTTAATTTATTTGAGGGGGTAAACACACACTTTATTTGTTTTAAGCACTATGAACAAATTACTTACCAACAAGGCATCTGCCTATGGTCCTAGCGGTCACCAGCAACTAGACTCACTCACTGAACATGTAATTACAGAGATGTGTGAAACCTGGACATAAACAAAACCTTCAAAAAGGGTTTAGGCAAGGCAAGTTTATTTGTATTGCACATTTCATACGACAAGGACAATTCAAAGTGCTTTACTACATTATATAAAGACAATACAGTAAGAGGAGTATAGTAAGATTTTTATTTTATTTTATGTTATGTTATGTATTGTATGTTTTATTATCCATATTCTAAAGGCTTGCTTAGATTAGTTTTAGATCTTTTTTTACCGATTAGATTTCTATTCTGGAAAGTATTAATGTATAATTTGTATATTTAAACATAAAAATTCAGAAAACAATAAATGTACCCATCCATGGGTTTGACCTTTCATCTGCCTCAGTGTCCTGCATTCGGGTCCACAAAAAAAAAGTGCCCTGCCATATTTTGCTCCCCTTCGCGTGAGTCGCACGTAGCTCTGGCTGTGCTTGTGATAGAGACATGAGCCAGATGTTCTTCATGCGCCTCCTAAATACGTAGAGACCAACCCCGAGTCGTTCAGAACTTCCTACGCTGAGCTATGGTAACTCTCCCGCACCTACCGCACAATACCTCCGGAAAACCGCAAAAATTAGGCATTCACCGGTAGGGGGTAGGTGCGGGAAAGTTACCATAGCTCATCGTAGGAATCATTGATCGACTCGGGGTTGGTCTCTACGTGTTTAGGAGACTCAGGCGCATAAAGAACATGAAAGGGCTCATGTCTCTATCACAACCACAGCACAGCTACGCGTGAATCATACGAAGGGGAGCAAGATATGGCAGGGGCCTTTTTCTGTCAAAACTCCGGTTTTGAAGAAAAGCACTCCATACCTTTAAGAGGTGATAACTAGTGGCGGCTGGCCGATAGAGGGCGCTGGGGCGCCGCCCCCACCTTCACTTCCTAGTTGCGATTTGTAAACGTTTAAAAAATAAATAAACATTGTTTATTCACAAAATGCGGCTGATATTCTGTCGGCGCCTATCAGCATTCATTAAAAATCCTCCAATACAATAAACATTTTATCTGTGTGTGTGTAAAATTCACTGTTAAAATACATAGGGGGAGGAGTCGGGGCGCCGGCCGAATGCAAGTCTATGGCAGGCCAAATACTTTTGGCTTACACGTGAGCTGTAGCAGCGCTCCAATTGGCTGTCTCCTATTTCTCGGCCGGCAAATATTGCGCCCCTGAGCATGCGCAGATTATAGGCTTACCTAGGCTGCAGCCTAGGGCCACTACCACTAGGGGTAGTAAAAATTAAAAAATGCCCTGAATATCCCTGAATATCCGGTTGTTAAGTCTGACGTCAAACGTGACGTTTTGCAATTTCCGGCTCCAAACCAGAAATACAACATTGTGCGCGCGACGCGAGAGAGTTTTTGCCGGGTGAGATGTCTTCAGATAGAAAGAAAGCAAGTTGAAACGTTAGCAAATATAATTGCTGAGTGTTCTGACAGAGAAAGTTGGTTAAAATCGGTCGTTATTATTGTGACTAGAAAGTGTCTGACTGACACTTGACAATGACTATAATTCCATTGTGTAAATAGTGTCAAAGAACTATCAAGCTAGCTAGCTAGCTCAGAGGTGATGAGATGAGCTAGTCTGCTGCACACATGCCAGCTAAAGAGCTAACTGGAGGCACTTTATTATTTTACTTAAATTAAATTAGATATACAATCTTTCTTATTCTGCTAGAATTGGGCTTCATTGGTAATACCATAATGGCATATTTACAGTACATGGACAGTGGATTGAAGCATTTGAAATGTCTGTTTTGTATAGTATAGTTGGACATGTTTTTTTTTCCAGGTGAGAGAGTAATGTCAAAATGATATTATCTGACTGCATTGCCCACAGCAATCCAAAATTCAATTATAATGATGTTATAAATTGATATGGATCAATTTATACCTCTTATTAGATTATAAATACTCTGGTTGTTATGTTTGCCTTTTGGTTGACAGCAGGAGGATAGAGAGGGAGAGAAGGAGAGAGAGCAGGATGGTGTCGGCACACCAGAGAGAGAGAGCAAGAACCAGGTGAGAAAGTGGACAGGTAGTCAAGACCACATAAGTAAGTAGCCTTGAGAACCGATGGTTCTCGAGCCTAATGGCCCATAGGGAAGGAGCCTATCTCCTGTTTCCGTAGCGTGAGGCGGCTTAATGTACAAGTTAGTACACCCCTGGACATGACGCTGGTATGTCGCAGGGTCTTACCCCCTGGGGGGGGGGGGGTCCATGCCACGGCCCATGCCACCCCCCCAAGGCAGCAAACCTAGGGGAAACACTGTTATTCTCATGCTAAAATCGACTGTAAATCCAGATTTTAAAGTTTATATTCTTCCCCGTGGAGCATGCCCCCATAACCTGTGCCCCACCCAAAATGTTTAGCACCAGCCGCCACTGGACCTATCTATATTCGATGTTGTGAAGTCACGAAATAATACAACTCTAAGTCTGGTGGTTGTTAGACGAGAATATCATCATTAAGAAATAGATCGTTAGTTATAATTTGCCGATCCCCTGATTGTCCGATGTGGATCCATATTCCGATTGAGATTCATTAGCTGCCCCAGACCTCATCCTCCCTTGCGTCGAAGCCTTGCGCATCTCAACAAAAATACAAATATTTTTTCCAAAGGTAGAAGGTTGTCATATGGTACCGGCTGAGATATTTCCCGTTTAGTCCATGTGTACGGTTATTTCTTATGCATCAAATAATTTTCACTGTCATGTTTCAGAATGTATATATCGGTATCTGCGGTAGCAAACACCTCGCTGTATAGGCCTGCCCTCAATGTGATCAATTTACACCCCGTGGTCACACCTAATATGGTCAATAGGAAACGTGCTCAAGGCAATATAAAGAAAACCAAAAGACTCTCATTGGATGAAGTTTTTAATCAAGAGTTCCTTTGTGTATCCAGGTGATTGGACTGCTGATAAGATTGTATATATATATGTGTCTACTGTATTCTATTTATCCAAAAATCGAAATGACATTCTTAAATTATCTGAAAACTTAGGCTAGTCGTTTAAAGTTGAAAGGCAAAATGGTTACCATTCAATTTCCATCATAAAATCACTCTGTGTTTAGAAGAATAGATTTACTAAATCATATTATATTTACAAATACATAAAGTGTGCACAACAATAAGTTGCGTACATTGAAGTGTGAAAAAAAACCTTTACCCAATGAAATAGAACAACAAACAGTGTACATTGAACTATGAAAAAGTGAAGTGTATAAATTGTGTAAATTGGATTACAATAAAATGTAGCTGCTCACTCAGACTGATGATAAAGATGAGTGATTATGGAAAACCTTTGGTGAGCCACCGCATAACAATAAACTGTAGTCCAGAGGTAAACAAGTAAAGGTTATAAATAAAATGAACATAACATAACATAACAAAGGTTCATGTTGATGTCGTTGAAGGCCTGATGATCTCCACTGTGGTTGTAACTTTCTTCTGTTAAGCCTTGGCGATGCTTAAAATGTCTGTGCTTCTACTCGCAGGACAAGTCTTTGCACTTGTTACAGCACTCTACCTGTTTCTGTACCAGGAAGTCACAGGTGGACGCCCTCTCACAGATGACCGGAGCCTGGACGAGTGGTGGTGACAACTCGATGGGGACCCCCTGGCATACCCTGTACCTCTCCAGATCCAGGAGTAGGGTCACCACGTGGGTCACACAGTTCAGTCGGGGTGGGTGGAGTTCATAGAGCGGGTGAGTGAGGAGCAGAGGCTGTCCCTGCACAGTGACCTGATAGTAAAAGCCCGGGTCGATGTGCAGGATCGTGTCCTTCATGGCAGACAGCTTGGAGCACTGGCGCAGCTGTAGCCGCGGGCCCTCCACCATGATGGCGAACCAGAGGATGGGGAGAGCTGACGTCCTCAGGTTCTCTAACAGCTGCAGCAGCCCTTGGTCCTGGTCCGTCCTGGTGGTGCTCGCCGTGCTGTCGGCCAGACTGAAGATCTGAGTGATCTAAACAGAATCGCATCAAGGTAAAAAAAAAAAATTGTTTGGTCTCAAGTCCATTTGAACTACGGTCGTGTGATTCGAGAGCCCATTCCTTATCGTTTCACACAAGTGTGAACTTTCAATACCCATTTTATTTGCTTCTACTACACGACAGCAGCAGAGCTCTTCAATAAGCGCAAGAAGAAGTGTTATAAAAACACACCCTACAGATTACAGCATATACAGGGATTTTCATTGAGACAGGAGTCAGGATTTTACATCATAGCAAGACTGAGGACTGGATAGGAAAATAGGCTACTATCAAGGACAGGAGACGATGTAAGTTCCCCACCCAAGCCGTCCTCTCTGAATGGCTGCATGGCTATGGCGTGACCGAGACAGGTAGGCCTATGCCGTGCATTGTGTAAAAGGTCTATCAAATGTGATTGTCTGAAGATTTACAATGACGGCTTAAAAAGGCACAAATTATCTTATATCTAGACTTATATCTTATATCTGGTAATGTATTGAAGTGAGCTATGCAATGTGCAATATTGTGTTTACAATACAGTGCACTCCATAAGTATTGGAAAGAGGAAGCATTTGGGTTTTCTTTTAGCTCAATACGGATTTGAAACAATTAACAATTAATATGGGGTTTATGTAGAGATTCTCAACTTTAATTTAATGGAGGTGGGGGGGGGTCAGATTGGGTGCACAATTTAGAAAGTATAGTTATTGTTGTTTTTAAAACATACTCCCCATATTTCAGGGCTCCAAAAGTATTTGCAAATTGAACATAATGCTAGCTCAAACTTGTGAGCATATCACTTTCCCTGCTCTGCAATTCCCTGTCATATTGGGCAACTCACTGTTCCCATGGAACGCTCATCCTCTTCCTCCTCCTCCTCCTCCTCATCAGTGTACTCCAAGTCAATCGTTACTGCTTTACTGCTTTTCCTTGAGGTTGTCTTGCGACCGTATGTATACTGAGGTTTTTGCCTGCCATCCTGCACCCCCCCCTCTTGCGTCCCAAACTCATCAGTCTGACCCAACTGAAAGGGCAACAAGTGTCTCTGTCAAACACATACATACACATAAGAGCGCTGTTGGAAACTTTTGTTAGGAGGCTGTTCATGTAATTATTACACATGTGGGGCATTTCATGAATTCAAAGATACCGTGAACATATCAATATGAATGCATGCAAGGAAATTCTAAAATGATTTTAAAAAAACAACAACTAATGAGTGCCTTGTATTTATTGATATCAACAAAATAGGCTGATTTAATTGACCATGAACATCAGAGACATACATTACGAATGTTCATTTAAAATACTCTATACTGAGCACTGGTATAAGAACATGAACCAGATAACAGCAGTAAATGCAATAACCCACAGTCGTCGCTGATGATGTTGCATTTTCGATTAGGATACGGGATTAAAGGGACCGGCGACGGGCTAAAAGAGAAATCCAAATGTCCCGCTAAATTCGGACCAATCACAAAACTGTTTTGAAAGCGCGCCTGTTGAGAGCGATTCAGTCTCGATTGCAGTGCGAACACAAACGACGAGGTTAATTGCAACATTGTAACATATTGTAAATAACTACGCCCTAAATCGTAACTAAATGTTGGTCTGGAAGCGGCCTAAATCTAGCTTCAATCTGCTTTTTTTCTGTTCTCCGGTCATAATAACTCGCTGCCTTTCTGCGCAGCCTGAATCAAAGTGGACTGTCTGAATCAATTAGTGGCGGAGGAAATTCATTCGTGGCGGCCCGCCACGAATAAATGGATATAGAGGAAACACTGTACCATGTTGTTGTCATCATATCCGGCCGCCTTGTACTGCTGGTAGAGTTCCGCCTCGCTGTCGTAGTCGTCTGAATATCGCCTTCGCCTGTGGTGCGAATTCTCCCGCCTTTCACGCAAGGAATTCTCCTCATCTTTCACACGTAGCGTTTTCTGAACAAAAGGAAAAAGGGGACAAAATGTTGTATTTTGCAGGAAGTATACAGTTCAGCCATAGTAGTTCTTGCAACACACTTGAGAACATGGAATAGTCAAAATACCTCTGAATTTCTTCAGTCAAGTGAGATATGAAAGGGGGGGAAATTAAGAGCAAAGAAGCAAGTTTCATGAGCAAACTCACCCTGGCTTGGACCTCACACTGCCTAAATCTGCACTTCTGTCTTAGCTTATTGGGACCCCCGAATTTTTTCATATCCTTGCAAAAGTCACATTGGGTACAGTCCACGGTCCTCCTGCATGGCTCACACTCCCCACACATGAGAAGAGAGCGCTTGACCTGAATCAAAGGAAAAAAACAGACAGATATCTCAACGCCAATGCAGTTGTAGTCCAAAAGAGAAACAATTTTGGAGGGAGAGATCACAGAAGATACACAAGACCTCATAACTGTCAAGATTTTAGATTGGTAAGATTTTAGAATGTTAAGATTTTAGAATGTTAAGATGATAAAAAAAACCTTAGATCCACGGCGCCTTTCGGTCTTGTAATCGGGGGTGCTGCACTGTTTCTCTACTCTCTCAGGCTCACCTTCCTTCTCACGGCTCTTCTTTGGACGGTACTTGATCTCCAACGAGGAGTTCTTGTCTAAACAACGGCAATAACAAAGTCTCAGGGATGTGACAAGTGTTCACCTTGAAAGTCGGAAAATCACACTGCATTCACAAAAAGATGCTATCATATTCTAACTAGGGAGGAAAATAAAGCCATTAGACCCTCACCTCGGCATTTCATGCAGTACCACTCCCTGATTGCCTTGGCCATCTTCTCTGTGACATTGATGCAGTGACCATGAAACCACTCGTTGCAGTTGTCACAGCCACTAAGCAAAAAAAACAGATATGTTGTGAGCCTTATGACACCTTCATCACAATGTTTGATAATCACATGTTATGACTTGGCTAGCGAACTCACATCATGAAGCAGTTGATGTCCGGTTTTCTGCAAATGCAGTACAATGGTGCGTTTTCCCCCTCCATGCTGCTGTCAAGCCCCGGTACAGGGTCGAAGTCGGACACCTCACTGTCCTGTGGAAGATCAAAATACATAGCCATAGATTGGTAGTAAGCTAGTGTAGCCGGGCAGTTTTATGACCCAGGAGTTAGGCAGCCCACCATTGACAGTGTAGCTGGGTAACTTTAGAACCCAGGAGCTTTAAGACAGCCTCTGGAGTGCCACCTCGATATCACGTGCTAGTGTTTTGTCCTGTTGCGTTTGCCGTAGCTGTTTTTCCGGGTTCAGAGCACGCTGGCGTCAGCGCTGTGACTGCCGCTTCTGTCTCCCGGTCCTGTCTTTTTGTATCCTGTCTTTTTGTATCCTGTCCTGGTTTCTTGTTTTCGGCGTCTACCGTGCCCGTCTTCCCCGGAGGTCTCCGCTTTTTATTTTTCTTCTTTTCTTTTCCAAGTATTTTTTCACTTTGTTTTGTTTGACTTTTCGCCGACCTCCACTGCTTTCCCCCCCCGCCACCTCCCGCCTCTCACTGCCTCCACTACCGGACTACAGTATCCATCGCCTCCACTACCGGACTACAGTATCCATCGCCTCCACTACCGGACTACAGTATCCATCGCCTCCACTACCGGACTACAGTATCCATCGCCTCCACTACCGGACTGCAGTGTTCACCGCCTCATCGTTCCTGTCCCCCGGCTTTGTGTTGCTGACCGACCCGCTGCGCGCCGCTCTCAGACATCGCTAGCCTGGCTGTGCTGTGCTACTACCCCCGTCCCGGGAGGTAGCCACCACTCCCTCCCCGGTTTGGGGGTTGCCATCTCCGCAGGTGAGTGTCAGTCCTTCCCGGCCTTCACTCACTACTGCAGGATTTGGTCGCTGGCATGGCACGGTTAGGCTGGCTGGCCGCGCGGGTTCAGTCCCAAGCTAGCAATACAAATGACAACAACAACAACAACAACAACACCACGCTGCCACTCTGGTTCACTGCCATGTTTACACAACTCACTGCCCACCAACTACTAGTCACTCCCAACCTATCCACTGAACTACTCCCACCTGTACTCTGGTTTCATCTCCAACTTGGACTCACCCTCCTGCTGCTCCTATCGTTTTGCCCTGGACCCCCGCCCATCTCACCTACCCCCCACCTCCCTCTGCCCTTCTCTCGTCTCACCTATACTGCCACTGACCTTCACTCACTGAACCATAACCATCGCCTCACTGCTGCTGCTGCCACCGCCGCCACCAAGGCAGGCATTCTCCGCCGCCGCCGCTACATCCACGAGGCTCCCAGCAACATCGACACCGGACTCTACACCACCCTGAAGGCACAAACATCCCCTCATTCTGGACTAACTCTCGCTCACCTGTCATCACCCCACACCGCACCGCTGACCCCTCAAACCTCCGCTCTCTCCCTCCTGCTCCCCCATCCATCTCCCTTGCACTGTTGAACACTCGCTCTCTCTCCAACAAATCCCCTGCCATATGTGAGAGAAAATTATTATATGTAATAAGCTACATTTAAGAATCAAAAACATCATCTTGGGTTGAATGTCTGCAGCAGACTGTAGAAGATGATTTCCTGTTGTCACACACAACAGAACCAGTTTCTCTACTTGAAGCTTGACATGGGCTAAGACAATAGACACATTTACATGATTACAAAGACCTGATTGCCCTACCATCTAGAGCAATTTATGACCTTTGTGTTGCCCCAGACCCAGTACTCTAAGACCAGACTGAACCAGTTGTGGCCATTGTGTTGCGTTTTCACCTTTGTCTCCATGGGAGAAAGTGGGGGCCGCTTCCCCCCCAGCCTTCATCATAATCATCTTCATCAATGTACAAAGTCCACACCCATTGCTCATGATTGGTCTAAACCTCACCTGAGGGCGGACCCCTTACCTGAAGGTACCTGTTTGTATAAATACTCAGATGAAATGAATGATCTTTACTTTTACGAGGAACTTTCACTGTTAAGACCTGTCTGACGTGCTTGTAAACTTCCTCCTTCTGCAGAAGATTATTAAATATCTTTTCTTATACATCTTGAAACGAAACAGGCTGCCATTATTGAATAATTTACTCTTACACATATCTGAACTGATACTGGACAACAACCTGGACATACTTCTCCTCACTGAAACCTGCCAACAACCCTCGGACTACTACTCACTCAACCAGGCCACCCCCCCTAATTACACCTACATCGCTAAACCCCGCCTCTCCAAGCGAGGGGGTGGTCTCGCTGCTCTCCACAAACTCACCCTAACTGTCACTGTACTGGACCTCAACCTCCCACCCATGTCATCCTTCGAATACCTCGCCTTTTCACTCCCCAACTCCATAACTGCACTCCTACTCTACCGCCCACCGAAGCCACACCCCTCTTTTCTGTCTGATCTCTCTGAACTCCTCACCATTGCCTCTTCCCTTTCTACCCGTCTCTTACTCACCGGTGACTTTAATATCCATGTCGACCAACCCAACTCCAACCTCACCTCTGATTTCCTCTCTCTCCTTGATTGTTTCCACCTCACCCAGCACATCAACTTCCCCACCCATGTAAAAGGCCACACACTCGACCTTGTCTGCTCTGCCTCCCTACCCATATCCAACCCCCACCCTTTTCCTTTCCCACTCTCTGACCACCACTGCATCCTCTTCTCTGCCCCCCTGCCCCTACCGCGCCACCCCATCAAACGCACCATCTCTTTCCGTAACATAAAATCTGTCAACCCACTCACTCTATCCCAGTCCATATCTTCTGCCCTCCCCACTGACTCCACTCCCACCAACCCGGAAGATTATGCCACTATGCTCAACTCCATTCTCTCTGACTCCCTTGACTCACTGGCCCCCTTGAAAACCATCACTGTCTCCTTCACCACCTCCTCCCCCTGGTACACCCCTGAACTACGCACCATGAAACAGACCGGCCGCCAACTAGAACGACTACACAATAGAACCCACCTCACTGTCCATGCCGAAGTCTACAAGCAACATATCTCCTCCTACCGTGACGCACTCCAAGCTGCCAAATCTGCCTACTACTCCACCCTCATCAACACCTCCAATCGAAACCCCCGCACCCTCTTCTCCACTGTCAAGACACTACTCCAACCCCCGGACAACAACACAACTTCCTCCCCTGACCTCTGCAACTCCTTTCTCCACGCCTTCAACAGCAAGATCTCCCACATCAATAGCTCACTGACTGCCTCCATCTCCAACTCCACCACCCCCGCCCCCCCTGCTGTCATCTTCCCCCCTCCTGACTACCCTCCCCCTACTCCTCTCACTACTTTCTCCCCTGTTGACTCCTCCCTCATCACTACTATCATCACCGCCTCCAAAACAACCACCTGCTCCCTCGACCCCCTCCCTACCACCCTGACCAAGGCCTCCCTGCCCTCATCCCCCACCTCACTGCCCTCTTCAATCAGTCACTATCCCAAGGCCACGTTCCCTCAAGCTACAAACTTGCCGCTGTCACCCCCATTCTCAAAAAGCCCACTCTTGACCCAGCCAATCTCTCCAACTACCGCCCCATCTCCAACCTACCATTCCTTTCCAAAACCCTAGAGCGCGTTGTCGCTGCCCAACTTCACTCCCACCTCCAATCCAACAAACTGTATGAACCCCTTCAATCTGGCTTCCGCCCACATCACAGCACTGAAACAGCCCTGGTCAAAGTAATCAACGATCTCCTCACCTCTGCAGACTCAGGTGCCCTCAACATCCTAGTTCTACTAGACCTGAGCGCAGCCTTCGACACAGTGTCCCACTCCATCCTCCTTCAAAGGCTGCGCCAACTGGGTGTTGAGGGCACCGCCCTGGACTGGCTCACCTCCTACCTCACCAACAGACACCAGTTCATCTCCCTCTCCGGTCACACCTCCTCCTCCTCCTCTGTCACACAGGGGGTCCCACAAGGCTCAGTCCTCGGCCCCCTGCTCTTCCTCTGCTACACACTCCCCCTCGGTCACATCATCCGCCAATTCAACCTGGACTTCCACTGCTACGCCGATGACACCCAGATTTACATCACCACAAACTCCACCCAGAACCCACCCCTCACTCACATCGAAAACTGCATCTCTGCAATAAAAACCTGGCTCACACACAACTTCCTCAAACTGAACAGTGAAAAGACCGAAGTCATCCTCATCGGCACCAAATCCATCCTCAATAAAACCGGACCCATCACACTCACCATTGACGACACTACCATCACCCCCTCCCCCCTGGCTCGCAACCTCGGCTTCATTCTGGACCCCACCCTCTCATTCGATCCCCACGTCAGTTCTATTGTCAAGACATCCTACTTTCACCTCCGAAACATTGCAAAAATCAGACACTGCCTCTCCCCCCCCGCTGCTGAATCCCTCATCCACGCCTTCATCTCCTCCCGCCTTGACTACTGCAACTCCCTACTCACCGGCATCACCTCCCGCTCCCTCCATAGACTCCAGATGGTCCAAAACTCTGCTGCACGCCTCCTCTCAAACACCCGCTCCCGTGACCACATCACTCCTGTCCTCCACTCTCTCCACTGGCTCCCCATCAAAGAACGTATACAATTCAAAGTCCTCATCCTCACATACAAAGCCCTCCATAGCCTGGCCCCCCCTTACCTGACTGACCTCCTTCTCCCCCACCGCCCTACCCGTACCCTCCGATCCTCATCCATTGTTCCCCTCACTGTCCCACCCTCAAAACTCAAAGGCTTCGGTCACCGTGCCTTTTCACGAGCTGCACCCCGCCTCTGGAACTCTCTCCCTCAGCCACTCAGAGACTCACCCTCACTCCTCACTTTTAAATCCCACCTCAAAACCTACCTGTTCTCCCATGCCTACAGCCTCCCCTACCCCTAGCCATCTCCCCCATCCCGGCCCCCACCCTGGACACGCATACAACCTCCCCTACCCCTAACCACCTCCCCCCCCCCTACCACCCCCCCCCCCCCCCCTCCCCGTTCGCTGATTCTGTGTTCCATGTGTCCATGTTGCTTGCTGTTTTTGTGTTTTCCGTATCTCCTGTATTGTCAGCGTCTTTGAGCCTCGGAAAAGCGCTATATAAATGTAATGAATTATTATTATTATTATTATTATCAAGCCCCGCGACGATTCAAGTAGTGTTTGCTAACAGAGCTTGTTGCTTAATGAATGAACGTGTCTGCAATGGTTAGCGTGCTGAATGTCTCAGGCATTAACCCAGTTCTACTAAGGTAGGCTAGTGGCTGAAATAATTTGCTGTTGCGTTGCTATGCAACCAATCTTTCAGAATAAACCTGGTTTAAGTTAGATGCGTGACAAAAATGTCTCACAGGTGGGAATGTGTATGTACTGTATAAACTACCTGCCCTGGCCTCTCGAGTATTTATTCATTTAGCTTCATTGTTTGCAATGTAATGTAATTCATTTATATTTTAGAAGTTGCATAATGATTGAAGAACAACTCCATCTATCAATAGATACCATAATAACGTTATAATTTGACAAAAAACTATGTTTCAAGCTCCTAATAGGGGTGTAACGATACATCGATTCACATCGATGCATCGATTCATTGACTAACGATCTGATTACATCGACGCAATGTAAAAACATCGATCTATATCGTCATCTTAAAGATACACCTTTATTTTGAATTTGCACAGGCTGCATTCGTAAACTCGCTCTTAGAACGCTGGAGCGCACAGTGGTATCAACGTCATAAAGGGACCAAGACATCTGATTGGACAAGAGGCATTCCTTGAGTGGTGATCAGATTTCCAGAGCGAATTTACGAACGCACCCACAGCGTCCCGCAACTCGGTGAATGAATTGTCTCCGGTGACGGTGTGAAGACACGAGAAACATTCCGTTTTTAAAGGGGGGACAAGTTCTTCCAGTTTTGTTTCATAGGACATTAATGTTTTAAAGCTGAATATCTCTTGTTTGTGAGACTAGTGAACGGGTCTATTTTTCTTTTTGTAACAGAAGAATACTGTATAATACAATATGATTTAAATGCTGGATAACTGGAAGAGCTCACAAATAAAATGGTCAAATCATATTCTAGTTGTTTTTGTGAGTTGATAATTGTGTTAGATTGGCATATGATATCGCGTCATATCGATCTTGAATCGAATCGAATCGAAATCGTATCGTGACTGACATTGTGATATCGTCAAACATTGTATCGTCATACAAACAATTCGATATAATATCGTATCGTGATGAAGCTGGTGATTTACACCTCTAGCTCCTAATGGTAATTAAAGATTGGAGCAAGTTTGATGGTTGGGTAATATTACCTGTGACACGTTCATTCTGTAACAAAATAAGAAAAATACAAGTGATTGGCAATGTTGGGAATGTTCATGGACTTAGTCTACAGTTTACATAGGCTGAAGTCTCTATAGAATATGCTGAAATATTCATCAGGGAGAAAAGGTTTTTTTTCATTAAAAAGCTTTTTCATTACCTTCCTTCTCTTACGCATGGGTTTCTGTTGGCCATCTACGAACAGCCCTGTTTTGTACTCGAACATTGACATGTCAAGAGTTCCTCCCAGGTTTTTGGAAAGTTCAACTCGACTTCTCACACGCTCCCCCAACGGACTGCGAACGACAAAAGTTTGTAGGAAAACCTTTGGTATCCATTTGTGCTATTCAGATTGAGATTATGATCATCATATCAGTTGTCAAAAAATCTGCACTAACCATTGGTCTAAAAATATCAGATAAAGTCTGCCAGGTAGTTTTTACCTCATGTAATAAACATCTTTCTGGCCGACACTGGAACCTGAGCGACGAACGACCACTTTGCGCATCCACCCGTCTCCAAGTACTGGCCATTCCTCCCATCCCTCTTCAGGTTTCGTTCTTTTCCTACGTGACAAACTAAAAATTTACATGAGATGAATACTGAATCATTAGGAAAAGCATAGTGGAATAACAGAAATACAGATACAGATATGACAAGACATCAAAAGGCTATCTACAAAGAGGATTATAGGGAAATATATCCAGTAACCATTTGCTAGAGAATGACCAGTATACACACTATGGCTTAGAAGTCACATAATTGATATTTGGTACTATGATCACGGCCAACAATAAACAATACCAACATACTGGTTATTGGCCCTCTTCTTGAAGTTCTTCTCACTGCCCGCCACGCTCCCGCTCCGTTCACTCTCCCCTGCAAGACTCTCCTCTTCCGCCTCCCTTCGGACAAAAATGCGTCTCTCCCCAACAGAGTAGTCCAAGCTCTGTGCGTCATTTTCATCATCATCATCATCATCATCATCATCGCCATCATCATCATCATCTTCTACAGGTTCACACCAGTCCACAGGAGGCTCCTCAGTAGCCCCTCCCACCTCCATCTTGGTCTCCCCATGACGATGTTTCACAGGAGTGGCTTCATCCCGAGTGTTTACAGGGCTGTCTGAGGGAGCCAGGGCCTCCGGTGGAGGTACCACCTCAGAGATGACTTGAGTCATGACTAACAGCCTTGGATAGTAGTGCCAGATAGCAGCATCCCCATCTATACAAGTCCTATGGACAGCAAGAAAAGTCAGAGTTTAATATCAAGACTCTGCCCTTACTTGTTCTGTTATTTTTCAAGGGGAAATAACAGAAAGGCAAGAACAAGGTTTTAATATGAAGTTAAAATACAGATTGTCAGCTTTTATTGGAGGACATTTGTATTGTTTAAACCATTTATAAACAAGAACACTCTCATGCATGATAGTCCCCCTATTTCATGTTTAGTATTTGGTTGCATATACTTTGCATGAGATAACTACCTGGGATCTGTGATACATTAAGCATTATACATTTGTTTTTTATTAATTTAGCGTGTTTACTTTTCAAACATTTTCAAATAGTAGAATCATTGTAGCTGAAAGAAACGGCGGGAGCTCCAAAAACAATAAGCAGATAAGCCTCTGTCATCCGCAATGTGCGCCAATGAAGCAGACTTAAGTAATAAATGAAACGAACGCACTATTCAAGTCACTTGAAACTGATTGTAATTGTGCCAGCTACTCTGTAAGTACAGAACTGGATCACCAACACATGTCTACAGCTAGCTAACAAGCTACACGAGAGGTATATATGTATATGTTATACACTACTAAAATACTATAAATGGGGAAACTCAAAACAGCTATCTTACTTATCAAACATTCAAATAAAACATACGTACATTGATAATCTCTCAAACGATATTCGATCTCAGACCCTGTAGAAAACGTGACCTACCCAGTCAGAGTTTTCAGATGAGCTGAGCAGGATCACGTTGCGTCCCGCACTATGCACTGTACAGCTGTATTTACATTAAACCCCTAGAGGGCGCAGTTTAGCTCTATTTTAGCTATAATTGAACTGTACTTTCTACTCCGTTACACCAGCTACTCTGTAAGTACAGAACTGGATCACTAACACATGTCTACAGCTAGCTAACAAGCTACACGAGAGGTATATGTACATGTTAACACCTGCCATCTAACGGCTACACTACAGTAACAGTAGATGTGCGCCAGTACGTTACAGGGCCTTTGAACAGGTCACACTTGAAAATGAGCCCTTGGTGCTCAATGTGTTTCTTACCTGTATAAATAAAGGTTAAATAAAAAATAAAATAAAAAAAGGGCCACTTTGGCATGTCTTGACTTTTGACAAAGCTTGTTAGCTTACATTAGCTAGTGGCTAAACCACCCCTATTGACTTTGTTTCAGGATCATGGTACACACCATCAGGCAAGCCAGCTAGCTAGTTGTACATCTCTGTGTAGCAAACACCTCGCTTTTCCAATCGGTAGCGCGCTGTATAGGCCTGCCCTCAATGTGATCAATTTACACCCCGTGGTCACACCTAATATGGTCAATAGGAAACGTGCTCAAGGCAATATAAAGAAAACCCAAATTTGAAATGAAATTATTAAGAATAATTATCTTAAAACTTAGGCTAGTCGTTTAAAGTTGAAAGGCAAGGACTTCCGGTTGAACGATGTAGTGGATGGACGCATGGTGTTTGCCTCCCGCACATTTTCAAAATATTTTGTTTATTACGCCTATCCCCTAAGTCTATATTTAGTGTAAGCCTGTCTTAACTAAGTCAGCATTGAACCTGCATGGGAATGAGCAAAAAAGTAATTAACTAATTGACTGCCAAAGACGCCAAAACACATCTTATAAATTAGTAACGTTGACTGCCAGCGCCCGCTAAAGACGCCATTTGGCGTCTTTAGTTTTTTTTTCGGGGATGGTCATATTGAAGTCTTATACACCTTTCAGACTTGGGTGTAATGTATTTCTGCCCCAGATGGGGGCAGCAGTTCGATTTAGCTCAGATATACCAGGTGAAGAAGAAGGTGTGTTGTGGGTTGTATGTGGAAAATGGCGAAACGGTTAGCGAAAACGAGCGGAGACAAACAGTATAAGCAGTTGACACTGGCACAGAGCTTGTCTGGCAGTGGATCTGCAAGGAGTGTGGTGCCGATCAGGTCAACTGCAAGCAGATCTGGTGCAGGAGATGCGCCAAATGTTGCAGATGGTGAGAACCGGAGCAATGAGCAATGCTACACTCGTGGTAGCATTGCTGGACCATCGGAGCCACGTCGCTCCGACTCTTCAAACAGTTCAGAGTCGGAGGACGTAGAACCCGACCCCGACTCGTCGGACGAGTGGTTGCCATCCGGATCGGCTAGCAGCAGGGAATCCTCTCCAGATCAGCGGGGATCCACGATCCAAGACAAAAATGCGAGTGTGAAAAGCAAAGGTAAACATATATAAATATATTTTTATATAT
The DNA here is from genome assembly GCF_963989245.1 of Nansenia antarctica. Taxonomy (NCBI): domain Eukaryota; kingdom Metazoa; phylum Chordata; class Actinopteri; order Argentiniformes; family Microstomatidae; genus Nansenia; species Nansenia antarctica. Next base: position 49,044,342 of record NC_137690.1, on the reverse strand, counting down.
AATATATAGAAATATTTCTCTACATCATTACAAAGCAATAAAACATGCCTTTTGTATATATATTTTGTATAAAATTGTATATATTTAAATATTTTACAGTCCCTGAATCGAGCAGAGGACGTGCCTCAACCAGAGGGTGTGCTGCAAGGAGACGGCTGTCTTCAGAGAAAGATGCTGGTTGGGGTCAGGGTGAGTGGCAACCCACAAAGGTTCCATTCACGGCAACCCCTGGACCCCAGAATCCTGCTGCAGAGCTGGAATCTAACCTGCCGGTTGATTTCCTGGAGCTGCTTATTACTGATGAGCTGCTGCAGCACATTGCAGATCAAACCAACCTGTATGCCCAGCAGTTTTTACAGGCACATCCCGACACTCTGCCACACTCCAGAGGGAGGTTATGGAAACCGGTGACAGTCCCAGAACTGAAACAATTCTTTGGACTCACTTTCATCACCGGTTACATAAAAAAGCCAAATCTAGAAATGTATTGGAGTGTGGATCAACAGGACGCCACTCCATACTTCAATAAAACCATGCTGAGGAACAGGTTCCAGCTCATCTGGAAGTTCCTCCACTACAACAATAATGCATCACAGGACGCCACAGATAAAATGTATAAAGTGCGTCCTGTTTTAGATCATGTTGTAGCCAAATTCAAAGAGCTGTATCAGCCCTTTGAAAATATGTGCATTGATGAAGGAATGATGCAGTGGCGTGGCCGCCTATCATTCAAAGTGTATAACCCTCAGAAGCCGGTGAAGTATGGAATTAAATCCTACATACTGTGTGACTCTAATACTGGGTATTGTTTTAACATGAAGCCTTATGTTGGCCAGCATAACACACTCCCAGACACAGTGTTCTCCCTCCTTGACCGTCTCACAGGACACGGATACACACTGTACATGGACAACTTCTACAACTCTGTTCAACTGTGTGAGCAGTTGATCAAAGCCAACACCAACGTCTGCGGAACACTGCGAAAAAACAGGGGGGAACCGCAGATCATAAGGGAGCCGACAAAGACCGACTTGGGTGTGGAGGGGAGGCTGGTGCGGCACAATGGCAGGGTGCTGGTTATGGCATGGCAGGACAAGCGTCTGGTGAGGATGGTGACAACCTGCCACCATGACAGCATGCAGAGGGTGGAGGTGTGGCAGAAGGGGCAGAAGGAGAAGGTGGGTCAGCTCAAACCGGAGTGTGTTGTGGCATACAATGCCTGCATGAATGGGGTGGACAAACTTGACCAGAACATTGCATATAGGGCTGGGTATCGCCACTGATTTCCCAAAACGATTCGATTCCGATTCACCAGCTCAGTGAGCTCACGATTCGATTCGATTCACGATTCGATTCGATTCGATTCGATTCCGATTCGATCTAGTTAAAATATACATTTTTTGCTTGAATATGAAAGAGATTCTCAGAATTAATGCTATAAATGGTTCAAGGAACCCTATAACATGTAGCATTGTTAAACATATCAATGAATTGACTCCAAAGCAGTTACATGAATGTACTTTTTATTGGAACACATTTTATTGGAACATATGAACATCATTGACCAACATTTTGCAACTACAAAAAGTGTTTTTTAACGTGCTTTACTGCAGCCGATGTAAATAAAGGGGCTACAAACATAGCCTACCGGTAATAATCAACAAAAAAAGCGTTTCCGAACGTTTTTTGAGGGGTTTATATATACAAAAAAAAAAAAAAAAAATGAAAGATCGATCTCGGGACTTATGAATCGATAAATCGCTCATTTAATGAAGATCGATTCAGAATCGGGAAATCGATTTTTTGAACCCAGCCCTAACATACTACCCATTCATTAGGAAAACACTCAACTGGTCAAAAAAGTTTGTGGCGTACTTGTTTCAGCTTTGTGTGTTCAATGCCTATGTGCTGTACAAGGCCAGGAACCCAGCGACCCGGCTCGCTTCGGCTCGGTTCGGGTCGGGTCGCTTCGGCACGCTTTTGAACAGTTCTGGTTTTCCACTATACACAACAGACCAGGAATGAGTAGGAGGAGTAGGCGATAGTAGGCGGAGTTACGCGTCATAAAAGCGCGCCATGGTGGTGACGTATATTTTCACGAGACACAACACAGCCACAACAACAGCAACATGGAGGAACTTGAAGCTATCGTATGCCTTTCCCTCGGCATGTGGTATATTATTAACCGGGGTTTTTTGGAGAGAAAGAGAAAGAGAGAGAGGAAGCTATATGTACACATAATAAAGTCATGTTTTTTGAACCCTTAAAACCACTGCCTTCACTTGTCTGCTTTATGAACTGTAGTATCATTGTGTGCCGTGTTATTCACGGACAAACACGGTGCCCTTTGCGGGTTAATAACTTCGGTTTACCGTGGGTTAGGATAACAATTCAAACGTGTCCGGATATGAATGAATGAATGAATGAATGAAATGAATGAATGGACTTTATTGTCATTGCTACAGTACAGGTACCAAACAACGAAATTTAGGAGGGGTGGCTCCCCTGGTGTTAGGAAAGGGGAAAAAAAACACTTTTAGAAAAAAAAAATCACAAGAAGGTAGGGAGCTGGTTTACATAAATAAAGGCTATGTACACAATCCACTGTACTATACTGTACAGATAGTCAACTAGGGTTGTCATATTGCACAATAGTATTTTTTCACGTTATTTAAAGTGTCACAGTTTGCAGGCTTGAAATTTACATGTTTGTGCCTCAGCACTACACCTGATTTTTTCAGTCCAGCAGCTGCCATACAATCCGTCCAGACTGTCCAGGGCCCAGAACTTAGGTCTTTGCTGTGTTCAGGGCCTGGACGGCCCTGTGGTAGAAGCAGTTCTTCAGTCTGTTTGTCTTAGCGGCCAGGGTCCTGAACCTCCTTTTCGAGGGCAGCCTGGTAAAGTGTACGTGCCCAGGGTGGGTCGGGTCCCTGGAGATCTTTGAGGCCTTCCTGAGACAGCGTGTGTTGTACAGCTCTTCCAGAGAGGGGAGGGGGGCGCCGGTGATCTTCTGTGCTGTTCTCACTACTCTCTGTAGCGCATTTCTCTCCGCTGTTGTGCAGCTGGAGAACCAGTTGCAGATGCCGTAGGTGAGGATGCTCTCCACTGCGCCGCGGTAGAAGGCCACCAGTATCTCCTGCTTGTTGTGTTCCTTCCTGAGGCATCTCAGGGTGTATAGCCGCTGTTGTGCCCTCTTGATGGTGCCTTTTGTGTTGTCCTTCCAGGTCAGGTCATCCCGCATGTGATGTCCTAGGAATCGGAGGGTTGAGACTCTCTCCACGCTCTCTCCGTCGATGAGCAGGGGCTGGATCTCGGACTTTTTCCTCCTGAAGTCTACGATGAATTCCTGGGTCTTTGACTTGTTCAGCAGCAGGTTGTTAACCTTGCACAGCTTGCTCAGTTGCTCTACCTCATCCCTGTACGCCGCCTCGCCCCCCCCCGAGATACATCCCACCACGGTGGTGTCGTCTGCAAACTTTACGATGTAGTTGCTGGGGTGGACGGGGGTGAAGTCGTAGGTGTAGAGGTTGTAGAGGATGGGGCTTAGCACGCAGCCCTGGGGGGACCCAGTGCTGAGGCTGAGGGCTGTGGAGGTGTGGGGGCCCACCCGCACCCTCTGGGGGCGGTCGGTCAGGAAGTCCTTGATCCACGCACATATAGAGTGTGATAGACCCAGGTCTAGTAGTTTGGTCACTAGCCTGTCTGGAAGGATGGTGTTGAAGGCGGAGCTGAAGTCCACGAAGAGCAGTCTCGCGTAGCTGTTTCCCCTCTCCAGGTGGGATAGAGTGGCGTGGAGAGTCGTCGCGATGGCGTCCTCTGTGGACCTGTGGGCTCTGTAGGCGAACTGGTATGGATCCAGGTTGGGCGGGAGGCGTGTGAGTATGTGGGCCCGGACTAGTTTCTCGAAGCACTTCATGATGATTGGTGTGAGTGCCACCGGTCGGTAGTCGTTTAGGCAGCTCACCGTGCTTTTCTTCGGGACTGGGATGATAGTTGAGGTTTTCAGGCAGGGTGGGACGGTGGCCTGGGACAGGGACTGGTTAAAGATGTTGGTGAAAACCCCGGCCAGCTGGTCGGCGCAGTCTCTCAGCACCCGTCCCAGGACGCCATCCGGCCCCGAGGCTTTCCTGGGGTCCACCGCCTTCAGTACGCGTCTCACTTCATGCTCTGTGAGGGTGAGGCTGCTGAGAGCTGGAGAGAGTGGTGTTTGTGTTGCGGTTACCTCCGTTCGCCCCTCGTCGAACCGGGCGTAGAAGGTGTTCAGCTTTCCCGCCAGCAGGGGGTCGTCCTCTGCGGCTGTGAGCCTGTTGGCTCTGAAGTTTGTCATCTGCTGAACCCCCTGCCACATCCGCCTGGAGTCGTTGCTCAGGAGGCATTCCTCAATCTTCTCTCTGTGCTCTGCCTTGGCCGCTTTGATTCCGCGCTTTAGGTTGGCCCTGGTGGAGCTGTACAGCGGTGTGCTCTTCCCGGCGAAGAAGGCGTTGTCCCTCTCGTTGATCAGTTTTTGGACCTTCCCAGTCATCCATGGCTTCGTGTTGGGGTAGACCCGGACCCGTTTGTCCACGGTGACTGAGTTGGTGCAGTTCACTATGTGGTTCAGAACCGACGACGTGTACTGTTCCAGGTCCTCATGCTCATATTCCTGCCATAGGGTGTCATTTAGGCAGATCTGCAGTGGAGCGGACCCTTCTGGCCAGGTTCTGACAGTCTTAGTGGTGATGGGAGCACTTTTCCCCATGGTAGTGTATGCAGGAATCAGGAGGATTGACACATGGTCAGACATGCCTAGATGAGCTAGCGGACTAGCCTTGTAAGCACGTTTGATGTTGGTGTATACCTTGTCCAGTGTTTTTTCTCCTCTCGTTGCACATTTCACATGCTGATAGAACTTGGGTAGTACTGCCTTCAGGTCGACATGATTGAAATCCCCCGCTATGATGTGAATAGCCTGTGGATCAGTGCTTTGTTGGCCACTGATGACTTCATATAGTTGCGCCAATGCTAGGCTGCTGTCTGCGCTAGGCGTTATGTACACACATGTTATGAGCACCGCGTTAAACTCCCTCGGGAGGTATGTGGGTCGGCATTTAACAGTCAAGTATTCCAGGTCTGGGGAGCAGTGGCTACTTACAGTTTTCGTGTTTAAGCACCAGCTATCCTTCGTCGATATTATGATCCCACCTCCTCTTGACTTGCCGCTAAGCTCCGTTCGGTCAGCGCGATGTAAGGTCCTTCCCTCTAAGCTAACAGCTGAGTCCACAATAGTGTCATTTAGCCAGGTTTCGGTCAGAATAATCACACAGCTATCCCCCACGATGTTGTTTTTGGCAACCTGTAGTCTCAGTTCATCCATCTTGTTCGTCAGGGACCTGACGTTGGAGAGGAAAATACTTGGCAAAGCAGGTTTGTCTGGGCTACGTCTTAATCTTGCTAGCAGGCCTCCCCGGCAGCCCCGTCGTTTCCTACGGTCTCGCCGCCGGCGTTTACGCCTCAGGGAGGGAACTGAGTACCAAGGTTCTCCCGGTAGACGGGCGATCTCTTTGTGTATCCTGTTTTGCTCCAGAAACTCCGCTGTAACTATCTTGTCGTTTTGCGTGCCGACTTCTAATAAGTCGAGCCTGCTGTAGGTACTATTTACACAACTGTTCCCTATAAGTACTAAAATAAAAGTGTACATACAAATGTACTTAAAAACACAAAGAAACACCAGTGTGGAAGCCACTCCAGCTGCAGCGTCTAAGCGCGCGGCCATCTTGTAACCATCTTGGATAGGGGAGAGGACAGGGAATCCAAAACCATTTGAATGGTGTCGATCCTACACTCCTATCACCGTCGACACAGCGCGGAGCGAATTCCCTGTTAAAACGATTCTCTCCCCCCGCTGTCAACGGGAGTTTCAACCAGCTGGCACGGTGCTGCACTCTCTCTATTTCGGGCTAAACTGTGCAGTGTAGCCGGTGTCCTGGTTCCTCCAGCAACCGGACACTTCCATAAATAACAACAAATATGTAATATGTAAATATGTATAATACCACGTTCATTGATAAAATGACGCCAGGGATGGAAAGCGGTGATGGCAGTTTTAGAAGGGGGATGATGAAGCTCTGGACTATGGAACGGCACAGCACAACGGGGGGAAATGCGATAAGAATTATGTCAAAATGCAGCACCATCATGCACAGATCAGCCTTAAAACATGTAACGTTATATATATATATCGTTATACAGGGAGCGATGTATTTCTACGGAAAGGCTGATAGATTGTAGAATCTTCTTGTCGGTAAAACGATGGAATCAATCTATTGAGGATTGTGATCTTAAATGCGTTGTGTCATCTCAGGATAGATTAGGTGCACAGCATACACGATTTGACAAGGAAATAGGATGTTCAACACGGGTCGGAATCTCTGTACAGTTCAACTGTTCAAAAAGTGCAACTTCTCTGCTTTCAGAAACTCTTTGAATTTTTTTAGATTGGGCATATAGTTCATGAATTACGATAGTTTGAATCCGCTGTAGACAGCTCCGGTTTCGGAGCAAGACTATTCATAGCTTTCATGTGACGTCACAGCATAGTGGAAACGCCCACCTGACGGGCAAAAGGCACTGCCCGTGAAGTTAGGAAACACAGTAGCATTGGTTAGAAAACAATCATGCCAGATAGTTGCTGTGCAATCGGGTGTACAAACCGGCGAGGAGATAGGCAGAGACTCACCAGAGATTCATGCTTGGCCATGATAAGTGTGAGATGTGTGTTGTGTTGTGGTATGTGCTCTTGTGGACGTAACTAATGAGTGACTATACATTACATACGCATCCAATGTCCTTCCAAACGAGCAGTCTTGCTTGTCTCAAACACAACATGTAAGGTATGTCCAACTTGGCGAACGTTTCCCAGTGTTTCCAATTTGCGCGAGTTCCTCAACTTGCGAGAGTTTTTCAACTTAATGTGATGGCTATCATGTCTGTCAAATTATCAAAAACGAAAGTAATATAATATATTATGTTGCCGCTGTGTGGTATGTACGCGTATGTAAATGTTTGTTTGTATGTGTGTCACTTCTGGGTCGGGCCTATCCCCGATCGGAATTCAAAAGCAAAGTTATCAAACAAAATAACTTGTATCAAACCAAAACGTGTATCAAACAAAACAATAAATATTTTCTAATGTGGTGGTGGTGGTTTCTCGTGATGGTTGAAAAACTGTGTCGCACCCTCACGTGTCAGGACTCATCAAGCCCAAGTAGTACTTTAAATCAATGAAACGAAAATATGATTGAACATGACTGACTGGTTGATATTAAACTGGTTTAAATTATTATTGACACAATTAATGTATGGATTGTCATTCGATGTTGTCTCTCTGTTTTTGTTGTAGCTAATTATGCATTCAGTATTAGATGTGTGTGCAATGTACGTGAGATTACAAATACATTGCACTACTCGAACCAATGATTAATTAGTCTGTTCTCATTTATGTTGACCATCGTGTAAGGGTTTGAGTCAATAACATTTCACTTGAATATGCATGCCTACACATTATTCCAAGTGCCTGTTAGCTGCGACGTTTGCAGGAAAAGTGCTATACAAATCAATGTTATTATTATATTATTATTATCGACATCGAAGCTTACACTTATTCAACGTCTATGCGTTTTACTCAAGTGTTTTTTTTTTGTGTTGTGTGTAATTAACAAGCTCTAAACGGAGATAGAACCTTCTCATTCTAAACGGAGATAGAACCTTATCATTCTAAACGGAGATAGAACCTTATCATTCTAAACGGAGATAGAACCTTATCATTCTAAACGGAGATAGAACCTTCTCATTCTAAACGGAGATAGAACCTTATCATTCTAAACGGAGATAGAACCTTCTCATTCTAAACAGAGATAGAACCTTATCATTCTAAGCCAGTGTTTCCTCCAGGAATTTTTACAATGGTGGCGGGTAGCGTTCGCGATTTTTTCCGCGTGCACGCGCATGAAACGCGCACGCGCGCTCAAAACAACGACGTAATTTCAGCCAAAACTCGAGGATGGCTGTGTGTCTCTTATTGTCTGTGTCTGCATGTTTTTCCAGCATGTAATTCCGTCGTCAATAAAAAATTCGTCTCCCCTTCTTTTCATTATCATTATGGAGGCTTTATGGTTGTTGTAACTATTATGGGAAGCGGTTGACACAGTAGCCGCTTTTCGTGTACGCTGCAGTGGATCCCTTCACAACGCAGAAGAAAGAGGAGAGAGAAAACATTGTCAATGTGCAGGGAAGAATCATGTATCAGCAGGGTTCAACAGTAACGCTTGCCTGGGGCAAGTAAAAAAATTCGCCGGGTTTGTTTGCGCGAGCCCGAAGACGCTGCTGGATCCTGGATCTGTTTACCTGTGTGCAGGAAGAAAAACAGACGGAGCAGGCGCCAGACCAGACTAGATGATTGTGGAGTGAAGAGATTATTAAAGCGTACGCGATGCGACGGGTGATCGACAAGCACGTACACTTTCATAATATCTTCACTCCACGATCATCTAGTCTGGTCTGGCGCCTGCTCCGTGTTCTTCCTGCACACCGATGCACAGATCCAGGATCCAGCACCGTCGTCGCGCATATTGTAACATTTGAAGTAGTTTGTAGACTACACGCAGCCTAGATGTATTCGACCAATCACAAAACAGTTTTGCAAGCGCGTCGCTTCGCGCTTGTGGGTGTGTCTAGCGATGTGAAGGTCTGAAAAGCGGCCAAATATTTATTTATTTTTTTTGAGAAATCTGAATGGTGGCGGAGGAAATTCCATCGTGGCGGTCCGCCACGATGAAATGCATGTAGAGGAAACACTGTTCTAAGCTCACGATACATAGCGACCCAGACGCACGCTGCTTTTTCGCCATGCTTAAACTGGGCATAGTCATGGTCTTTGCTTGGCTGGCTGGCTGCATTAACCTGTTGTTGTTACTTGTATGTTCATTACGTTACTTCAAATGAATGCCCCCTAAGTCAAATCCATCAACTGAAGATAACTCGTGAGTTTAGAATGATAAGGTTCTATCTCCGTTTAGAATGATAAGGTTCTATCTCCGTTTAGAATGATAAGGTTCTATCTCCGTTTAGAATGATAAGGTTCTATCTCCGTTTAGAATGAGAAGGTTCTATCTCCGTTTAGAATGAGAAGGTTCTATCTCCGTTTAGGGCAGTTCAGAGATATTGAGCGTCAAAGTTTTTACATTCCATTATGTTTTGTGAGATGGAACCTTTGTATTTTATTAACCGTTTGCGTCCACTCGCGATGTTGCTATGATGAATCGGCATTAGTCAAATACATGCTCACATCCAGTCATCCGCTCACTGCTCTCCATCAAAAATGGCACATCCATCAATAATATTACACAATAACAACTGCTCTGATTAGATTGCTTAGATTGTTTAATACATCAACGGGGGGAAAAGCGAGATGAACTCGCGAGTATCATGCCTCATTGAACGGAAAGTCCTATCTATTCCATTCAAAGTGTTTTAGCCATCCCCCTTTCCACTGGTAATAAGGAATTGGCAAGAATAGATCGATATAAATAGATCAACATAATGCAGCACTATCATGCACAGATCAGCCTTAAAACATGTAACGTTATATATATATATATATATATATAACGGGGCAATGTATTTCTACGGAAAGGCTGACTGACGCGGGGCTCATTCCATCTCCAGCAGGCGCGGTGCTGCGAGCAGCAGCGGGTGAACTCCCGGTTCATTGAGTTTACGGTTAAAAGCATAACTTCTCGGGGTGTCAGCGCGGTGGTTAAGGGCTCAAAATGACCGTACACCGATGGTGAAGTTAGCAAAGGAGTATTGTGTTTGTACCTCCTTCACAGCCGGTGTTATTCACGGGCAAAGACGGTGCATAATAGCGATTTTTGTGTTATGCTTGTTGTAAATAAAAGTTCTATGATGCATTGAAATGACATTAAACTAAGATAATACGATGGTCAGCATAATTTTTCGAATCTTTATTAATAAGCTATTACAGAAACTGTAGTGACATTTTCCAAGAGCGAATGTGGTATTTAAAGATGGTGGTTAGCGAAAAAATCTATGAACATGGGATGACGATTTCCATTGACCAATCAACGGTGTGCAGCGTCACACGTCACACGCAGCCTGGCAAAAAAGTACCCTTCCAACTTTCGCTACCCATCCCGAACAACAACTATTTTAGTTCTTGTTCGGCACGGGTACCAGAAATGGCACGGGTACTTTTGGCAGCGGAAAAAGGATAATAAACCGGGCCCTGTAGTGGAAAAGGGGCTTTGGAGTTCATGAGGAGGGTGGCGAGGTCGTGGACTGAAAAAACCTATGTAGAGGAGGAGGAGGAGAGAGGAGGAGGAGGGGGAGGAAGAGGAGGAGAGAGGAGGAGGGGGAGGAGGGGGAGAGAGGAGGAGGGGGGGGAGGAGGTCCGACAAACCAGGGTAGCAAGACAGAGAGACCCAGACAGCAGGCTGGATGGCCGGATGGCCAGGCATGAGTTAAGGCCCACCAGCAATAACACACAGCCAGCAAGAAAATGTAGGGTCTGCATTCGAAGGGGTAAAAGGAGCGAGACCAGAATGTGGTGCAGGTCCTGCCATGTACCCCTGCACTCAGGAGAGTGCTTCATAGCCTACCACACAGAAAAAAAATATGATTGAGTGCATAGAGACACACACACACATATCTGTAAATAAGTTTACACACACACACACACACACATCTGTAAATACGTTTACACACACATACACACACATCTGTAAATAAGTTTACACACACACACGTACACACCTGTAAATAGTTCACACACATGTAAATAGATTATTTTGTTATGTTTTGTATTATGTTCTAAATGTTCTAAATCTGTGAATAAATGTACTGTAGTTATTTTGTCATCAAAATGAATGAAATGAAATGAAATGAATGGTCTTTATTGTCATTGCTACAGTACAGGTACCAAACAACGACATTTAGGAGGGGTGGCCTTTTTTCCTGTGTTGTTTTTATTGTTTCATAGAAGTAAACAACTTTTCAGATGTTTGAGGTGTCACTAAAACTAAAATATGTGGACGTCAGTCACCGTTTTGCTTGAATTTGCTTCTCTGCAGAAAAAGCTCGTTTTCTCTGTTTATTGGTCAAAATCAGGTGTTTTTGCTGAAACCACCCTATGTTCTACGGCCGATTTCTAAACACTCAAAGAGGCTAGAAACAAACTTTCTGATGAAAGAAGAGAGTCTAACGTTTTGGTAGATATGTTCAATGTTTATGTTCAGCGAAAATGCCCCAAAAGTCTGGCAGTATGGAGCTCTCCGCTCTGAACATGGCTGGCAGTCAAAGAGTTAAAAAGACGGTGCAGAAGACACTTTTCTCCGGCGAAGGCATAGCTAACGCTAACAATATGGCGTCCGAGCCCTCCCCTCTTACGCTGGAGTTGCTGATCGAACTGGAAAAATCCAGGAGAAGCATGACTGCTGAACTCACCGCTTCTTTGAACGCAGCCCTCGCCCCAATTCAGTCTTCCCTGGACTCCGTGGTCTCCGTGGTCTCCACCGTGGCTGTGCACTCCTCCACAATAACGGAGATGGAAACGGCCCTGTCTTCTCACTCGGACGCCATCACGGGCCTGGAACAAGAAATGGTGGAGCTGCGGTCCAAGATGGCATCGATGGCGGAGGAGCGCACTACACTCGATAGGGCTTTCACACCGGCAGTTCCGAACGCCGGTTCGCGTTCGCGTGCCGAAACCTCCGAACGTTGGCGATGTCTGACGAACGAGCCCGCGTTCATACCAGTGTATCATTCGCCAGACAGCGCCAACGTTCGGAGGTTTCGGCACGCGAACGCGAACCGGCGTTCGGAACTGCCGGTGTGTAAGCCCTAGAGGTGCAGTGGAGGACCTGGTCTCTCGCTCCAAGCGCCAGAACCTGAAAATAGTTGGTCTCCCCGAGGGGCTTGAAGGCAAAGACGCACGACTATTCATGTCGGGGTTATTCAGGGAGGTGGTCGGGGATACGCTACCGGAGGATTGGCCCTGAACTCGACCGCGCTCATCGCAGCCTCGGACCCAAACCCCGACAGGGATCTCGTCCTGTGATTGTTGCGTTTTCATCGCTACATTGAGAAGGAGAGAGTGCTGCGCTGGGCAAAAGAACACCGCGACATGGTCTACCAGGGTCACAGCATTAAGTTTTACGAGGACTTTAGCACGTCTGTGGCCAAGAGGAGAGCCGCCTTCAACGCAGTGAAGTCCTCGCTCTACCGCAAAGGCATACGGTTCGGCGTGATGTACCCTGACCCAGACCAGACCAGACCCAGACCAGACCAGACCGTGATGTACCCTGACCCAGACCAGACCGTGATGTACCCTGACCCAGACCAGACCAGACCAGACCAGACCGTGATGTACCCTGACCCAGACCAGACCAGACCAGACCAGACCGTGATGTACCCTGACCCAGACCAGACCAGACCGTGATGTACCCTGACCCAGACCAGACCAGACCGTGATGTATACTGACCCAGACCAGACCAGACCAGACCAGACCCAGACCAGACCGTGATGTACCCTGACCCAGACCAGACCCGACCCAGACCAGACCAGACCGTGATGTGCCCTGACCCAGACCAGACCAGACCGTGATGTACCCTGACCCAGACCCAGACCAGACCAGACCAGACCGTGATGTACCCTGACCCAGACCAGACCAGACCCAGACCAGACCGTGATGTACCCTGACGTACCCTGACCCAGACCAGACCAGACCAGACCGTGATGTACCCTGACCCAGACCAGACCAGACCAGACCGTGATGTACCCTGACCCAGACCAGACCAGACCAGACCAGACCGTGATGTACCCTGACCCAGACCAGACCAGACCCAGACCAGACCAGACCGTGATGTACCCTGACCCAGACCAGACCAGACCAGACCAGACCAGACCGTGATGTACCCTGACCCAGACCAGACCAGACCAGACCAGACCAGACCAGACCGTGATGTACCCTGACCTAAACCAGACCAGACCAGACCGTGATGTACCCTGACCCAGACCAGACCAGACCAGACCAGACCGTGATGTACCCTGACCCAGACCAGACCAGACCAGACCAGACCAGACCAGACCAAACCAGACCGTGATGTACCCAGACCAGACCAGACCAGACCAGACCAGACCAGACCGTGATGTACCCTGACCCAGACCAAACCAGACCAGACCGTGATGTACCCTGACCCAGACCCAGACCAGACCAGACCAGACCGTGATGTACCCTGACCCAGACCAAACCAAACCAGACCAGACCAGACCGTGATGTACCCTGACCCAGACCAGACCAGACCGTGATGTACCCTGACCCAGACCAGACCAGACCAGACCGTGATGTACCCTGACCCAGACCAGACCAGACCCAGACCAGACCAGACCAGACCGTGATGTACCCTGACCCAGACCAGACCAGACCAGACCGTGATGTACCCTTACCCAGACCAGACCAGACCAGACCAGACCAGACCGTGATGTACCCTGACCCAGACCAGACCAGACCCAGACCAGACCAGACCAGACCGTGATGTACCCTGACCCAGACCAGACCAGACCGTGATGTACCCTGACCCAGACCAGACCAGACCAGACCAGACCAGACCAGACCGTGATGTACCCTGACCCAGACCAGACCAGACCAGACCGTGATGTACCCTGACCCAGACCAGACCAGACCAGACCGTGATGTACCCTGACCCAGACCAGACCAGACCAGACCGTGATGTACCCTGACCCAGACCAGACCAGACCAGACCAGACCGTGATGTACCCTGACCCAGACCAGACCAGACCAGACCAGACCGTGATGTACCCTGACCCAGACCAGACCAGACCAAACCGTGATGTACCCTGCCCGGCTGCGCATCACCTTCAACGGCGTGGACCACTTTTTTGACTCTCCGGAGCAAGCAGAGCAGTTTTACCAAGAACGCATCCACAAGTCATGAACAGCTGGAGTGGGTATGTGTTACGGTGATCATTTGACATTGACCTACTCTTAGGAGTCTTTATTTTCTGTTTCACTATTGGACTTGTTCACCGTTTCATTCATTTGACTTTATACTCTCTCAGGAGCATTTATTTTCGTTTTCTTTGCTGGTCTTAATTTACATTTTGTCTGCTATTCCCGCAGGTTTTCTAGTTAACTGTTATTATTGTTCATTTGGCGTACACTCCACCAGGGGCAGTACCGACTACATGGTAAATCGGTTGTGTACAATCCAACCCTGCAACTCGTCCAGTTCGTGTATGACGAGTTTAGGGAACGTTTCTCTATTTGGTTTCAAATTGTATCTTTGTCAAAATGTATGTTTGTGTTTTTGGGGGGTTATGTTGATTATTCTCTGTTTTTGTTTCTGGGGGAATGTGTTGTTTATTGTTAAATACTGGGAGGTTTTTCATGTTCTTAATATCTTTTAGATGCGTCTGGGTTGCTCACTTCTACTTTTTATGTTATTTTTTATTTATTTTTATTCTTGTCATCAATATTTTTGAATCAAGTAAGTTTAACTTCCACTCCTCATCAACCACACCCCCTGCCACGAAATTGTCCCACCATTTGCTGGTCCATTTGCTGACCCAAAACCGGCGTTTCTGGCTCTTATATTTTAGAAGTTGCATAATGATTGAAGAACAACTCCATCTATCAGTAGAGATAGATACCATAATAACTTTATAATTTGACAAAAAACTATGTTTCAAGCTCCTAATGGAATGGTTCCACACTTTCACTTTCTCTTGTCGCCTGCAAAATTAGCAGGGGGAGAGGGGGGGGGGGGGCAAGTGGTTTAGGAATAGTGGATCCCACTGAGACTGATATTTTGATTGATTGATTGAGAATGTTTATTTTGGTCCCTTTTTTTTTCTCCAACTTATACAATTCATAATACAGATATTAAAAATGTACACAGTCACAATGCGTAATACCAGGACCAAAAAGGTGTAGGCTGAAGCCATAGATAGATTTATAGATAGATAAAAAAGGGGGAAATAGATAGCATATCTATAGCATATCTTTTTTTTTTAAATAATAATTTGAATCTAACCTGGACTCTCGGTTGGTGATTTCCAAAGTGCCTCCTGAAAGTGCCGTTTACTACTGCTGGTCTGCTCAACGCCCCTGGCCCAGCGTCCCTACAACAATAACAAACGTCAGAAAGGGAGAGGGGAATCCAAAATCACCTATCATTGAGATGGGACCATAATGCTAGCTCAACTTGTGAGCATATCACTCTCCCTGCTCTGCAATTCCCTGTCATATTGGGCAACTCACTGTTCCCATGGAACGCTCATCCTCTTCCTTCTCCTCCTCCTCCTCCTCCTCATCAGTGTACTCCAAGTCAATCGGCACTGCTTTACTGCTTTTCCTTGAGGTTGTCTTGCGACCGTATGTATACTGAGGTTTTTGCCTGCCATCCTGCACCCCCCCCCCCTCTTGGGTCCCAAACTCATCAGTCTGACCCAACTGAAAGGGCAACAAGTCTCTCTGTCAAACACATACATACACATAAGAGCGCCGTTGGAAACTTTGTTAAGGAGGCTGTTCATGTAATTATTACACATGTTGGGCATTTCATGAATTCAAAGATACCATGGACATATCAATATGAATGCATGCAATGCAAGGACATTCTAAAATGATTACAAAAATCATACCAAATACTTCTACTACAATCATTTCAACAACGGTGCTTTCTAATTTTATAATTTTATAATTTTGCCATTTAGCAGACGCTTTTATCCAAAGCGACTTACAATTACGAATTACAGGGACATTCCCCCTGGAGTAACTGAGGGCTAAGTGCCTTACCCAAGGGCA
Source organism: Nansenia antarctica (assembly GCF_963989245.1). Taxonomy (NCBI): domain Eukaryota; kingdom Metazoa; phylum Chordata; class Actinopteri; order Argentiniformes; family Microstomatidae; genus Nansenia; species Nansenia antarctica. The sequence continues at coordinate 49,028,461 of NC_137690.1, read as the reverse complement.
CACTAGTAGTGGTGTGGCTTCAGGCGGGATTTGAACTCACAACCTTCCGATCACAAGTCCAACTCACTATCCACTAGACCACCACTACCCCACCATGGCTTGTCTCCGACACTGACGTAGACGACACTTCTGTCTCTTCTTATTGCTGCCTCCAAACTTGGGCTTGTCTATGCAGAAATCACAAGTGCCACAGTCCTTCCTACAGAGACAAGCATCACACTTCCCACAGGAACGCCGTTTACGTATTTTAGCCCAGGCCTGAAAGACACGATGAACAATGAGGAAGGAGGAAAAGAATACAATCTTTATCAGAAAACAATGTATCCACTCACTGCAAAGTAAGTGGCTTTGGATAAAAGTGTGAACTAAATGGCATATATACAGTCATGCGAAAAAAATAATAGGACATCCCATGAAATATTTAGTTATTTTTTAAAGAAATAAGGACATATCAATATTTGGTGTTCTTTCAAGCAACGTCTAGAGATAAAGGTGATGTAATTGAACCAAGAACAATGACAATTTTATTGTTACTGTTATCATTTATTTAACAACATGTGAACAAAGCTCCCAATTCCTACTGAGGAAAAAGTCACGGCCCCAAAAGCCTTTGGCTGAAGTAACATTAAAAAAAATCCACATCTTTTGGCCAACCAGTGCAATGGCAATGCGCTCAAATGCACCGACGGCAATGGACTTCCGGATGAACGATGTAGTGGATGGACGCATGGTGTTTGCCTCCCGCACATTTTCGAAATATTTTGTTTATTACGCCTATCCCCTAAGTCTACATTTAGTGTAAGCCTGTCTTAACTAAGTCAGCATTGAACCTGCATTGGAATGAGCAAAAAAGTTTTAAAAAGACGGTGCAGAAGACGCTTTTCTCCGGCGAAGGCATAGCTAACGCTAACAATATGGCGTCCGAGCCCTCCCCTCTTACGCTGGAGTTGCTGGTAATTGAACTGGAAAAATCCAGGAGAAGCATGACTGCGGAACTCACCGTCTCTTTGAACGCAGCCCTTGCCCCAATTCAGTCTTCCCTGGACTCCGTGGTCTCCACCGTGGCTATACACTCCTCCACAATAACGGAGATGGAAACGGCCCTATCTTCCCACTCGGACACCATCACGGGCCTGGAACAAGAAGTGGTGGAGCTGCGGTCCAAGATGGCATCGATGGCGGAGGAGCGCACTACACTCCGAGGTGCAGTGGAGGACCTGGTCTCTCGCTCAAAGCGCCAGAACCTGAGAATAGTTGGTCTCCCCGAGGGGCTTGAAGGCAAGGACGCGCGACTATTCATGTCGGGGTTATTCAGGGAGGTGGTCGGGGATACGCTACCGGAGGATGGCCCTGAACTCGACCGCGCTCATCGCAGCCTCGGACCCAAACCCCGACAGGGATCTCGACCTGTGATTGCGCGTTTTCATCGCTACATTGAGAAGGAGAGAGTGCTGCGCTGGGCAAAAGAACACCGCGACATGGTCTACCAGGGTCACAGCATTAAGTTTTACGAGGACTTTAGCGCGTCTGTGGCCAAGAGGAGAGCCGCCTTCAACGCAGTGAAGTCCTCGCTCTACCGCAAAGGCATACGGTTCGGCGTGATGTCCCCTCACCCAGACCAGACCCAGACCAGACCAGACCGTAATGTACCCTGACCCAGACCAGACCCAGACCAGACCAGACCGTGATGTACCCTGACCCAGACCAGACCAGACCCAGACCAGACCGTGATGTACCCTGACCCAGACCAGACCAGACCCAGACCAGACCAGACCGTGATGTACCCTGACCCAGACCAGACCAGACCCAGACCAGACCGTGATGTACCCTGACCCAGACCAGACCAGACCCAGACCAGACCGGACCGTGATGTACCCTGACCCAGACCAGACCAGACCCAGACCAGACCAGACCGTGATGTACCCTGACCCAGACCAGACCAGAGCAGACCGTGATGTACCCTGACCCAGACCAGACCAGACCGTGATGTACCCTGACCCAGACCAGACCAGACCCAGACCAGACCGTGATGTACCCTGACCCAGACCAGACCAGACCGTGATATACCCTGACCCAGACCAGACCAGACCCAGACCAGACCAGACCGTGATGTATCCTGACCCAGACCAGACCCAGAGCAGACCAGACCGTGATGTACCCTGACCCAGACCAGACCAAACCCAGACCAGACCGTGATGTACCCTGACCCAGACCAGACCCAGACCAGACCAGACCGTGATGTACCCTGACCCAGACCAGACCAGACCCAGACCAGACCAGACCGTGATGTACCCTGACCCAGACCCAGACCAGACCGTGATGTACCCTGACCCAGACCAGACCAGACCGTGATGTACCCTGACCCAGACCAGACCAGACCCAGACCAGACCAGACCGTGATGTACCCTGACCCAGACCAGACCCAGACCAGGCCATTCCGTGATGTACCCTGACCCAGACCAGACCAGACCAAGACCAGACCAGACCGTGATGTACCCTGACCCAGACCAGACCTGACCCAGACCAGACCGTGATGTACCCTGACCCAGACCAGACCAGACCGTGATGTACCCTGACCCAGACCAGACCAGACCGTGATGTACCCTGACCCAGACCAGACCAGACCCAGACCAGACCAGGCCGTGATGTACCCTGACCCAGACCAGATCAGACCAGACCGTGATGTACCCTGACCCAGACCAGACCAGACCAGACCGTGATGTACCCTGACCCAGACCAGACCAGACCAGACCGTGATGTACCCTGCCCGGCTGCGCATCACCTTCAACAGCGTTTTTTGACTCTCCGGAGCAAGCAGAGCAGTTTTACCAAGAACGCATCCACAAGTCATGAACAGCTGGAGTGGGTATGTGTTATGGTGATCATTTGACATTGACCTACTCTTAGGAGTCTTTATTTTCTGTTTCACTGCTGGACTTGTTCACCGTTTCATTCATTTGACTTTATACTCTCTCAGGAGCATTTATTTTCGTTTTCTTTGCTGGTCTTAATTTACATTTATGAGAGATCGCCTACTCTAGCCTACTTTAACTCTGTCTGCTATTCCCGCAGGTTTTCTAGTTAACTGTTATTATTGTTCATTTGGCGTACACTCCACCAGGGGGCAGTACCGACTACATGGTAAATCGGTTGTGTACAATCCAACCTTGCAACTCGTCCAGTTCGTGTATGACGAGTTTAGGGAACGTTTCTCTATTTGGTTTCAAATTGTATCTTTGTCAAAATGTATGTTTGTGTTTTTTGGGGATTATGTTGATTATTCTCTGTTTTTGTTTCTGGGGGAATGTGTTGTTTATTGTTAAATACTGGGAGGTTTTTCATATGTTATTAATATCTTTTAGATGCGTCTGGGTTGCTCACTTCTACTTTTTATGTTATTTTTAATTTATTTTTATTCTTGTCATCAATATTTTTGAATCAAGTAAGTTTAACTTCCACTCCTCATCAACCACACCCCCTGCCACGAAATTGTCCCACCATTTGCTGGTCCATTTGCTGACCCAAAACCGGCATTTCTGGCTCTTATATTTTAGAAGTTGCATAATGATTGAAGAACAACTCCATCTATCAGTAGAGATAGATACCATAATAACTTTATAACTTGACAAAAAACTATGTTTCAAGCTCCTAATGGAATGGTTCCACACTTTCACTTTCTCTTGTCGCCTGCAAAATGAGCAGGGGGAGAGGGGGGCGGGGCAAGTGGTTTAGGAATAGTGGATCCCACTGAGACTGATATTTTGATTGATTGATTGAGAATGTTTATTTTGGTCCCTTTTTTTCTCCAACTTATACAATTCATAATACAGATATTAAAAAGGTACACAGTCACGATGCGTAATACCAGGACCAAAAAGGTGTAGGCTGAAGCCATAGATAGATTTATAGATAGATAAAAAAGGGGGAAAAAGATAGCATATCTATAGCATATCTTTTTTTATTTATAATAATTTGAATCTAACCTGGACTCTCGGTTGGTGATTTCCAAAGTGCCTCGTGAAAGTGCCGTTTACTACTGCTGGTCTGCTCAACGCCCCTGGCCCAGCGTACCTACAACAATAACAAACGTCAGAAAGGGAGAGGGGAATCCAAAATCACCCATCATTGAGATGGGACCATAATGCTAGCTCAACTTGTGAGCATATCACTCTCCCTGCTCTGCAATTCCCTGTCATATTGGGCAACTCACTGTTCCCATGGAACGCTCATCCTCTTCCTCCTCCTCCTCCTCCTCCTCCTCATCAGTGTACTCCAAGTCAATCGGCACTGCTTTACTGCTTTTCCTTGAGGTTGTCTTGCGACCGTATGTATACTGAGGTTTTTGCCTGCCATCCTGCACCCCCCCCTCTTGGGTCCCAAACTCATCAGTCTGACCCAACTGAAAGGGCAACAAGTGTCTCTGTCAAACACATACATACACATAAGAGCGCCGTTGGAAACTTTGTTAAGGAGGCTGTTCATGTAATTATTACACATGTTGGGCATTTCATGAATTCAAAGATACCATGGACATATCAATATGAATGCATGCAATGCAAGGAAATTCTAAAATGATTACAAAAATCATACCAAATACTTCTACTACAATCATTAGGAGCCACCCCTCCTAAATTTCGTTGTTTGGTACCTGTACTGTAGCAATGACAAATAAAGTCCATTCCATTCCATTCCATTCCATTTCAACAACGGTGCTTTCTCAACCCTCACCATGGCTTGTCTCCGACACTGACGTAGACGGCACTTCTGTCTCTTCTTATTGCTGCCTCCAAACTTGGGCTTGTCTATGCAGAAATCACAAGTGCCACAGTCCTTCCTACAGAGACAAGCATCACACTTCCCACAGGAACGCCGTTTACGTTTTTTAGCCCAGGCCTGAAAGACACGATGAACAATGAGGAAGGAGGAAAAGAATACAATCTTTATCAGAAAACGATGTATTCACTCACTGCAAAGTAAGTGGCTTTGGATAAAAGTGTGAACTAAATGGCATATACAGTCATGCGGAAAAAAAATAGGACATCCCATGAAATATTTAGTTATTTTTTAAAGAATAAGGACATATCAATATTTGGTGTTCTTTCAAGCAACGCCTAGAGATAAAGGTGATGTAATTGAACCAAGAACAATGACAATTGTATTGTTACTGTTATCATTTATTTAACAACCTATGAACAAAGCTGCCAATTCCTACTGAGGAAAAAGTCACGGCCCCAATAGCCTTTGGCTGAAGTAACATAAAAAACTATCCACATCCTTTGGCCAACCAGGGGAAATAACAGAAAGGCAAGAACAAGGTTTTAATATGAAGTTAAAATACAGATTGTCAGCTTTTATTGGAGGACATTTGTATTGTTTAAACCATTTATAAACAAGAACACTCTCATGCATGATAGTCCCCCTATTTCATGTTTAGTATTTGGTTGCATATACTTTGCATGAGATAACTACCTGGGGATATGTGATACATTAAGCATTATACATTTGTTTTTTTATTAATTTAGCGTGTTTACTTTTCAAAGATTTTCAAATAGTAGAATCATTGTAGCTGAAAGAAACGGCGGGAGCTCCAAAAACAATAAGCAGATAAGCCTCTTGTCATCCGCAATGTGCGCCAATCAAGCAGACTTAAGTAATAAATGAAACGAACGCACTATTTAAGTAACTTGAAACTGATTGTAATTGTGCCAGCTCTGTAAGTACAGAACTGGATCACTAACACATGTCTACAGCTAGCTAACAAGCTACACGAGTATGGCAAGCCGTTTTAACATTTATTAGCTACAATGGATATTCATTACTGATATCTGCAACATCATTTTGCCTAGTCAAAACTCAAATTCAAGATATCTTTAATTATATTTTGACTAATCAAAACTCACATTTTAGATATCTGTAATTATATTTTGACTAGTAAGATTCAAATGTATTTTGCCATTCAAGTGTATGGGGTTTGTCATTACAGATATCTACAATTCAGTTGTAGATATCAGCTATTCACATTGCCGATATCTGCAACTGAATTATGACTAGTTGTAATTACAGTTTCAGATATCTACGGTTTCATTCTGACTAGTCATAATTCCAGTTCAAGGTATCTTTAATTCCCATTAATTCAAGATATCTACATTGTCCTTAAAGATATCTTAAATTAAGTTGAAGATATCTTGAATGAAGTTGTAGATATCTCAAACTGGAATTAGGAATAGTCGTAATTTAATTGTAGATATCTATTATAAAGTTATAGATATCTTGAAATTCATTTTAATGATTGATATCTCAAATTGGTGATATCTTTAACTTTCATTCTGCCTAGTCGACATGTTATTACAGATATCTTAAATTAGAGTTTAGACTAGGCGAAATGACGTTTCAGATATGTCTGTTGTTGTCAGAAAACGCTGGAGCAGCTTCAATTACTGCGCTGTAGATTTCTAGTACAAGCATCTAGTGAACGAATCTCACGTTCACCACAAATCCCTTGATGATAAGCGAACGTGAACTTGGTAGTGTAACTCGCCCCATGCGGGAATCGAACCCCGATCTCCCGCATAACCGACGGCCGCGCTAACCACTATACCAAGAGAGTTAACTCCCTTGGTGGAGCTGTCAGGCCAAAACCTTCCGCTTGACAAAAGCTACCGGGGGTGCGGCCTAACGCGTCACGACCAGCTGGCACGCGCACGCGTCACGACCAGCTGGCACGCGCACGCGTCACGACCAGCTGGCGAGTGTTTTTGAAACCTCCGTTTTGGCCGCCATTAGCGAAAAGCTTTAATTTGGCTCTACAAGTGTTAATATGTCATTTTATGAAGTTTTAATATGTTTTCAGGCGAGAAAGTAACCATATATATTCACAAAATGTATCCGGTTTATCAAAATAACCCTTATATCTATCTGATCTGACGGTTTTTTTCACAACGTTATTACTTGTCACTTTAAGCCCAGGAGGGAGTTAGCGATTAGCGATGTTTAGCTTAGCTTAGTTTAACAGAAGTATCTTCACTTTTAACATGACTTCCCGTGGTCGTAGAGGGCTGGTCGACGGCTTAAAATGACTGTGTAGACCGTGTAGACCTTATCCAGCTATAGTCTTGTGTTTCTACCCCGGGCATAGCCGGTGTTATTCACGGACAAACACTCCTGTTAGAGTGGTCTGATCAGCAGATCATTTTCTCATAAAGTTGCAAACGCAACTCAGCAATTCAACTTAATTTAAAAAATGCGCGTTTCGTTCAAGATCCATTAGAGTAGGACATGTACAGTTATGATAACTACAGTCATATGTAACTTTTGGACTAGTATAGTAGTTGATATTGTAATAAAACGTGCCAATGTCAGACGATGAACAAACACACCACGAGTCCACACTGATTCAGAAAACAGAATAAACGTTATATATAAATACACAACACTTCAGGGGGCTAACGTTTGCAAAAGAACTGTACAGGTTACAATCAGGTATATAATAATAGTTAGGGAGTAACATATCATTCACAAATTCAACAATAATAGAACAGATAAATACACAGATAGCCCTGCTACGTCCTCCGTGAGGGCCCGTTCCCCTGTACATAAGTCCCTGTCCAGCCCTGCTACATCCTCCGTGAGGACCACCTCTACCACATCCTGGTGGTGTGTCTGAGGTGGTGGTGGTGTGTCTGAGGTGGTGGTGGTGGTGGTGTGTCTGAGGTGGTGGTGGTGGTGTGTCTGAGGTGGTGGTGGTGTGTCTGAGGTGGTGGTGGTGTGTCTGAGGTGGTGGTGGAGGGTTGGGGTAACATCTGGGAGGTTAGGGGATAACATCTGGAGGGTTGGGGGTAACATCTGGAGGGTTGGTGGGTAACATCTGGGGGGTTAGGTAACATCACACCAATCAGCTCTCCTGTTGAGGTAAGCAATAACCATCTTGTTAGTGTAAACACACAAACAAGCACAGATATGTACAGTCAAAATAACATTTTGTGAGTAAACACATTTCTAAATAATCCCTATTCAATGTGACTTACCAGTGTACTGGGTGGATGGGGATGAAAGGTAACTGTCCAGATGTAATTTTGTCCAAAACATCTTGGTGCTGTGTGAATGAATGAGCATACATTTAATGTATTAGTAATGAAACAATCAATATGAACATTTAAAAATAACAATGATGTAATTGTGGCTCATACTTGCAGTAGCCTGAGGTAGAGGTGGTCCTCACGGAGGAGGTAGAGGTGGTCCTCACGGAGGATGTGGTAGAGGTGGTCCTCTCTGAGGATGTGGTAGAGGTGGTCCTCACGGAGGATGTGGTAGAGGTGGTCCTCACGGAGGATGTAGCAGGGCTGGACAGGGACTTATGTACAGGGGAACGGGCCCTCACGGAGGACGTAGCAGGGCTATCTGTGTACAATCTGGAAAATACTTAAAAAACAACTTTACAAGCAGTACAAACAAATTCATTAGGAAACATAATATTAATTGACACACAAGACGAATGGAACAACTTGAAACACCTCCTGCAGGATACCTGAAGCTCTGGTCGGATGGTCCTCCTGCAGATGCAGTGCACACTAACGTCCATAGTGTACACTGACTGGGCCGTGCGTGGACACCGTATGGAGCTGCGGAATGGTTTCAGGTGCTCATACTGAAAGCAGGAAAAGAGGTGCGCACGCATATCAGACTGATCAAATTCCTTGCTTGCTGGGTCCTCACCTCTGCAGCATGTGAGACTGTTCGCAATAGCAAACAGCCCACAGTCTGAGCTGCCTCTCTGCTGCTGGACATCAGGCCACTGCAGAAGGACCTTGGGACCTGAAAAAGAGAGGAGACCTGTTATTTGAGAAATGAACTCCTCAGTCGACCCGTGACCAGCGGAGTCATAAATGTTAACAGTACCTACCTCGCAGTTGATGTTACTTACCGTAACCCAGTGATTTGAACAAACATTTAAAATCTGAACAAACCCCTGGGTTGATGCAGGCACGGAGGAGAGGAGGGAGAGGGACGTTGTGGCGTAGAGGGCTCCTACATGGGGATGTTGAGCCTGTAAAAGAGCCTGAGCATGGTCAATGGAGAGATCATTCAGCCAACAATTGGGATCCAGAAAGAAAGGCCTAAGCACCTCCAACCCGCTACGTAAAGCTGGACAGGCCCGCCCCAGCTGAACATCTGTGATGGTGACATCTAGCAGCTGAGATGGTGCCTAAAAAACATAATGATGTTGGGTTAAAGGGACTGTCATGTTACAGTACTCAGCCATTGGAATTTTGATTATTTAAAATGAATGAAGCTAGGATTTTTAAGTGTACCTGAAGTGAGTCCCACTCCGGCTCAGAGTTTAGCGGTTCAGGGTCATCAGAACACACTGGCTCCGGTGGATGGGACACAGCTTTCTGAGTGGGCGGGCAGGCTCGGAATCCTTAAGTCAATCAACAAAACAATTTTAGAATGACATCTTGTGGTAAAAAAAATACAGTTTCACATTACATTAACTTTAAAATGTGAACTGTATGTTACACTTACTCGTCCGCAGAGGCTTCACTGAGGCATAGGGGGTTTTGGTTCCCAGTTGTTGGCCATCCAAGGTCTCCAACTGCACCAAATTGTTGTCCCCAACCTCAGTCACCCTGAAGAAAATATGTATTAATAATGGCAAAATTGGACATCACACATCACCCTCTCATTCTGAATATTCTTAAAAGTCTAACATTTACCGGTACGTAGTTGGCCAGTCTGGGTCCATTGTGCCACCAGGTCTCCCACGTTTCCTCTCATTCTTCTTCAGGACCTCCATGCCCGGGAGGATCTCAAACCGCTTGGTTCCCTTCTTGATCCTCTTCCGGTAGCTTTCCCGCTGTTTCTCCTGGGCCTTCTCCACGTTGAGTCGCACCTTGATCGTTGAAGAAAAAGCGAAGCAGCAGAGATTGTAATTCTCTGTTGTGCAGTATAGCTCTGTATATTGCTGAGGCATTGTTATTGCTTTAGCAGTTACTTAGCATCACTCAGGTGGTTGTTCAGTATATAGTTGTGTAATATCTTTCACCTCGTCAAAGACCTCCTCATCCTTCTCAGCCCTGGCGTGGAGATAGTCTGCAGCGGTGTCTTCATTAATCTCGTCCATCTCCACAAAAGGACGGTCGCCTGTGATCTGAAATGAGAGGCAAATAGAGATACGCAATACATACATTTGCATAGAGTTAGTGTTTTATTTTTTGTTTATATTGAGAATCAATTTGCAAAACAAATTATATATTATAAGAACAATAATATCAAGAGTTGACATACCTCAGAGGACAGCCGTGGCTCCCGACCGTACATCAGGCGGTAGGGCGAGTACTTGGTGGAGGCCTGGACGCTGGTGTTATGTGCGAAAAGGATTAACTTAAGGTTGTCCTCCCACCGTTCCTGGTGCCCTTCCAGAGATTTCCCGATAGCCCTCTTGAGTGTTTGATTGGTCCGCTCGTCCAGTCCGTTGGTCTGGGGATGGTAGGCAGAGGTAATCCGGTGCTTCATCCCCCACTTCTCAAACAAAATCTGGTTGACCTAAAAGTAGTAAGACAGAAGTCATTAGTTTTGTCCATACAAGTATGTCCATAACTGTTACAAGATCATATGTTTTAGCAAGTACATGACCTTGTTGCAGAACTCTTTGCCCTGGTCAGTCAGGATGACCTCCGGCGCACCATGGGTGTGGAAGATGTCTATCAGGGCCTGGGATGTTGCCACTGCCGTCTTGTCCTAGCAGTGTATACACACAGGATATGGTACTATTATATTAATACTTATAATGTTAATTTTAAGATGAAAATTGGGATACATGGTGATGAACTGTTCAAGTACAATACATTCAAGTATTTTAAAAAGCATGGTCATGATCATTATATTTGAGAAAACAACACTAAACACAGATATAACACACCTGGATAGGAATGGCCTCCACCCACTTGGTGAAGAAATCTGTCGCTGTGAGGCAGTAGCGATTGCTATTCTTGGATGAGGCCTTGAACGGTCCGATGAGGTCCACACCTAGCAAGAAAAATGTGTTGGCATACTCTAACATTGGACAAGCGGAAGTAAAACATTCACACTAAAAGAGCATACTGAAAGAAAGCATGGTGGGAAACAAGTCAAAACCCAAAAAATTAATTGGGATATAAAAGTGTAGAACTCACCAATCATGTACCACGGTGAAACAGGCTTGATGCTCTTCAGCTCAGGGGCTTCAGTCTTCACCTTCTCAAACCTCTGGCAAGCCACGCAGGTACGGACCTTGAAACAAACAGTAAAGTGCAAGTTGAAATGAAATGTGAATGAATGAATGAATATTATCTGTGTGTAAAATACAATCTTGCTACTGTTTGTAAAACATAAAAACTAACTAAAGAAATAATAGATTTGCTTGCCCAGTCTTCACAATCCTTCACAATGCCAAACCAGAAGAAGCGCTGATTAATCTTGCCAATCATGCGCTTCTTTCCGAAGTGACCGGCATGGACCTCGGTCAGCACTGCCTCCCTTTCCTCGTCTGACATGATGACCCTCCTTGGTGGCTGTCCCTCCTTCTTGGGCCTCAAATACATGCGACCATCTACAACATCAAAAGGATTAGAGAAAAGAGACCAGGACTTGTTAAATAATGTTTTTTTGTTGTTGTTGTTTTTTTACAGTAGTACACTACTTTATTGCTTTATGGGTTAATTTAACAAATCTTACCCTGAAGCATGTATTTCTCAGCTGCTCTCCGGAGAACACGCTTCTTCTCTGCAGACATATCCTCCTGGAACTGGTCTTTGGACAGATATAAGAAAATGTCACTGTGGCTAGTATAGGATGCCATATCTATTATCTGATATGTATACTAATTGTGTGTATATATATATATATATATATATATTAAAAGGAAATGATAGGGTTATCTGTAGTAGTTCTCTAGTAGTTCTCTGTAGTAGCAGGTGTGTCGTGTAGCAGGTGTTTCGTCGAGTAAAGTGCGGAGGATTAAACACAGCGCACTAGAATGACGTCACAGTCGCCAGGTCGTGACGCGTGCGCGTGCCAGCTGGTCGTGACGCGTTAGGCCGCACCCCCGGTAGCTTTGGTCAAGCGGAAGGTTTTGGCCTGACAGAGCCGTCAACGGGGCCTCATACAGGATCGTTACAATATGTTCTCTCTATTTCATGGCATCTTATCCACCACAGCAACCGCCATTGCTTCTGCCAACACTCATCAAATGCTTTGCTGGTCCCGCCAATATCATGAGACACCTCGCATCATGAGCATCGTCATGCAATACAATTCGGACTAGTCATAATGACGTTTGAGATATCTGCAACTATTATTTTGACTAGTCAAAACTGAATTACAGATATCTCTAACTGTCATTTTGATAGATATCTTGAATACAAATTTAGACTAGTAAAAATCGTATTACGACTAGTCAAATTTAGCTAATAAATGTTAAAACGGCTTGCCATAATTTATGTATATATAGCCACCCTGCGTTGGTGGCTATGTAGTAGATAGATTAGCTAGCTAGTAGCTAGCTGTGTGCTGTCAACCATCGACAAGCTGACTAACTAGATGTTGTTGCGGTCGTGAAACACAGCCTTGCCCTTGTACAATGAATAACTATTACCCTGTTTAATACATAATAATGTATAATAACTATAGCATATTAGCCTGTAACTATAGCATATTTCCTTTTCTACTTACTAGGTGCGACCGTTGGTCTCCGCTGCTTCCCTCTCAATGAGTCTTTCTGAGGTAAACGTTCTGAAGCGCCCAGGGTCGCGAGACCAGTTCTCTTTGGCGCCGAAAGCAGAACTATGGAGCTATTTTAGTGCCATCAGAAATTGAATTGTATTTGACAGATTGAATTGAATATGAGCACAAATTGAATTGTATTTCACAGATCTGAATTGTATTTGACAGATTGAATTGAATCTGAGCACAAACTGAATTGTATTCGACAGATTGAATTGTATTCAATTCAGTTTTCATTATTTTCATTCAGTTTTCAAATTCAGTTTCTCTAAATACAATTCGGTTTTTTTCAAAATACAATTCAGTTCTCAAAATACAATTCAGTTTTACTCAAAATACAATTCAGTTTTACTCAAAATACAATTCAGTTTTTCTCAAAATACAATTCAGTTTTACTCAAAAATACAATTCAGTTTTTCTCAAAATACAATTCAGTTTTACTCAAAATACAATTCAGTTTTTCTCAAAATACAATTCAGTTTTAGAGGCACTCATCCGGGGACTCTGGGCTAGGTAGAATAATAGAGCACCGATTCTAATCCCTCCTATCCGAATTCATAAGAGCAACGCATCCGGGTACTTTGCTCTCCCGTCATGTCCACGCCCCTTTTTGGGTGATAGAAGTGTAGAAGTTTGACTGGCGGTCAATGGAAATGTCTGGTCTTTGCTACTTTAATCCGATAAAATAAGAAAACCGTAGTGCTTTTTAGATATTAGGAGCCGATGGCCGGTTAGGCAAACTATTATATAGTGTCGTTGCCGATCAATGATCGGCGTCGTTTAATAGAGAACATTTATGAAATAGGGGTTGATTCATCAGAGCAGTCATATGTCATCTCCCTGTCATCAGGGATGTGTAGTTCTTCATTTGATTTGCCGTGTAAATCCCCAGATGAGAGTGTTACATTAGTTTTCTTAAAATAGGATAATGAATAAATCTGTTCAATGGGCATTTGCCAAAGTAGGGTTAGGGTGATTACTGTTAATCAGTAGCCTGTATGGTGTATATGAAGATGTTATAGCTAGCTAGCTACGATTTATCATGAAAATAATGAACAGCAAGCTAGATCCAAAACTAGGGCCGGTGGAGGTCACACTTGAAAATGAGCCCTTGGGGCTCAATGTGTTTCTTACCTGTATAAATAAAGGTTAAATTAAAGATAAAATTAAAAAAGGGCCACTTTGGCATGTCTTGACTTTTGACAAAGCTTGTTAGCTTACGTTAGCTAGTGGCTAAACCACCCCTATTGACTTTGTTTCAGGATCATGGTACACACCATCAGGCAAGCCAGCTAGCTAGTTGTACATCTCTGTGTAGCAAACACCTCGCTTTTCCAATCGGTAGCGCGCTGTATAGGCCTGCCCTCAATGTGATCAATGTACACCCCGTGGTCACACCTAATATGGTAAATAGGAAACGTGCTCATGGCAATATAAAGAAAACCAAAAATTGAAGACTCTCATTGGATGAAGTTTTTAATCAAGAGTTCCTTTGTGTATCCAGGTGATTGGACTGCTGATAAGATTGTATGTGTCTACTGTATTCTATTTATCAAAAAATCGAAATGAAATTCTTAAATTATCTTAAAACTTAGGCTAGTCGTTTAAAGTTGAAAGGCAAAATGGTTACCATTCAATTTCCATCATAAAATCACTCTGTGTTTAGAAGAAGAGATTTACTATTTATTTACAAATACATGTTTCTTCACAATATACACAATTATTGAGAAAACATATTGAATTACAGAAGGAATATAAGGTGGGTAATCTTTATCAATTTTCTAAACACCTGCAACATCACTATAGTAATTTAGACAGGTAGCAGATATGTCGTCTTTGCTTACAGAATGCATCTTGACATTTATAATAAATACCAAAAGTTCAATCTGCATAGGCTTCATGTCAGAGTTATATAACAAAATATTGTCTCATGTTCACATACAACAGCAATGGCAGTGAGTTTTAAAAACATTATAAAGTTTGAAGAAACCAAGCTTCATGTACTGTAAGGCCATGTCAATAAGTAGACAGATACATCATATTATTCAGGGGTACAAACTTGTCACCTTTTAGCCGTTTTTTTTTAACCTCAAAATAGGTCAACAATTTTCATAAATGTTCTTTGTTTTCAGTAAAAAAAAACTATTTTGTCACCTTTTTGGGCCATCACCAGTTTGCATCCCTGATTATTTGATCTCATCACAATTAAGTGCTACTAAAAAAGTACACGAAAAACAGCTGTACAGTGAAAAGGAAATACAGTGCTACTGCTTGGTGTTCATCATAGTCTCAGATGACTGCATGTTTCAGGACTGCACACCACAAGGGGGGGGGGGGGGGAATAGAGGGGGAACAAAACAAAAAAGAATGGGTCACAGAAGTCATTTCATGAGCACTGTGAGAAATATAACACACTTAGAAGATGGTTGAGCGTCTACCCCGGAAACTAGCAACGTCGCCAAAACACGTCAGTTTGCCTGTCAGTGATGGGTTTAATGGTTCGCTATATACATTTGTAGAACATTTAAGTGGGAAGATATTTTAAATTTGTTTCACAAATGTGTTTATTCATGCTTATCGGCAATTATTCACGAGGGGTAGAGGATCCCGTCAGACCGGCATGTACGTACCAGTCACTCTCATTAGGGCTAAAAAATACCCTAAGACCCTGGACACGTTTAGCTCAAATCAATAAGGACAAGTTACCGTTCAGACAGAAATGGATGCCAGGTGAACCGTCTGGCTACTCCTAGTTCTATGCTCTAGTGTGCGTGCTGGTACTATACTAAAGTATGAGGCAATGTCGACCTCTAGTGGTACATTACAGTACTGTTATTCCCTTATCACATCACCAGCAGCATCATCAAATATAGATACATCAGTGTCTTATACTGAATGAAATATACTGAATTACTGTGTGAAACCTGTGTCTTACAAAAACATACAAAGGGAACCTGTAGGTAACAGAATATTTTCCTCATAGGGCTTTCACACCGGCAAAGAACCGTGCCGGTTCGCGTTCGGAAACCTCCGAACGTTGGCGCTGTCTGGCGAACGATCCCGCCATCATACCAGTGTATCGTTCATACCAGTGTATCGTTCGCCAGACAGCGCCAACGTTCGGAGGTTTCCGAACGCGAACGCGAACCGGCACGGTTCTTTGCCGGTGTGAAAGCCCTAACAATGTTAGATAAATTCAGTGGGCACATTATTTGAATTAAAAGCATTTATTTCTGCATGTTGACAGTACAACTATGAACAACTAAATGCAATCGTGCAATGGCACTCACAATGACACTCAACATTGCTTAGTTACAAAAGGAGACTTATTGAGACTACTGTACAAACCCTATTTTCTTCTCTATATTACAAACCACTGACATAGAAGACATATAGATTGATAAAGTGCAGTCAAATTGTTTACAAAGTAACAGTTGAGATCACAAGTCAAACGGCAAAACGCTTAAGATGGAAGATAACCATTCCTGTTTTCCTGAGAGATGGGCCTAAGTGCAACCTGACCTAAACTTCCAGATAAACATTGTAATTACATCCCTGTACGTTGTTGCTGTCTTCGGTGTGATAGACGTGGTAGGAGGTCAGCCTGCTGCCTGCTCTCCGAGAGGTGATAACTGTTACCACGACAACAATGACCAGCACAGCGAAGCCCAGCAGGGCTCCCAGGATGATGACCGCCAATTTCCAGCCTCTTCCCGTGTCAGTTGACACTGGGGAAACTCCTACAGATTAGATTAGATTAGATTCAACTTTATTGTCATCGCACAGAGTATAAGTACAGAAACAACAAAATATAGTTATAGTTATAATTGGTTAGAAACAACTCTTCATCAACGCTTCATCAACACAAATAATGCAGGAATACATTGAGATCCATAACATACATGACTGTAATGAAACAGCATCAGCACGCAGGCCTAATGGTGCATCTTTGCAGTACTATAGGCATTATTGCAGGCTAATGACCTTGAACCAGCGATGTAAGCAGGCAGTTATACAAAGTACTTACCAATACTATTGTTAATCAGTTTTATTTTGTCAATACCAAAGAGGAAGCACAATAGTGCAAAGTACTGTGTAACTGGATGTGCTTACACATCTATTACAGGCTATTTAGGCTAATTAGGGTTAGTTCCTCCACTGATGGTTACTGGTGTATGGGGCCTACAGTAGGTGGTCGAAATGTCTTTGTATGCACTACACTACCTGCAGTACACTACCTACACTACACTTCCTACACTACCTGCACTACACTACCTGCAGTATACTACCTGCACTACACTACCTGTAGTATACTACCTACACTACCTGCACTACACTACCTGCAGTATACTCACTACACTACCTGCAGTATACTACCTACACTACCTGCACTACACTACCTGCACTACACTACCTGCACTACACTACCTAAACTACATTACCTGCACTACACTACCTACATTACCTGCACTACACTACCTGCTGTACACTACCTACACTACCTGCACTACACTACCTGCATTACCTGCACTACACTACCTGTTGTACACTACCTAAACTACACTACCTACATTACCTGCACTACACTACCTGCAGTATACTAACTAATATAAAGTTATTTTCTTACTCTTGCAGTCTGTGCCTGGGACTGTTGGGTTTCCATCGTGGAACTCTGCTTTACATTCACATGTGTATGATGGACCCTCTCTGATGCAGGTACCATTCTGTGAGCACATGTGATCTCCTCTTCGGCAGATATCTGCCTCTGCAATAGAGTAATAGATAAAGGTATTAAAAGGCGATATACACGATGACTACTTAAACTGTGAAACTCTAATATTCAACTTTGCCTGAATTACACAGCATTACACTGAATTACACAACAGCTAAAATCAAGGGATTGCATTGAGGAGATAATTGCATATACTGTGGCTGGGCAGAGTTATTGCTGTTCAAAAACCTTTGACATAGGTACTGCTCAGATCCACTCCAAGTTCAGACATATTCAAGGCTTTGATGAAACTGTTCTGCACATCAGCTAGTGACAGCCGGACCTCCACAGCCGTCACAATGTCAAAGTCAACGACCACACTTCCTCTGCGAATACGTGTCACAACCACCACCATTTCTCTTGCCCTGATAAGGTCTTGATAGTTTTCTGGGAGATTATTTTCAACCTAAAAAAAACGATTTAGATTTAACTTTATTGTCATTGCAAAGTACCAGACAACGAAATGCAGTTTGCCATTTAACCAGTGCAAATAGTGATATAGTGCAAAACATGATAGTGATAAGTGATAGTTGCAGTATGGCAAGTATGGTAGAGAGGTATATACAACAGATGGATAGCAGTAAACTAGATGAGGTTATACATTATGTTACTTAATATGACAAAGAAATGACACCCATATTATGTAGTTAACATTTACCTGCATGATAAAGTTAGCCACAAGGTCTTTGTAAGGTTTGCTGAATTCATTTTCATAATCAGGAACAAACTCAGTTCCTGGAATCCTTGTGGATGATTCATAGACCTTTGCAGCTTTTGGAATGGACAGGTAAAATAAAAATAGAAATATACACATACTAGTTAGGAGAGATATTTCATCAAATTGAGTAAGATCAAGAAAATTGCTTTTCCCTGTGCTGTAAAAAAAAAACACACACACAAACCATTTAAAAGATAATTCACATACCAGTCACTATGTCTCTTGAAATATTTTTCTTGATGATGCCGCATATATATTCAATAATCACGGTGTATTTGGTCCCAGGAAGGAGGCCAGAGAAAGCAGCTTTGGTGCTGGCAGTCTCAGTCTGACCTATAGTCTCAGTCTGAGCTGAGTTTGCATCAGACACCAGGATCACTCTGTATTGTATCTGCTGATCAAGGTCAACACCGGTCCAACTCACACTGATAAACCTACTGGTGACGTTCTCCAACCTGATGGCAGTCACCAAAGCACCTGCCACTGACAACAAATGACATCAAATAAAGTTGATTAAATACAAACACATTTTTAATGTATTAAATTAAATATAATATTATAATAATATTACAAATATTATTATTATATGAATTCATATTATTATTATATTAATATATTTCAATAAAGTATAGTGTTCATTCAGTTTGATTATATATGTATATGTGTATATTGTATACTGTGTATATATAATATAATATAATATGTCCATATATATATTTTGTCCATCAATTGGTAGGGGAAAAAAAGGCTTGTAACTGTATAGAATCTTACCACATCCTCCAGTGGGTTTGGCTGTTGTTGTCATGAAAATGTGTGTTTGTTCCTGTGAGGTGGAAGAGGAAGTGGACATTGTTACTACGGCTGTGGTTGTCCCTACTCCTGTCATGACTGTAGCACCACTTGACGATGATGAAGTTGGTCTTTGAGTGGTGGGATTGGTTGGTGAGGCTGTAGTTTGTGAGGATGCATTGGTAGTACGGATTACAGTTGATGACACAGTGCTTCCCATTGAAGTCTGCCTGGGTGCTGTTTCACCTGTGAGCTTTGATACATAGTTGGTAGTCTTCTCTGTCACTGATGTAGATTTTGAATCATGCAATGTTGATGTAGATTCAGTCATTTCTGGAGAAGTGGTTGTATAGACCGACTTTGAGTGGGTGGTTGTGGATATATCAAGAGACACAACTGTTGACATAGATCGTGAAGAACCTGTATAAGGCATGCTTTGCGTAGACATAGTTGCCTTTGTATAACTAGCAACGGTAAATGGGGTGGGAGTAGTAGCTCTACTCGATGCTTGGGAAGTGGGCTTTGATTTCGAGGTTCCATTGGCATTGACTGTTGGAGTGGATGACATACTAGTGCCCCCTGTTGGCAATTGGGTGGTATGAACAGGAAACGTTGTCTCTCCTACCAATGTGGCTTTTGAAATAACATTTGTGGTGGTTTCTTCTGACTCTGATGATCTACTTGTCATTGTCCCTGCAGTAACAGATGGAGAGGTGGATGATGATGTTGCACCATGTAATGAATGTGTGGTGTCTGTATACAATGCTCCAGTCTGTGCTCCAGATGTTGTTTCATCTGTAGATAATGTGAGTGAAGTGATGGATGATCCGGAAGAGATGGTGGTCATTTTTACCATTGTTGGATCCAAATATGTTGTGGCTGTGGTTTCCTTAGATAAGAATGTAGGTGTCTTAGAGGCTGAGGAAGGGATCCCTGTCGTTGGTGTCTGTGACTGTAAAGAGCCTGTTGTCAATGTCTGTGTAGAGCTAGTTACACTTATGGGCACTGATTGACTGGTTGACATTGAGTCTGTTGTCTCCTCACTTGTTGAATGTGTGGTATTGGTGCTCACTATTTCAGGGAGTTTTGCTGTTGTTTTTTCATCTGATATTGTAGAGATCCATGACAACCCAGAGGTGACAGATCCCATCGTAGAAGAGGAGGTTTGTACTGTTTTTGGATCTGATGGTGCAGTGTTTGAGACAGTGATTTCAGTCAACAAACTTGTAGTTTGTGAGCTTGTGGACCTAGTTGTAACTTCTGGTCCAGTGGAGGAATGCTCTGTGGTCTCAGTAAGGGAAGTTGTGTGAAATGTTTCCTTAGTTAAGGATGTAGATGTCGTAGAGTCTGGAGAGGTCAAGTAAGGGATTCCTGTCGTTGGTGTCTGTGACTGTAAAGAGTCTGTTGACAATGTCTGTGTAGAGGGAAGGTATGTTACTGGAGTTGCAGGTTGTTCAGAAGTTGTGTTGTTGTTGGTAGAGATTCCTGTGAACATACTTGTAGGTTGTGAGTCTGTGGTGTTAGTTGTCTCTATAGTTGCAGCCTCTGTAGTCCCAGAGTGTGTCGTTGTTGAGAAGGCTTCCCCTGACAACGATGTAGGTGGTGTTTCTGACATTGATGTAGTTGAAATGGTCATGGTAGTTGCTGCTTCAGTTGTAGATGTGTCCCCTGAGGTTCCAACTGCTGATGGAGACCAAGTGGAGGAAGGTGATTCAGAAATGGCAGTGTTCATTACTGAGTTTGAAGTGTTTACTGTTGTTGGATCCAAATATGTTGTGGTGGAAGACTTAGATGTTGGAACAAGTGTAACAATGGATGTTGGGGACGTCTCCCCTGTAGCAGTAGATGAAAGAGGGGAGGTTGTTGTCGGGGGAGGAGTTGGCCATGTTGATGTTTTAGATGAGATTGAGGAAGAGATTCCAGAAGTTGCTGTTTGTGAATGTGTTGTATCTCTTGATAATGTTTGTGGAGCAGAAAGGTTGGTGGTGGATTCTAAAACATCCGTTGTTTGCCTTTTTGCAGTTGTGCTAAAGACTGATCGGACACTTGTTGACTCTGTGTTATTTGTTATTGTTTGAAATGAAGAGCTAGTTACACTTACGGGCACTGATGTTGCTAGCTCTCCTGCTGTGGTTGCCATTGATTCTGTTGTCTCTTCACTTGTTGAATGTGTGGTTTTGGTAATCAGCATTTCTGTGAGTTTTGCTGTTGTTTTTTCATCTGGTATTGTAGAGGTCCGTGACAAAGCAGAGCTGACAGACCCCATCGTAGAAGAGGAGGTTTGTACTGTTGTTGTATCTGATGGTGTGGTGTTTGAGGCAGTGATTTCAGTCAACAAACTTGTAGGTTGTGAACTTGTGGACCTAGTTGTAAGTTCTGGTCCAGTGGAGGAATGCTCTGTGGTCTCAGTAAGTGAAGTTGTGTGAAATGTTTCCTTAGTTAAGGATGTAGATGTCGTAGAGTCTGGAGAGGTCAAGTAAGGGATTCCTGTCGTTGGTGTCTGTGACTGTAAAGAGTCTGTTGACAATGTCTGTGTAGAGGGAAGGTATGTTACTGGAGTTGCAGGTTGTTCTGAAGTTGTGTTGTTGTAGGTAGAGCTTTCTGTCAACATACTTGTAGGTTGTGAGTCTGTGGTGTTAGTTGTCTCTATAGTTGTAGCCTCTGTAGTCCCAGAGTGTGGCGTTGTTGAGAAGGCTTCCCCTGACAACGATGTAGGTGGTGTTTCTGACATTGATGTAGTTGAAATGGTCAAGGTAGTTGCTGCTTCAGTTGTAGATGTGTCCCCTGATGTTCCAACTGCTGAAGGAGACCAAGTGGAGGAAGGTGATTCAGAAATGACAGTGTTCATTACTGAGGGTGAACTGTTTGCTGTTGTTGGATCCAAATATGTTGTGGTGGAAGACTTAGATGTTGGAACAAGTGTAACAATGGATGTTGGGGACGTCTCCCCTGTAGCAGTAGATGAAAGAGGGGAGGTTGTTGTCGGGGGAGGAGTTGGCCATGTTGATGTTTCAGATGCGATTGAGGAAGAGATTCCAGAAGTTGCTGTTTGTGAATGTGTTGTATCTCTTGATAATGTTTGTGGAGCAGAAAGACTTGTTGTGGATTCTAAAACATCTGCTTTTGTCGTGGTTGTGCTAAAGACTGAGTTGACACTTGTTAACTCTGTGTTATCTGTTATTGTTTGAAATGAAGAGCTAGTTACACTTACGGGCACTGATGTTGCATGCTCTCCTGTTGTGGTTGCCATTGATTCTGTTGTCTCCTCACTTGTTAAATGTGTGGTTTTGGTGCTCACCATTTCTGGGTGTTTTGCTGTTGTTTTCTCATCTGATATTGTAGAGGTCCATGACAATCTAGAGGTGACAGACCCCATCGTAGAAGAGGAGGTTTTTACTGTTGGTGGATCTGATGGTGTGGTGTTTGAGGCAGTGATTTCAGTCAACAAGCTTGTAGGTTGTGAGCTTGTGGACCTCGTTGTAACTTCTGGTCCAGTGGAGGAATGCTCTGTGGTCTCTGTACGTGAAGTTGTGTGAAATGTTTCCTTAGATAAGGATGTAGATGTCTTAGAGTCTAAAGAGGTCAAATAAGGGATTTCTGGTGTTGGTGTCTGTGGCTGTAAAGAGTCTGTTGACAATGTCTGTGTAGAGGGAAGGTATGTTACTGGAGTTGCAGGTTGATCTGAAGTTGTATTATTGTAGGTAGAGCTTTCTTTCAACATACTTGTGGGTTGTGAGTTTGTGGTATTAGTTGTCACTTGCGTCTCTATACTGGAATCGTCTGTAGACCCAGAGTGTGTCATTGTTGAGAAGGCTTCCCCTGACAACGATGTAGGTGGTGTTTCTGACATTGATGTAGTTGAAATGCTCATGGTAGTTGCTGCTTCAGTTGTAGATGTGTCCCCCGAGGTTCCAACTGCTGACGGAGACCAAGTGGAGGAAGGTGATTCAGAAATGGCAGTGTTCATTACTGAGGGTGAAATGTTTACTGTTTTTGGATCCAAATATGTTGTGGTGGAAGACTTAGATGTTGGAACAAGTGTAACAATGGATGTTGGGGACGTCTCCCCTGTAGCAGTAGATGAAAGAGGGGAGGTTGTTGTCGGGGGAGGAGTTGGCCATGTTGATGTTTTAGATGAGATTGAGGAAGAGATTCCAGAAGTTGCTGTTTGTGAATGTGTTGTATCTGTTGATAATGTTTGTGGAGCAGAAAGGTTGGTGGTGGATTCTAAAACATCCGTTGTTTGCCTTTTTGCAGTTGTGCTAAAGACTGATCGGACACTTGTTGACTCTGTGTTATCTGTTATTGTTTGAAATGAAGCGCTAGTTACACTTACGGGCACTGATGTTGCAGGCTCTCCTGCTGTGGTTGCCATTGATTCTGTTGTCTCCTCACTTGTTGAATGTGTGGTATTGGTGCTCAGCATTTCAGTGAGTTTTGCTGTTGTTTTCTCATCTGGTATTGTAGAGGTCCGTGACAAAGCAGAGGTGACAGACCCCATCGTAGAAGAGGAGGTTTGTACTGTTGTTGTATCTGATGGTGCGGTGTTTGAGGCAGTGATTTCAGTCAATAAGCTGGTATATTGTGAACTTGTGGACCTAGTTGTAAGTTCTGGTCCAGTGGTGGAACGCCCTGTGGTCTCAGTAAGTGAAGTTGTGTGAAATGTTTCCTTAGATAAGGATGTAGATCTCTCATAGTCTGAAGAGGTCAAATAAGAGATTTCTGGTGTTGGGGTCTGTGGCTGTAAAGAGTCTGTTGACAATGTCTGTGTAGAGGGAAGGTCTGTTACTGGAGTTGCAGGTTGTTCTGAAGTTGTATTGTTGTAGGTAGAGCTTTCTGTCAACATACTTGTGGGTTGTGAGTTTGTGGTATTAGTTGTCACTTGCGTCTCTATACTGGAAACGTCTGTAGACCCAGAGTGTGTCATTGTTGAGAAGGCTTCCCCTGATAACGATGTAGGTGGTGTTTCTGACATTGATGTAGTTGAAATGCTCATGATAGTTGCTGCTTCAGTTGTAGATGTGTCCCCCGAGGTTCCAACTGCTGATGGAGACCAAGTGGAGGAAGGTGATTCAGAAATGGCAGTGTTCATTACTGAGGGTGAAGTGTTTACTGTTGTTGGATCCAAATATGTTGTGGTGGAAGACTTAGATGTTGGAACAAGTGTAACAATGGATGTTGGGGACGTCTCCCCTGTAGCAGTAGATGAAAGAGGGGAGGTTGTTGTCGGGGGAGGAGTTGGCCATGTTGATGTTTTAGATGAGATTGAGGAAGAGATTCCACAAGTTGCTGTTTGTGAATGTGTTGTATCTGTTGATAATGTTTGTGGAGCAGAAAGGTTGGTGGTGGATTCTAAAACATCCGTTGTTTGCCTTTTTGCAGTTGTGCTAAAGACTGATCGGACACTTGTTGACTCTGTGTTATTTGTTATTGTTTGAAATGAAGAGCTAGTTACACTTACGGGCACTGATGTTGCTAGCTCTCCTGCTGTGGTTGCCATTGATTCTGTTGTCTCTTCACTTGTTAAATGTGTGGGATTTGTGCTCAACATTTCAAAGAGTTTTGCTGTTGTTCTTTCATCTGATATTGTAGAGGTCCATGACATCCCAGAGATGAACGACCCTATCGTAGATGCAGAGGTTTTCACTGTTGTTGGATCTGATGGTGTGGTGTTTGAGGCAGTGATTACAGTCAACAAACTTGTAGGTTGTGAACTTGTGGACCTAGTTGTAAGTTCTGGTCCAGTGGAGGAATGCTCTGTGGTCTCAGTAAGTGAAGTTGTGTGAAATGTTTCCTTAGTTAAGGATGTAGATGTCGTAGAGTCTGGAGAGGTTGAATAAGGGATTCCTGTCGTTGGTGTCTGTGACTGTAAAGAGTCTGTTGACAATGTCTGTGTAGAGGGAAGGTATGTTACTGGAGTTGCAGGTTGTTCTGAAGTTGTGTTGTTGTAGGTAGAGCTTTCTGTCAACATACTTGTAGGTTGTGAGTCTGTGGTGTTAGTTGTCTCTATAGTTGTAGCCTTTGTAGTCCCAGAGTGTGGCGTTGTTGAGAAGGTTTCCCATGCCAAGGATATAGGGGGTGTTTCTGACATTGATGTAGTTGAAATGGTCATGGTAGTTGCTGCTTCAGTTGTAGATGTGTCCCCTGATGTTCCGACTGCTGAAGGAGACCAAGTGGAGGAAGGTGATTCAGAAATGACAGTCTTCATTACTGAGGGTGAACTGTTTGCTGTTGTTGGATCCAAATATGTTGTGGTGGAAGACTTAGATGTTGGAACAAGTGTAACAATGGATGTTGGGGACGTCTCCCCTGTAGCAGTAGATGAAAGAGGGGAGGTTGTTGTCGGGGGAAGAGTTGGCCATGTTGATGTTTCAGATGCGATTGAGGAAGAGATTCCAGAAGTTGCTGTTTGTGAATGTGTTGTATCTCTTGATAATGTTTGTGGAGCAGAAAGACTTGTTGTGGATTCTAAAACATCTGCTTTTGTCGTGGTTGTACTAAAGACTGATTTGACACTTGTTAACTCTGTGTTATCTGTTATTGTTTGAAATGAAGAGCTAGTTACACTTACGGGCACTGATGTTGCATGCTCTCCTGTTGTGGTTGCCATTGATTCTGTTGTCTCCTCACTTGTTAAATGTGTGGTTTTGGTGCTCACCATTTCTGGGTGTTTTGCTGTTGTTTTCTCATCTGATATTGTAGAGGTCCATGACAATCCAGAGGTGACAGACCCCATCGTAGAAGAGGAGGTTTTTACTGTTGGTGGATCTGATGGTGTGGTGTTTGAGGCAGTGATTTCAGTCAACAAGCTTGTAGGTTGTGAGCTTGTGGACCTCGTTGTAACTTCTGGTCCAGTGGAGGAATGCTCTGTGGTCTCTGTAAGTGAAGTTGTGTGAAATGTTTCCTTAGATAAGGATGTAGATCTCTCATAGTCTGAAGAGGTCAAATAAGGGATTTCTGATGTTGGGGTCTGTGGCTGTAAAGAGTCTGTTGACAATGTCTGTGTAGAGGGAAGGTCTGTTACTGGAGTTGCAGGTTTTTCTGAAGTTGTATTGTTGTAGGTAGAGCTTTCTGTCAACATACTTGTGGGTTGTGAGTTTGTGGTATTAGTTGTCACTTGCGTCTCTATACTGGAAACGTCTGTAGACCCAGAGTGTGTCATTGTTGAGAAGGCTTCCCCTGACAACGATGTAGGTGGTGTTTCTGACATTGATGTAGTTGAAATGGTCAAGGTAGTTAATGCTTCAGTTGTAGATGTGTCCCCCGAGGTTCCAACTGCTGATGGAGACCAAGTGGAGGAAGTTGATTCAGAAATGGCAGTGTTCATTACTGAGGGTGAAGTGTTTACTGTTGTTGGATCCAAATATGTTGTGGTGGAAGACTTAGATGTTGGAACAAGTGTAACAATGGATGTTGGGGACGTCTCCCCTGTAGCAGTAGATGGAAGAGGGGAGGTTGTTGTCTGGGGAGGAGTTGGCCATGTTGATGTTTTAGATGAGATTGAGGAAGAGATTCCAGAAGTTGCTGTTTGTGAATGTGTTGTATCTCTTGATAATGTTTGTGGAGCAGAAAGGTTGGTGGTGGATTCTAAAACATCCGTTGTTTGCCTTTTTGCAGTTGTGCTAAAGACTGATCGGACACTTGTTGACTCTGTTTTATCTGTTATTGTTTGAAATGAAGCGCTAGTTTCATTTATGGGCACTGATGTTGCTAGCTCTCCTGCTGTGGTTGCCATTGATTCTGTTGTCTCCTCACTTGTTGAATGTGTGGTATTGGTAATCAGCTTTTCAGTGAGTTTTGCTGTTGTTTTCTCATCTGATATTGTAGAGGTCCATGACAATCCAGAGGTGACAGACCCCATCGTAGAAGAGGAGGTTTTTACTGTTGGTGGATCTGATGGTGTGGTGTTTGAGGCAGTGATTTCAGTCAACAAGCTTGTAGGTTGTGAGCTTGTGGACCTCGTTGTAACTTCTGGTCCAGTGGAGGAATGCTCTGTGGTCTCTGTAAGTGAAGTTGTGTGAAATGTTTCCTTAGATAAGGATGTAGATCTCTCATAGTCTGAAGAGGTCAAATAAGGGATTTCTGGTGTTGGGGTCTGTGGCTGTAAAGAGTCTGTTGACAATGTCTGTGTAGAGGGAAGGTCTGTTACTGGAGTTGCAGGTTTTTCTGAAGTTGTATTGTTGTAGGTAGAGCTTTCTGTCAACATACTTGTGGGTTGTGAGTTTGTGGTATTAGTTGTCACTTGCGTCTCTATACTGGAAACGTCTGTAGACCCAGAGTGTGTCATTGTTGAGAAGGCTTCCCCTGACAACGATGTAGGTGGTGTTTCTGACATTGATGTAGTTGAAATGGTCAAGGTAGTTAATGCTTCAGTTGTAGATGTGTCCCCCGAGGTTCCAACTGCTGATGGAGACCAAGTGGAGGAAGTTGATTCAGAAATGGCAGTGTTCATTACTGAGGGTGAAGTGTTTACTGTTGTTGGATCCAAATATGTTGTGGTGGAAGACTTAGATGTTGGAACAAGTGTAACAATGGATGTTGGGGACGTCTCCCCTGTAGCAGTAGATGGAAGAGGGGAGGTTGTTGTCTGGGGAGGAGTTGGCCATGTTGATGTTTTAGATGAGATTGAGGAAGAGATTCCAGAAGTTGCTGTTTGTGAATGTGTTGTATCTCTTGATAATGTTTGTGGAGCAGAAAGGTTGGTGGTGGATTCTAAAACATCCGTTGTTTGCCTTTTTGCAGTTGTGCTAAAGACTGATCGGACACTTGTTGACTCTGTTTTATCTGTTATTGTTTGAAATGAAGCGCTAGTTTCATTTATGGGCACTGATGTTGCTAGCTCTCCTGCTGTGGTTGCCATTGATTCTGTTGTCTCCTCACTTGTTGAATGTGTGGTATTGGTAATCAGCTTTTCAGTGAGTTTTGCTCTTGTTTTTTCATCTGGTATTGTAGAGGTCCGTGACAAAGCAGAGGTGACAGACCCCATCGTAGAAGAGGAGGTTTGTACTGTTGTTGTATCTGATGGTGCGGTGTTTGAGGCAGTGATTTCAGTCAATAAGCTGGTATATTGTGAACTTGTGGACCTAGTTGTAAGTTCTGGTCCAGTGGTGGAACGCCCTGTGGTCTCAGTAAGTGAAGTTGTGTGAAATGTTTCCTTAGATAAGGATGTAGATCTCTCATAGTCTGAAGAGGTCAAATAAGGGATTTCTGGTGTTGGGGTCTGTGGCTGTAAAGAGTCTGTTGACAATGTCTGTGTAGAGGGAAGGTCTGTTACTGGAGTTGCAGGTTGTTCTGAAGTTGTATTGTTGTAGGTAGAGCTTTCTGTCAACATACTTGTGGGTTGTGAGTTTGTGGTATTAGTTGTCACTTGCGTCTCTATACTGGAAACGTCTGTAGACCCAGAGTGTGTCGTTGTTGAGAAGGTTTCCCCTGACAACGATGTAGGTGGTGTTTCTGACATTGATGTAGTTGAAATGGTCAAGGTAGTTGCTGCTTCAGTTGTAGATGTCCCCCCCGAGGTTCCAACTGCTGACGGAGACCAAGCGGAGGAAGGTGATTCAGAAATGGCAGTGTTGATTACTGAGGGTGAACTGTTTACTGTTGTTGGATCCAAATATGTTGTGGTGGAAGACTTAGATGTTGGAACAAGTGTAACAATGGATGTTCCGGACGTCTCCGCCATAGCAGTAGATGAAAGAGGGGAAGTGGTCGTCGGGGGAGGAGTTGGCCATCTTGAGGTTTCAGATGACATTGAGGAAGAGATTCCAGAAGTTGCTGTTTGTGAATGTGTTGTATCTGTTGATAATGTTTGTGGAGCAGAAAGGTTGGTGGTGGATTCTAAAACATCTGTTGTTTGCCTTTTTTCGGTTGTGCTAAAGACTGATCGGACACTTGTTGACTCTGTGTTATCTGTTATTGTTTGAAATGAAGAGCTAGTTACACTTACGGGCACTGATGTTGCAGGCTCTCCTGCTGTGGTTGCCATTGATTCTGTTGTCTCCTCACTTGTTGAATGTGTGGTATTGGTAATCAGCATTTCAGTGAGTTTTGCTGTTGTTTTTTCATCTGGTATTGTAGAGGTCCGTGACAAAGCAGAGGTGACAGACCCCATCGTAGAAGAGGAGGTTTGTACTGTTGTTGTATCTGATGGTGCGGTGTTTGAGGCAGTGATTTCAGTCAACAAGCTGGTATATTGTGAACTTGTGGACCTCGTTGTAACTTCTGGTCCAGTGGTGGAACGCTCTGTGGTCTCAGTAAGTGAAGTTGTGGGAAATATTTCTTCAGACACGGTTGTAAATGTCTCAGAGTCTGGAAAGGCTGAGGAAGGGATTCCTGATGATGCTGTCTGTGGCTGTAAAGAGTCTGTTGACAATGTCTGTGTAGAGGGAAGGTCTGTTACTGGAGTTGCAGGTTGTTCTGAAGTTGTATTGTTGTAGGTAGAGCTTTCTGTCAACATACTTGTAGTTTGTGAGCTTGTGGACCTAGTTGTAACTTCTGGCGCAGTGGTGCAACGCTCTGTGGTCTCAGTAAGTAAGGATGTAGATCTCTCAGAGTCTGCAGAGGTCAACGAAGGGATCCCTGATGTTGGTGTCTCTGACTGTAAAGAGTCTGTTGACAATGTCTGTGTAGAAGGAAGGTCTGTTACTGGAGTTGCAGGTTGTTCTGAAGTTGTATTGTTGTACGTTGTTGTAAACAGTGCTTCCTGCGTTATAGGGGATGTTTGCAAAGAGGAGGATGCAAAACCATCCCTAAACTGTTTGGTTGTTGATCCATCATAAAGTGGCAGAGGTGATGTAAATTCAGATCCCTCGATAGATTCCGTTACTGTTGAAGAGCTGAGAGATAATGTTGTTTTAGCCATTGACAGGAAGGTCATTGTTTTCAGCTTCCATGTCATGTCTGTAGGAGATATGTCACTTAATACTGTTGTTGAAATTAATGGTTGTGATGTCAGCCTTGATGCAAATATGTATGAAACAGCAGTGTTTGTAGATCTGCTAGAGGGAGAATTTGTTGAGCTTGTTGTCATGGTTGTTTCAGATATTGACTTCTTAGACTCTGTTGATGTCTTAGATTGGGAAGAGTCTGTCAGAGCTGAAGATGGTGTTAAAACATCTGCTGTGTTCATTGTCATGGTTGTGGTCGATATTGATGTTTCAGAAGTTGATTTTTTATTTCCAGTCGTTATGAAGGTGACACCAATAAGATGAATAAACATACTAGTGGATAGTTCGCCTGAGGATGTCTCCTCTCCTATAGTCTCTTCGTTTGGTATTGTTGTCACATACTCTGCTATCTTGCCACTAGGTGATTGAGCTGTGTTAGCCATGCCAGATAGTTTAGCTGTTGCTTCCTCATCTATATATACAGTTGAGGTCCTTGATGACACAGGAGTGACAGCACTGATGGCCAAAAATGCTGTTTTTATGGTTGGATCCAAAGATTTTGTGTTGTTAGTTTCTTCTTTAGTTGTGTGTAAAGAGATCAGTGTTGAGGTAGATGGTGCATCACCACTCTGAGTAGTGCTTTGTCTTTGCCCTGTGGTTGTTTCCTCCTCTGTTGTCACCATTGACATGGCTGTTATCTGTGTGATAACTGTTGATGTAAAAACACATTTGCACACTTATTTCAGGTGTAATAATTCTGTAATAACTAATTTCATTAACATGTTGTAACACAATGATTTAGTATTTGCATTGTAACTGTGAGGTAATTAAGTTGAGTAGTTTTTGTTATTACATAGGAATTCATCCTATTTCTACTTTGATTAGCTGAGGTTTGCAAATAATATATTATTGTGGTTCCTGTCATCTTGTATATGGCAGAACCTCTGGAGTGAGACATTAGTGAGATTAGTGAGAGTTTTATTTATCTTTTCGCCTAATAATCCCTTATCACTCTGATGAATGTCAAAATGTGTTTTCTTTTTTGGACCGCAAAAAATGAAACCCCAACCCATGGTGCTGGTGAAGTCGTTTATGGCAGACTCTGACAACTGTGTGATTGTGAACTATGGTTTACTTAAGGGTTGTCACTTAGGAAACCACCTGATGAATGTTGGCAGATATTGGGCCGGTTTCACAGACAAGGCGTAAGCCTAATCCTAGACTAAAAAACATCTTCAATGGAGATTTTACATTGAAAGTGTGATTTAGTCCAGGACTAGGCTTAAGCCTTGTCTCTGAAACCGGCCCATAGAAGGCTACTTTAAACATACTATAGTACATCATAAAAAATATATATTACCAGATTTGCACAGATTTAGTAACGATATGAAACATTACTGTGAAAATCACAACAAATATCAATCTTTCTGATGTTGATATCTTAGCTACCTCATCATTATACAATGACATCTCTGACACCGCTTATCTGATGTTTCCCTCACGACCAAATCTGGTTTATCATACCGTCCATCTCTTTTCTTTAATACAGCTTTATCTATCACCAACCAGGACAGGAAATGAGGATGTACACACAAAATAGTATTGGCTCACCTTATACAACATTGGGCCTACTAAATAAATTAAATGGTACTTACCCATGACCATGGCAATGTTGTTGAGCCAAGAGTGTCTTCTTTCTTGCATTTTCACCTTTTCCCTCCTTCCTATCTCTAATTTCATCCCAAGTCAGATAGCCTGCTATGTCAGTCAGGTATGATTTCCCTGTTCACAGGTGAGAGGCGAGGTGTGTGTGCCTTTGTTTGATTGGTGCCACCCATGTTGCTCCTTTTAAGTTAGCACCTCCTCTTAATACTGTAAGTGAATCAGATGCTTGATCTGACATTGAGTATTAGAAATCATCAGCACCTCAGAAAATATTGGTTAGAATCTAGGGTTAGAGATTTCGTTTTTTCACACCTATTGTTGTTTGAAAGCTTGGTGTTTGAGTATAATCATCATTAACTCAACATGTAATTATAGGTATGGGGACAGGCATAACCTGTAGGATGGATCAGGAAGTGTTGACAAAGAGACCTTTGATTTGTTATGGCAGGACCCAGACTGGAATTACCATAGAAACGAGTTGATGATTGGAAAGTTGGCTAAATCACTGGCTAAATAAGCTAATATTCTATAATGCAATAACATATACATTCAAATAGTTATTTGTTTTAAAGATTTTCTTATGGGAGTGTGATATACGTTTTTATTGGATAGAGATAGGAAAGTAAGGAGGAGAGGGTATGTCAGCAGGGCATGGGATTTGAACCTATGCCAGGGTGTAATGTGTAGGCCATTAGTGAAAACCTTAACAGCACTTAATTACATTAGTACATTATTAGTTTTAGTAACATTAGTTACTAAACGTGTGCATTCTGTACTAGTATTACATAATGCCACTCTCTGTTTTTATTTAAATGAAGTTAGTGTTGTTAGTGTTATTTAATTTCTTGAATTATTGTTCCAGCCCCAAACCATGAGTGTTACTGATTCACTCTTAATACAAGAACATGGTGGAGAAATCATTTGTTTGGTAATGTGTAGAGATAACATCTCAATCCTTGTGTTGTATTGAAGTAATTGTTTTGTCTCCCACAGCAACACATACAATGAAACTTTGAAAGTAATATCTGATGGGTAGATTTACCACAGGTCAACTGGCTTATGGCTGACAATGATATTCAAGGATACATAGAGAATACTATCTGTTTACTATTTTCAAGATTCAAGGATGAGTGATCAGGGTGGACGTAAGTAATTAACTTGTATTGACTGAGAGGAGCCAAACATGCAATATCTTTGGCTCAAGATATCTCACAATGAAGTCATCTTCACCTGAAAGGCTAGATCACAATGCAAAGTACATCAGAGGCTAGATCGTCTGCCACATCACAAACATTGTAATACAATATATAGTTACAACCTAACTGTAATACAAGATACAGTACATGTTGGTAGCTATTTGAGAACGCTGTCTGTGATTCGTATTAAAAGAAAGGGCTTTATTTAAAGCCCAAAGCATTTTCATCCTTCCCCAATGCCTACAAGGTGTAAAGCTGAGTTTATATAGCCTACTCAACAGCATAGCATGTGGAAGTGACCTTTAGCATTAGATCACAGCCATTAGATCACACAGTGAACACATCACATTGTTCCAAACTGGATGTTTAGTTAAACAATCACATTTCATTCCAAAACGTTTTACAGAAATTAAGCATCACCAGAATTAACAATATTATTTCATCGGGAATATGATTTTATTCCCCCTGTGGACACAGTGTGGATCTCCATCACACTACGATCAGGGGTCATTCGTGTGGTCTATGGTGCTAGGGGAATGTCCAGTGCCACTGTTCATGAACATAATGAATGAATGAATGAATGAATGAATGAATGAATGAATGAATGGTCTTTATTGTCATTGCTACAGTACAGGTACCAAACAACGAAATTTAGGAGGGGTGGCTCCCCTGGTGTTAGGAAAGAAAAAAAACTTTAAAAAAAACACTTTAAAAAAACACAAGAAGGGAAGGAGCTGGTTTACATAAATAAAGGCTATGTACACTATCCACTATACTATACTGTACAGATAGACGACTAGGGTTGTCATATTGCACATAGTGTTATTGCACATTTATTTAAAGTGTTGCAGTTTGCAGGCTTGAAATGTACATATTTGTGCCTCAGCACTACACCTGATTTTTTCAGTCCAGCAGCTGCCATCAATCCGTCCAGACTGTCCAGGGCCCAGAACCTAGGTCTTTGCTGTGTTCAGGGCCTGGACGGCCCTGGGGTAGAAGCTGTTCTTCAGTCTGTTTATCCTTGCGGCCATGGTCCTGAACCGCCTTTTCGAGGGCAGCCGGGTAAAGTGTTCGTACCCAGGGTGGGTTGGGTCCCTGGAGATCTTGGAGGCCTTCCTGAGACAGCGTGTGTTGTACAGCTCTTCCAGAGAGGGGAGGGGGGCGCCGGTGATCTTCTGGGCTGTTCTCACGACTCTCTGTAGCGCATTTCTCTCCGCGGTTGTGCAGCTGGAGAACCAGTTGCAGATGCCGTAGGTGAGGATGCTCTCCACTGCGTCGCGGTAGAAGGTCACCAGCATCTCCTGCTTGCTGTGTTCCTTCCTGAGGACTCTCAGGATGTATAGCCGCTGTTGTGCCTTCTTGATGGTGGCTTTTGTGTTGTCCTTCCATATTAAAGTTCTCCTTCGCTACGACGGATTTCCGTCAATTTTTTCCAAGTCGCGACGGATTTCCGTCAATTGGCTACGGCGCGGGGGGAAAAAAAGAAAAAAAAACTAACTGCAATTGCGGCATTTCGCCGACGTGGTGGCGGGGGCGCTGTTTCGCAAATAAGTTCGCTTTCGTGTTTGCTAGCGAAACAGCTGATAGTTGACTGCTCAAGGAGAATACATATTTGAAAGTACAGAATGCCTGAGAGCCTTATATTGCATTATATTACATTATATTTTGAATGGTCATCTGGTGCCTGAATATTGTTTTTTCCTTTACATATACAGGTGCTGGTCATATAATTAGAATATCATCAAAAAGTTGATTTATTTCAGTAATTCCATTAAAAAAGTGAAACTTGTATAATGTATACATTCATTCCACATAGACTGATATATTTCAAGTGTTTATTGCTTTTAATTTTGATGATTATTACTGACTAACTAATGAAAACCCCAAATTTAGTATCTCAGAAAATTTGAATATTGTGAAAAGGTTCAATATTGAAGACCCCTGGTGCCACACTCTAATCAGCTAATTAACTAAAAACACCTGCAAACGCCTTTAAATGGTCCCTCAGTCCAGTTCTGTAGGCTACACAATCATGGGGAAGACTGCTGACCTGACAGTTGTCCAAAAGACGACCATTGACACCTTGCACAAGGAGGGCAAGACACAAAAGGTCATTGCTAAAGAGGCAACAGATGGTAACATGGACAGGATCCTTAATGTTCTTGTAAGGTACTTCGATGAGGATATGGGGAAAGTGTTGACCCCGCATCTGGCCTCAAGGATAGTTAACATCGCAGATGCCTCAACCCTCACACACACACTGACAGATATCCTCCAGTCATACAACCTGAACTGGAATCAGGTTGTTGCTATACTGCTGGATAACTGCAATGTGATGAGAGGGAAAAGGTCTGGAGTGGAGACACAAATCCGAAAAGAAAATCCATCACTCCTGGACATCAGCGGAGACACGGTTCACATGGTCTCAAATGCAACCAAGGCCCTTTTGAAGCCTTTCCAGGGATTTGTGGATGAATTTTGCTCTGATGTCTACTATGATGTAGAAAAATTCCCCAAACAGAAGGAGCTTTTTGGCGAGTTTCAGTCCTTGCTCCATTTGGAGAAGAAGAGCTTGATCCGTCCCATCAGCAGCAGGTTCCTCCAAATGCTGGATGTGTGCAACAGAATACGGGAGCTTATGGATCCATTGATTGTGCACTTCTACAGCTTCCTGTCTCCTCAAGATCAGCACAAATACAGGTACAATAGCATTAGCATTCTCTTTTTATGTCTGTTTTCTCTGTACTAGCAGGCCCAATTGGCTAAATCTAATTAAATAAATCAGAGCAAATATAGCATTCCTGTTCCCCCAACTGTATAATGATATGCTTTTTGTGATGCAGATGGCTCCTGAACCAGGTTCTTGATCAGCATGCAGTTACATCTGATGAGAAGGCAAGGATCACGGTTCTGCAACTGCAAATGGCAAAATCTGCAGGGACCGGAACTGTTGTCAACCAAAACCGGAAGACACGCATCTGTATGCTTTTCTCAGAGTTCAACAAGCTCACAGCCTTGATTGATTTATACAGAGGTATGTTCTCGGGCTGGGTGATATTGGAAAAAACTGACATTGCAATATTCTTTTTCACTGCAATATATAGGCCTATTGTGATACATAAAAGAAAACTGGCATGCAGGCACGTGTTACAGATTTACTTATCTAACTTAAGATCAGTAAATGTGATTGGCTGACCTGGCATGTAGGAAAGAAGCAGCTTCATTGGAAGAAACATTACACAGCAAAAAATAATGATGCAGTTTTTTCAGGAGTTGCAAGTGGGCTTAATAGGGACGTTTACCCTATATTGTGCAGCCCTAGCTCAGTCACTTTTGAAGTGGAAAGAAATGTACAGAGATGTCTTATCGATTTATTTATTGTTGCATATTTTTCCTGTAATGGAATCTGAGTATGTTTCCTGTTTGTGATCAGGAAAGAATAGTAAAACATATTCAGCGACTTTTCTAATCAGGCTTAATTGTGATTTTCAGGTGTACTTCCAACTTTCCAGGTGTTCCTGAAAAAGTTGCAGCATGAAAAGCCCATGCTCCACGCACTGCATGCCGAAATGATGCTACTGGTCCGGGAACTTCTCTCCAAGTTCATGAAGCCTGTTCACATCCCCCTGAGTGTGAAGGGCTTGTTGAAGCTTGATGTTCAGAAGAGAGACCTGCAGTACCCTGACCAAAGGTTGTCTGTGGGGAGATTCAGCTTCTCTACCTTAAACAAGGCTAGAGTGGAGAAAAGGCACTGGGTGCAGAACGTCTACAGCTCTCTCAGAGAAGGCTACATCAATGCAGCAACATACCTCCTGAAAAACCTTCCCCTCAACAACCACATCATCACCTCTTTGTCTGTGCTGACACTATCATTGATTCTCCACGAATCGGTCCAAGGGGCATTCAACACCTTAGCCAAGGCCTTGCCAAATGCAGTGAAATCTGAGGAGCTTGGTCAACTGAATGAAGAGGTGCGAGCCTACCAGATTGACGCAGATTTAGGAGCACAGGCCAAACACTTTGAGGAGAATACCGAACGAATCGATGTTGACTGGTGGAGTAGGATCTTGGCCAAGAAGACGCCAGAAGGAGGGATGAGATTCCCCATCTTAGGGAAGTTGGTAAAGGCCCTTCTGTCATTGTTCACTGGCCCTCTTGTCGAAGGATCATTTAACATCATGGATGACATCATAGAAAAAGACAGGGTCAGGCTGAACATTGAGACATATGAAGGCTTAGCCATTATCAAGTCCCACATGAAGGCAACAGGGAAAACGGCCTCCAAAATGGAAATCAGCCCTGCACTGAGGAGCTTGTGCCTGTCTTCTTATGAGAGATACCAAAGTCATCTGAAGAAGAAGAAGGAGAACATTGACAAGCAAAAGGAAAGGAAACTGATGGAAGCTGTGAAAGTCATCTCAGCAGTTAGGGTAAGAAAAGTAACAGAAAAGTTAAAGAAAGGTTCCACCTCTTCTGCTCCTGCAAGAGCCTCCTCCTCCACTCTTGGAGTCACAGCCATTTCACCTGTTAGAGCCTCCACCTCATCCTCCTCCTCCTCCACTCCTGGTGTCAGAGCCACTGCATCTAATACAGCCTCCTCCTGCTCCTCCTCCTCCTCCACTCCTGGAGTAAGAGCCACTGCACCTGCTACAGCCTCAAAATCCTCCTCCTCCACTCCTGGAGTAAGAGCCACTGTATCTACTACAGCCTCAAAATACTCCTTCTCCATCCCTGGAGTCAGAGCTACTGCATCTACTACAGCCTCAAAATCCTCCTCCTCCTCCACTCCTGGAGTCAGAGCCACTTCATCATCTAGAGCCTCCTCCTCCACTCCTGGAGTCAAAGCCACTTCACCTGCTACAGCCTCAAAATCCTCCTCCTCCACTCCTGGAGTCAGAGCCACTTCATCATCTAGAGCCTCCTCCTCCTCCCCCTCCTCCACTCCTGGAGTCAAAGCTGGTCCCACAGAAGAAACCCTGAAACGGACATCAGGTGTAGCCAAGCTTCAGGCATATCACTTCACTGCCAAAAAGCAGAAAAAGTGAAAAGCACTATAGTAAGTATTACACTTATTATTATTTAATGCTGTTTTGGTCTTTTTCAGTGATCGCTCACTTCAAAACAAAAACTGTGTTTGTTTGGTGTTATACTAGACAGCTGCCATCTCAAGGTGGGTCTTACTATTAACCTGACAAAAATGTCAGTATGCATACAGTAGCATTGCATAGTCTTAACATCATATGTTTATTTTACCTGCACAGAAACTGGCTGATTGCAGACACCAAAGACTAGAGGAACCTCTGAATGCAGAAGACGTGTGGATTAAGTGCAATACAAGACACATTCAGTTCATGTGTTTTTTTGTGTTTTTAGTTCCTTGTTCAAGTTGTAAGCTTGCTCCGTTGGCACAATGTAAATAAAAAACTTGCACTGAAAAGTTATGTAGATGGTTGATTATTTGTATGTCAGAGTCAACCCTTGCAATAAGTATCAATTTTATTTCATGAATTGAAAACAGCATCACATAAAAGCAAACTGGCAATAAAAAAGCTGTTCAAAAGAATCTTCTTCCCTTAAAACGCTAACGTTATAAAATACAAACATATAGTGGAGGTTAAAATGAGAATATGACTTGGCTTGAACACATTTTCAGTCAGGAGATTTTTTTTTTTTTTTTGCTTTAATCCCTGCATCCTGCATGTGCACCCCCAGGAATCGGAGGGTTGAGACTCTCTCCACGCTCTCTCCGTCGATGAGCAGGGGCTGGATCTCGGACTTTTTCCTCCTGAAGTCTACGATGATTTCCTGGGTCTTTGACTTGTTCAGCAGCAGGTTGTTAACCTTGCACAGCTTGCTCAGTTGCTCTACCTCATACCTCATAATTTGCATGTTTGTATTTATAGAAGTAAACAATAAACACTGTGTCCAAGAAACGGCTGATTTAATCTGCGGATAATAAACATGCCATGGATGTGGGAGGGAGACTGACGCAAATGCCCAAACATACAAAACAATACGCAGAAGAGCAGGAGACATTCAAATTAAGGTTATTAAATAAAGAAATGTTCTCACGCAAGGTTTATACACAAGAGGTAAATTCGCTCAAAATATCAGATTACACAACGCAAAGCAAAAACGCACACAAGGCCTTTTCAACCATCTTACTCATGCAGTGCCATCAGTCAACAATGTTAAACAATGTTCTGTGATGTATGTGCTGTTTGTATGAAAAAAGCAATACGCAGAAGAGCAGGGGACGTTCAAATAATGTTATTGAATTAAGTAATGTACTCACGCAACAAAAGGTTTATACACAAGTGGGAAATACGCAAAAAAAGATCTGATTACACAACACAAAGCAAAAACGCACACAACGCCTTTTCAACCATTTTACTCATGCAGTGCCATCATTAAACAGTGTTGTCGTGTGATGTATGTCCTGTTTGTACGTATTTATATGATTATTGCCTGTACTGACATTGCTCTTTCAGGGATTAATAGTTTAATTTAATTGAACATTAACACTGTATACAGTATGATGAATTTATTCAGGGAGGAAGCTACTGTATGGTTAGGAATTAGCAAGGCAAGGCAAGTTTATTTGTATACCACATTTCATACAACAGGGGAAATTCAAAGTGCTTTATAGCATTAAGAAATACAGGAAAAAGAAGGATAGTAATTAAAAAATAAAAATAAAAGACAGATTGAGATTATGGCTAGGGTTAACGACAACAGAAAGCAGAATCGACAATCAGTGGTTCATTCCACTGTGATGGTTTTGATGATGACCTTTCTGGCTGCGAATGTGGAGAAGAAGTTCCTCCATGTGGGAGGTTCCGCTTTGTGACAGGAAGTAAATAGATAGAAACATTGAGATGGAGGGAAGGAGAGCAGCGTCTTGACCACACAGACAGTCGGGAGTTTGGATTGGCACATCTTTCCCACGATAAGACCGAGGATGTTAACATAGCCTGCAAGTAAGTCTTCAAAGATATGTGTTTATTTCATGAATGTCTGGAGAGTATGCCAAGTGGTACCCCAGTTCATTTAGACCGACATAGACGGTGCGTTCGTAAATTCACTCTGAGAGCGCCGGAGCGCATACTGTGTTCAACGTCAAAAGGAACCAAGCAATTTGATTGGACAAGAGGCATTCCATGAGTGCTGATCAGATTTACAGAGTGATTTTACGAACGCAGCCAGAGAGGGAACAAACGTCACCTAACTAGCTAGTACAGTAGCTAGTAGTGTTATTATGCTAGTACGTCACTCGTCAGTGTTGGAAATTCACATTAGATATATTGATAAATGTCTAGGTCAACGTTAGATAATCTGCACAGTATGGGAATGTATTATATTTGCGCAGTTTTACTCTTGCTAGTTAGCTAGCCCAACTGAAATGGAAAACCTAGCGTTGGACTTATTGACTAGAGCTTAACTAGATCTGTCTGCAATGTCAATGACACTGTTGTGTAAAACATTGCAGACAACACTGATTATGATCATAAGGGGGGGACTGAATAATTCATATGCCAGATACAATTAAGAGATTGTGGATTGTGAACTGTGTTGACACTACTTTTTTAAAGAACTGTGTCTCGATGAATAGGTTGCACAGTTATAGATAGGCAAGCTATTCATAACAATAATACCTGCTGGCTTCTTTCTTTCTCTCTCTCTCTCTCTCTTCCCCTCTCTCTCTTTCTCTCTCTCTCTTCTCTCTCCCTCTCCCCCTCTCTCTCTCTCTTTCTTTCTTTCTCTCTCTCTCTCTCTCTTCCCCTCTCTCTCTCTTTCTCTCTCTCTCTTCTCTCTCCCTCTCCCTCTCCCTCTCCCTCTCCCTCTCCCTCTCCCTCTCTCTCTCTCTCTCTCTCTCTCTCTCTCTCTCTCTCTCTCTCTCTCTCTCTCTCTCTCTCTCTCTCTCTCTCTCTCTCTCTCTCTCTCTCTTTCTTTCTCTCTCTCTACGTAGGTGGTGAGGGACTGGTGTGGCTGCAGCACTACCTGTTGGTGTCCAGCGAGATTGCCATGGCAAAGAGGAGGGACCTGACCAACCTGGTGGTGTCGTGTGCCTGGGTGTCCTGCACCTTCTCAGGCCACACCATGGTGGAGCTGAGCGAGCATATGTCCCTGCACCTGAAGGACCACCTGGGAGACAGAGACGCTATGGAGGAACTGGGTGGGTGAGGATGCAGGCAGGTGTGATTGCTACTGAGTAGGGATGCACTGATGCCGCGTTTTAGTTGCCGGTACCGAATCCGAGTACTGAACTTTGAGTCCGAATCCGAATC
Source organism: Nansenia antarctica (assembly GCF_963989245.1). Taxonomy (NCBI): domain Eukaryota; kingdom Metazoa; phylum Chordata; class Actinopteri; order Argentiniformes; family Microstomatidae; genus Nansenia; species Nansenia antarctica. Next base: position 48,987,389 of record NC_137690.1, on the reverse strand, counting down.
ATCCGATAAAAGGCTTGTTTATTTGAAATGTGAAACGCTACTGCCACCCCTCGAAACACTCGCGTTGCAGATTTTTCTGCAGTTTTAGTCGTTTGTCTCAATGGTGAAGTCATTCCAGACCGTAGACATGGTTGTTATTGTTGTCACTGCATGCACCCGACAGTATATATCAGCTCGATGCTGATGATGATGCTGATGATGCTAAGTATCGGATCGGTGCATCTCTGCTACTAAGGCTGTGTCTCGAAAGCCACACTTTACTAGCTAGCTTTACTACTGGACACCTTTCCTTCAGGTGAAAGGCCTGTAGTTGAAACCCACCCAGTCCTTTGTCTATCAGTCATTTCAAGGGTAAATCATCATGAAGTGCTTCGAGAAACTAGTCCGGGCCCACATAGTCACACGCCTCCCGCCCAACCTGGATCCATACCAGTTCGCCTACAGAGCCCACAGGTCCACAGAGGACGCCATCGCGACGACTCTCCACTCCACTCTATCCCACCTGGAGAGGGGAAACAGCTACGCGAGACTGCTCTTTGTGGACTTCAGCTCTGCCTTCAACACCATCCTTCCAGACAGGCTAGTGACCAAACTACTAGACCTGGGACTATCACACTCTATATGTGCATGGATCAAGGACTTCCTGTCCGACCGCCCCCAGAGGGTGCGGGTGGGCTCCCACACCTCCACAGCCCTCAGACTCAGCACTGGGTCCCCCCAGGGCTGCGTGCTAAGCCCCATCCTCTACAACCTCTACACCTACGACTTCACCCCCGTCCACCCCAGCAACTCCATCGTAAAGTTTGCAGACGACACCACCGTGGTGGGCTGCATCTCGGGGGGGGACGAGGCGGCGTACAGGGATGAGGTAGAGCAGCTGAGCAAGCTGTGCAAGGTTAACAACCTGCTGCTGAACCAGTCAAAGACCCAGGAAATCATCGTGGACTTCAGGAGGAAAAAATCAGGGGTCCAGCCCCTGCTCATCGACGGAGGGAGCGTGGAGAGAGTCTCAACCCTCCGATTCCTGGGGGTGCACATACAGGATGACCTGTCCTGGAAGAACAACACAGCAGCAATCATCAAGAAGGCACAACAGCGGCTCTTCTTCCTGAGAGTCCTCAGGAAAGACCACATCAGACAGGAGATGCTGGTGGCCTTCTACCGCTGCGCAGTGGAGAGCATCCTCACCTACTGCATCTGCAACTGGTTCTCCAGCTGCACAGCCGCAGAGAGGAATGCGCTTCAGAGAGTCGTGAGAACGGCCCAGAAGATCACCGGCGCCCCCCTCCCCTCTCTGGAAGAGCTGTACAACACACGCTGCCTCAGGAAGGCCTCCAAGATCTCCAGAGACCCATCCCACCCTGGGTACGAACACTTTGCTCGGCTGCCCTCGAACAGGCGGTACAGGACCATGTTCACAAGGACAAACAGACTGAAGCTCAGCTTCTACCCCAGGGCCATCCAGGCCCTGAACACAGCAAAGACCTAGGTTCTGGGCCCTGGACAGTCTGGACGGATTGATGGCAGCTGCTGGATTGAAAATCAGGTGTAGTGCTGAGGCACAAATGTGTACATTTCAAGCCTGCAAACTGCGACACTTTAAATGAATGTGCAATAACACTATGTGCAATATGACAATCCTAGGGTACATAAGGTTGCAGAGAATAGGAAATGTTAGAATAGGTATAGCATAGCATAGAGTACAGCACAGTGTTTTATTTGTACAGTATAGTATAGTGGATAGTGTACATAGCCTTTATTTATGTAAACCAGCTCCTTTCCCTTCTTGTTGTTTTTTTTTTGTTTTTTTTCTTTCCTAGCACCAGGGGAGCCACCCCTCCCAAATTTCGTTGTTTGGTACCTGTACTATATCAATGACAATAAAGACCATTCATTCATTCATTCATAAAGGAGACATGGAAGGAAGGGGAATGTATTGCTACTATTAAGACAGCCAAGGTTCACCAGAATACCAGTATTACCACTGTTGATCTAAAAGGTGAAAAACCCGGGGCTCGTAAGTGGCGTAGCACATTAAGGCGCATGTCATAACATCGCAGGGTCCTCGATTCGGTTCCGGCCGTCGACCTATCCTGCATGTCATCCCTCCTCTCTCTCAACCATCCTTCCTGTCAATCTCTACTACTGTCTCTATCCCAATAAAGGAGAATTGCCCTAAAAAACACATTTATAAAAAAGAAATGAAAGCTGAAAGCTGATGTCCTCTGTGTCCCTCCCTCTAGATGACTACGCCTGTCTGTGGGAGGGCTGTGAGTTCCTGGCCATGGGCAGCCCCAGGGAGCTGGAGATCCACGCCCACTTCCACACCTTCCACGGCAAGCTCAAGTTCATCGGCTCGCAGCTGCTCAAGTCCCACCCCAACTTCCCCAGTTGCACCCAGGACCTCCACAGCAACAACCTGGTGCCCGAAGTCTCAGAGGGACTGATCTGTCAGTGGGAGCACTGTGATGTCAGTAGCACAATCTCTCAGTTCAATATAACATTGGTTAATCCCAGGGGGGCCATTTAGAAGGCATCTTTAGTTACAGACAACAATGGTGTGAATACATCTCGTGAGCTTAGAATTATAAGGTTCTATCTCTGTTTAGGGTAGTTCAGAGATATTGAGCGTGAACGTTTTTACATTCCATTATGTTTTGTGAGATGGAACCTTTGTATTTTATGAATTACTAACTAAAAAATGTCAACATTTTAAAAATAACACCACACAGGCATTAATAAACACCTAATGGATCAGATTATTACTCAATTTTTTTAGAACCTTATAATTCTAACGTCACAATCTGTGCACTGTAAGCTACACACTGTGCCCTAACTCTTTTATTTAATCAATTGTTGTTTCAAATCTTTTGAAACTATAGAGCCAAAAGAAGAAAACATGTTAAACACACTACATAATCCACTGTCACCCCATGTGCCTCTTAAATATATACAGTATATATATGTGCCATTGACGCTTTTATCCAAAGTGACTTACAGTGAGTACATACATCTTTTAGTATATATTGTTCCCAACGGAAATCGAACCTACAACCTCTTTATATATGTGATGTGTTCTCTTGTTGCTCCCTGTGGCGCAGAGTACATTCAACAACCCAGAGTGGTTCTACCGCCATGTGGACATGCACGCGCACTGCACAGAGCTGCAGCCGCTCCCTGACCAACAGCAGGCCATCTTCTGCAGCTGGAAAGGTACTGAGGCTATCAGAGGAGATCAGCAAACCTTTTTTCTGCTGCATCGTGTGTGTGTGTGTGTGTGTGTGTGTGTGTGTGTGTGTGTGTGTGTGTGTGTGTCTGTGTGTGTGTGTGTGCTTGTGTGCGTGTGTGTGTGTGTGTGTGTGTGGAGTATATGTGTGTGTGTGTGTGTGTGTGGTGTATATGTGTGTGGTGTATGTGTGTGCAGTGTTTCCTCTATATGCATTTATTCGTGGCGGGTCGCCACGAATACATTTTCTCTGCCACTAATTGATTCAGTCCACTTTATGACCGGAGAACATTAAAAAAATCAGATTAAAGCTAGTTTAGGCCGCTTTCAGACCTACATTTCGTTCCGATTTAGGGTGTGGTAAGTTACAATATGTTACAATGTTGCAATTAACCTCCGCTTGCAAAACAGTTTTGTGATTGGTCCGAATTTAGTGGGACATTTGGATTTCTGGAAATCCCTTCCCTCTCTCTTCGCCCGTCGCCCGTCCCTTTAATCCCATATGCGTATCCTAATCGAAAATGCAACATCATCAACGACGACTGTGGGTTCTTGCATTTACTGCTGTTCTCTGGTTCATATTCTTATACCAGTGCTCACTATAAAGTATTTTAAATGAACATTCGTAATGTAGTCTAGTCTCTGATGTTCATGGTCAACTAAATCAGGCTAAAGAAGGGGAGTCGAATTTTTATTGACAGCGGATTTACATGCTGGAAAAACATGCAGCTAAAATTCAGGGAACATTTGGACAATAAGAGACACAACGGAGCTGTGGTCGCGCGGGGCAAAAATAATCTATTGCCTCTAAAATCACCACAAACAGAACGGCGGAGGTACGGGTAAACAGGGCTCATGTCGGTTTCATCAAAGGTAAGAGTTGGTTTTCTTTAACTCAGCTGATGCATTACCTTGCTGTTGGTTGTTTACCGAATGCTCCATCTGACTGTCACACTGTGATTTTACTTGTGTAAACAGTTAATGAGTAACGTTAGCCCGTTTTGTGCATGTACTCTCATGTAGGCCTACTTCGTATTGATGAGCTGATGATCTTTCATTGTGTGCGTGTGTGTGTGTGTATGTGACTGTCAGTCACAAGTTTATATTCTACGGATGTTGTTCAGTGCTGTATGCGCGTTCCCTGTGTACTCTACTCTTGTGTACTTCATATTCGATGAGCTGATTATCTCTCGTGTACTTCATATTCGATGAGCTGATGATCTTTCTGTGTGTGTGTGTGTGTGTGTCTTAGCCTGTCAGTCACATGTAGGCTATATGTTCAATGCTGTATGCGCATGTTCCGCTGCAGCTGTAGGATATCTTGGTATTTGATCACCTTCTATATAAAATCACCTGTTCGGCTTTAATGGCTTAACCACAAATGTTGTCACCCTCTAGTTTTCGGTGAAATTACGTCTTTGTTTTGAGCGCCAGTGCGTGTTTCATGCGCGTGCACGCGAAAAAGGACCACTCCGCCACTAATGTGAAAAACCCTGGAGGAAACACTGGTGTGGTGTGTATATGTGTGTGGTGTGTATATGTGTGTGGTGTGTATATGTGTGTGGTGTGTGTGGTGTGTGTGTGTGTGTGTGTGTGTGTGTGTGTGTGTGTGTGTGTGTGTGAGTGTGTGTGTGTGTGTGTGTGTGTGTATATACAGTATATATACGTATGTGTGTGTGTGGTGTGTCTCTTTTTCTTCAGCTGATTATGTCTTCATTGGTTTCCAACCAGACTGCGACGCCTTCTTCAAGATCAAGTACCGCCTGCGGGAGCACCTGCGCAGCCACACCCAGGAGCGTCTGGTGGCCTGTCCCACCTGCGGCTGCATGTTCTCCAGCAACACCAAGTTCTTCGACCACATCCACAGACAGGCCGAGCCAGAGGGTGAGGGCACTTACATTTACCTTCATGTTTTACATTCTCGTCGTTTAGCAGACGCTCTTTATCCAAAGCGACTTACAACCAAGTCTATGGGCCAGTTTCACAGACAAGGCTTAAGCCTAATCCTGGACTAAAAAGCATCTTCAATGGAGATTTTACATTGAAAGTGTGATTTAGTCCAGGACTAGGCTTAAGCCTTGTCTGTGAAACCGGCCCTATGTGTCTTAAGTACGTGAATTATCTGTACATCAGTCATCATAAGAACATATCTCTGCTACCATACCAGGGGCCGTTGGCAGTCACAGTGCTAGAAGAAGGATTATTATTTATTATTATTTAGTTTTTATTTAAAGTAGAGAAACGACAAGGGGTTAGTGGAGGGACTGCTCTCAACACGGCCCCTTGAGAGGTTACCTGCAATAGAACACTGTCGAGACGACGCGTTGGTCCTCTGAAGCTCAGTTGATAGAGCATGGAGCTAACAACGCGTAGTTTGTGGTTTCGATTCCCGCTGAGAGCATATATACTGGAAAATATATGCACTCATTCCAATGTAAGTTGCTTTGGATAAAAGCGTCAGCTGTGCATGGTTGATGCAGGTTGATATTGAGTTCTTAGGAGATCTTTTCTGCCCTCCGCAATAACACTGAACAACAACTCCTCCTCCGGCTGGCTCCTTCTGGGTGATCAGTAAGGCTGGAAGATGATAATAATAATCATAATAATCATAATAATCATAATAATAACCTTTATTTGTATAGCACTTTTCCTGCAAATGTTGCGTCTCAAATTGCTTTCAAAGATGGATTTACATCATACTATATAAAATATAATGTTTCAGATGTCTATTATTGTTTATTTTAGTCTAATTATTCAATTGTCACTTTATTTTGTTGTTTGTGGTCTGAGCTGTTGTCTATTGTCACGACCCAACAGCAATGTGCGTATATTGATATTCAATGGGCTCGTTCCCACACAGGGCCGAGGCCAGACACAGGTAGCTTAGCTCAGGGTTAGCTGACAGCACCCAGGTAGATGTTAAGGGGAAATGGCTTACCTGGCTCCGATGTATCGTGGCGTGGTCCGCGGGGATACTGAACAGCCCGCACGTTCGTTCAGTCGGGTGTTCCTTCCCATTCAGTATTGACATATAACAGAACAAACAAAACCGGACACGACACAACACGACCTCGGGGGTAATCCAATATTCCACACGGTAATAGTCTTGATAATAATTGTCCAAGGGGTTCTCTTCTAGATAAGGCGTCTCAATCAGTATTTCTCTTCTCGCTTAACTCCACTCTCAACTCTCCTCTCAATCCTCCTCTCAATATACCTTTCGAAAACCCCGCCATCTATCTATCTATCTATCTATCTATCTAAGTATCTATCTATCTGCCTTCTCATTCCTCCAGAGTCTCTGGTGTGTGAGCATTGTGACAAAGGCTTTGCCAACGAGAGACTGCTGAGAGACCACGTGCGTCAACACGGTGAGCGCGACAGTTTTTTTTGTTTTTTTTGTTTTTAAAATATGCTTTTAGGCATTTCTGCTTTATTGGGATAGAGACAGTAGAGGTTGACAGGAAGGATGGGTGAAAGAGAGGAGGGATGACATGCAGGATATGTCGACGGCTGGAATCGAACCGGGGACTCTGCGATGATATGGCATGAGCCTTGTGCATTAGCTGTGCTAATTTACGCTCAGTAAAGCAAAGTCGACTAGATTTTAGCTATAGTCATTTATCAAACAGGGCAATGGTGTTTTTGAACGAGACATTTGTAACTGTCTAACGTAACATGAAATGTTTGACCACTTTTAAATTGTATCGGACCCATTGCCAAATATAACAACAACAAAAACAGAAAATGACTTTGGTTATGGTCGGTGTGTTTACTGTGTAAACTTTGTGTTCCTCTGTCTCCCAGTGAACCACATCAAGTGTCCCCTGTGTGACATGACCTGCACCTCTCTAGCCACGCTCAAGATCCATATCAAGTTCCGCCACTGTGACGAGCGGCCCTTCCCCTGTGACTTCTGTGAGAGCAGGTTGTGACCCCAAATCAACTCCTCAGAACTGACCCAAATACCCCAAATCAACTCCTCTCAGAACTAACCCAAATACCCCAAATACACACTACAGAGCCACGCTGTTACTGTGCTGTGCTGTGCTGTACTGTGCTGTGCTGTGTGTGTGTGTGTGTGTGTGTGTGTGTGTGTGTGCGCGTGTGTGTGTGTGCGTAAAAAAAGCCCCTCGTAGACCGTTGCCATATAGCTTCCATAATGAAAGCGTGTATTGTAACCCTTGCTCACGTTGCTGTTTTTGTCTTATTTGGTTGACGCCTCCAGCTTTAAGAACCAGCACGACCTCCGGAAGCACATGGAGACCCACAACGAGGGAGCAGCCTACTACTGCACCATGGAGGGCTGCGACTACTCCTCCCGCATGGCCCATACCATGAAACAGCACTTCAAGAGAGTACACAAGGTCAGGCAGCAGGCTGTCTGACACACAGCCGTCAGTACAACGTCAGGGCCGAGATAGAGGGGAGCTGTTTTATTACGGCGAGACCTTGTTTCCACCAGACAGGCTGTATCGGCCCAAGTCTCCACATCCAGTTCCTTTCAGTTGAACCTTTTTAAAATGAATATATGAATGAATTAATACCTCTCCATTAAAGGGATAGTTCACTTTTTTGCACATTATGAACCATGGATGACAGTTTCTCCAGGCCCATGGACTGCTTGCAAGGTACGGAACTGTCTATAAGGTGTAAAAAAAAGAAAATAATCCATTTAATGGAGAGGCAGACAAGGTTGAGTAGATCTTTTGAAATGCTTTTGGGTTGGTGGGATGATGTGGTGATGAACTCTCATGGCTGTTCTGTTACTGACGCAGTTCTCCTCTGTAGGGCGGCTTGGTCTCCAAATACAAGTGTCATCTCTGCGACAAAACCTTCTCTTGGTGTTACACACTGACCCTTCACCTGCGCAAGAAACACCACCTAAAATGGCCGTCCGGACACTCTCGCTTCAGGTGTGTGTGTGTGTGTGTGTGTGTGTGTTTGCGTGTGTTTGCTCTGAGAGCGCCGGAGCGCACACTGGGTTCAACGTCATAAAGGGACCAAGTCATTTCATTGGACAAGGGTGCTGATTAGATTTCCAGAATTTTACGAACACAGCCTATGCGTTTTTGTTGGTGAATAAAGTCACTCTAGAATGTTCACAGTTTGGGGCGACTTTAATCGCCCCGGCACTGAATGAGTTAACATCAACCAGGCCAGCACAGCACAGCACAGAACAGAACAGCACAGTACAGCTCAGCTCTGTAGTGTCATAAGAGTGTCAAGTGAATTGATGTGAGCCCTCTTTAGGCTTATCTTCCCCTTGAGCCAATCAGTGTGATGAGTTGACAGATGTTTGTCACGGATACCTAAAGCCTACTTGCAGTCAGCAAGGTCAGCCCCCAAACCCCTCTCTGGTCAGTCTGCTCTTCCATCTCGGCTTGCCGCCTGGCACCGCCGCCTCTACATGCATGACAGTAGTCACGCTACTCAGCCACGACTTTTCACTGTCCTGCCGCCCCGCTGGTGGAACAAGCTGCTGTCAAGAGTCACTACCTATCTTCTACTGTAGATTGAAGACCTCTCATCACAACATAAATGTCCTTCCTAAAGACCTCTCCCCCCTCACTACCCCCCCCTGTACAGTTTCTCTACTATAAATAACATTTAAAAATAATAATAAACACATTTTTCCTTCTTCTAGCATTGTGACTGCCAATAGCCCCTGGTCCTAGCATAGATTACTTTTTGTTATGATGACTGATGGATAGATGATTCACTTACTTAGACAAATGTATTTGTTGTAAGTCGCTTTGGATAAAGGCATCTGCTAAATGCCAAAAAACGTAAATGTAAATATTAACCCTTGTTTGTTGTTGTTTTTTCTCCACAGGTACAAGGAGGACGAGGATGGCTACCTGAGGCTGAACATGGTGCGCTACGAGACGGTGGAGGTGACCCAGGAGATCATGAAGAACATGGCCGCCAAGAAACGCCCCCAGCACCGGGGTCCCGGCTCCAGCCGCAGCCAGGCCAAGAGGACCGCCGCCCCCCGGGCGGACCGCAGCAACGACGGCACCCCGCCCGGCTCCTCCTCGCCCTCCTCCTCCTCCTCTTCGTCGTCCTCCTCTGAGATGTCCGCGGGGGAGGAGGAGGACACGTCGGGCCAGCCCAGCCCCAGGGGCAGCGACTCCCCCGTGTACTGTGTCATGAGCAACGTCTCGGACGACGTGGGGGACGACCCCGACGCCACCCGGGACGGGTCGGACTCCTGCGGTCCGTCGGGGGCAGTGAGGGCCCTGACCAAGGTGGCGAGGGGGCTGGGCATGGACGTGGTGTGACCCTACCCCCCCATCCCCACCCCTTCGCTCCCCCTCCTCACCCCCTTACTTTCCGTATCGGACCTAGGGTCTCAAATAGTATTTGAAATAATTTTAAGTGCTCTGCTTTGGTCGATTGAGATTGCCTGGAACCATGGAACCCAATGGAACCTAATGGAACCAATGGAGTAGTCTCAAAATTGCGAACCCCTGGACACCTAGCAGATCAGGCAGGCTCAAGCGAACACTCAAAGTGTTTGAGAGTATTCTGAATACTTCTTGACCCAGCCGGTGTGCTGGGGATTACAGTGGTCCCTTAGCTTAGTCCTGCTGACACCGCCATCACCGCTGTAGTCTGCAACCTCGCGCACGCAGAGTGCCCCATGTACACTAACAAGCTTAGAAGCGAGCCAGTGCGTCCTAGCTTCAGAGAAATGTAAAGCCAAGAGACTCAGTCAGCCATTTATTTCTTCTTGGGCTGGGTTTCACAGACAAGGTTTAAGCCTAATCCTAGACTTAAAAAGCATCTTCAATGGAGATCTTACATTGAAAGTGTGATTCAGTCCAGGTGGGTATTCCATCGACGTTGCTAAAGGGAAATCCAGGCTTATTTTGGATAAGTCTCGCAATACTTATCATAATAAACCTCGATTTTCCTTTAGCGAAGTCGACGGAATACCCCCCAGGACTAGGCTTAAGCCTTGTCTGTGAAATCGGCCCATCTTGACATGCACTAGCAAGTCTGCTTCTCATACGTATTACAGGAAGTCCGTCTCATCTTCAGATTTCTCTGGTGCTAGCGTGCAACCCCTGCTTGAATATACAGTCACACCAAATCGTAGAAGAGGCTGTTGTGCGTCAATGAGCAGTGATTTTCTTCTCTCTCAATCCAGCCATTAACGTCATTTTATTAAATAAGCACCTTTGGTCATTAAATAGAATAAACAAGCTCTTGTTTTCGTATATATATATACAACAGATTAGCAGATGGTGTTAACGCCTCAGGAGCTATGCAAGAGACAGCTTGTGGAGCAGCTGTGGGTCACTGCCTACAGCTGTGCTGTAACAAGGCTCTGGTTTCACCTGGAGTTTAACTGGGATGGCCCGTCTGGGTCAGTTAATCAAGTTTACTTCAGTATCTCTGGGAGATAAAAAGTTGAACCCTGAATGTGAAGATTGAGAACGCTTTTAAACATTATTTTTATTATTATTATTATACAGTGTTTCAGTTCATGGTTAATTTTTTTGTGTTCTGTGAGCTTTAATGTGGTAACTGCCCTAGAAAAGGTCCAGCAGCTTTAGTTCTTCATTGCAACAGATTGTACACCAGCGCATAGCAGCTTTGATCTCAGGTTTTCATCGTTGTAATCAAGTCTCACGTCAGACGTTTTTATCTCTAGTCATCTTCATGAATACTGAAAATGATTTTTTTTATGGTTTTAACATTATTACACTGTCTTTGTCACACAGGACTGACATGATTTGATATTAGTAGTTCCATGGTTTTTATAGATTGTTTTTATAGTATTATTTTTTTATAGATTTGTCAACATTTTGTCTGTTATTTATGGGGGTTTTTACATCTTATCTTTTGAACGTTAATTTAACAAAGACATGATTTAACAACACTTGATTGACTCAGTGGGTAGCAGACCTTTTATGTTCATAAAGTTTTAGAGTTGCAAGATGTCAATAAATTCTGTTTTACAAGGCACAGTGTTTTTTCATTCCTCTTTATAACAGCAATAGTGAGCCAGCTGAGCCATCTGAATAATGGAATCATCGTCTTAGAGCGAAGCTTTTACTAAATGAACTGTCTGTTGCTGAATTACATTGCTATGATAAGCACACAGTCAAACTTTACTACTCGCAGGACCAGAAATTCTGCCAATTTGGCAAATGCTAAATGATTTGGTGGCAGTTCATCTGGGAACATTTGAATTTGAATTTGTATAACTTGATAAATTATAAACTATCATTACATGAACATAATGATCTAGGTCAGGAGTAAAGAGCTTACAGGACCCAGTCCACACTGACACCACAGATTCAACTGCTCACTGAATCAATCAACATCAACATGTCTGCCAGAGTGGTGTCTTCTAATGTCAGTCATTACGGGGGTAGTCCTGTAGGGGGCACCATATATAGAGATAGAGAAGGGGTCCAGAAGGGATGGCGTAGCAGCCAGTGGCCCAAGGCGAGGAAGAGTCCTGAGGAGGTGGTGGTGGTGGTGGTGGCTGTGACAGAGCATCTGTGTGAGGCCCACCCAAGAGCTGTGGTTCCCCGGGTAGGTGGAGGCCAGGAGGCCGGGGTGGGGCTGTTGCAGGTGGGTCCCCAGAGCGGCAGAGTGAAGAAGGGGGTGTAAATGACGACTATGCTGCTGCAGCTGCTGCTGGTGGTGGTGGTAGTAGTCTGCTCCGAGTGCGTGCAGAATCTGTCGCTCCCTGAGGTAGGCCCTCTCTTGTTGCTGCCTCAAGACCAGTGATGGGGGGTGGTGCTGGTGGTGGTGGTGGTGGTGGGGGGGTAGGGGCAGCTGCTGTGTGAAGCCATGAGGCCACTCGGCCTCCAGCAGCCTGGAGTCCACGGCGGCGCCGTGCTGAGGATGGTGTCCGTGGGAGGGGAGGTCCATACCCCTGTGTAGGCCTACATCCCCCCCCCACCACGCCTCTCTCAGGGGGTCCCAGGGAAGGGCCGGGTAAGGGCAGAGCTCTGCGTCTGGGTGGGAAATGAGACCCATGACAGGGGTGCCGACATGAGTTCTCCTGACCAGAGGACTTGGACTGTCGATGGGGTCGCCGTGCCCTGCAGTGAGGTTCCTCAGGGTCGTGTGCTGCGTTGACGTGCGTGAGGGTGGGGTGGTGAGCGTCCGGGGGTGGTTCGGGGGGGGGTACTGCTTCTCGGTGATCCCTGGGGATTCGGGGGCCTCGTTGTCGGAAACCTCCTGGTCGTCATCGTCGTCCCTCTCCCGCTTCACCCTCTTTGCTTCCGTGTGGCTCCCACACTCCCACATCTCCCTCTTCCTGTCACCTGACTCCCAGCTAAGGCTGCCGTTGGATCGCCCATGTTCACATTCGGGGGGGGACATTTTTGGAAGAAGAAACCTGTCGTTGTCGGCAGGTGTAGGGTCAGGGGTCACCGCAGCGTGGTGGGCTTGATGCATCTCCGGGGTGTACTTCATCCCCTCCTCCAGCCTGTGGAGGTGCAGCTGCTGGCTCCACTCCTCCTCCCTGAGCTGCTCCCTCTCCTGAGGGTCCCTGGCGGGGGGGTGACCTCGGGGAGGCTCTGATGATCGCCCGGACTGACCGACATCCTTGAAGCATCTTTCTACCCTGTCCCTGCAGCAAACAAAGACAAAAAACATACAGTACATATAATATATTCGATTTCAAAATGAAATGAACGCCCAACTTGACATTTTGTTTGTTGTCCACTTTGTCGTCTACCCACTACCCCCTTGTACAGTTCCTCTACTGTATAGAAAAAAAAGAAAAAAAGTAGTCCCTCCTTCTTCTAGCATTGTAACTGCCAATGGCTCCTGGTTTTGGCATAGGTTTGTTTTTCTTATGATGACTGGTGGATAGATGATTCACTTACTTTAGACAAAAGTCGCTTTGGATAAGTCCTGCTAAATGTCAAAAATGTCAATGTAAATTCTGATTCACCTTGAGCAGTTGCTGATGAGGGAGTCCCATCTGTTGGTCGGCGGTTCAGGATCTTGTGTGGAGCGCTCAGACTTCCACAGGACAGGGGGAGGTGTCCTCTGCAGCCTTCCGCCCCACCGTTCAGACGTGCCACCACCCACACGTTGGCCATTTAGGTTGTCCTTATGATGGAACGTGGAGCTAGCTGGTGTTTCAAAGGCAGAACAAAAATGTGTTTTGGAAAAAAAAGAAAAGCTATTTCGATTCACTTGTGCCTTTGTTATTGTTGAAATAATAATGTGAAACTAGCTAGCTATAATGTATGGTAATAATAATAATAATAATAATAAATGTTATTTGTAAAAGCACTTTACATAAGGAATCTCAAAGTGCTACAATTAAAAACAAGAAGATAAACAATAAACATTTTCAATTAAAAGGCTAAAAAAAGGCTCTATTAAAAAGGCAGGTTTTAAGGCCTTGTGTAGGTGCTAGGGGTTGTTTCAGGACAAGCCCATGCTCTATGCTAGATACAGTGCAGTAGCTGAACAGCCCTTCACAATAAGAGTTTTGGTCCTTGATGTCACCTTGGCTTGTGTTGGAGTGTCTGGGGCTGGAGTGCTGAACCAACAGGTGATTCCTGTGATGGTGGACTGTGCCGTTCAGGTCTGGGCCAGGAGACAAAGTCTCAGTCTTCAGACTAAAGTCCAGCTCCTGGGGATCCACCTGCATCTTCTGGTGAGAAGGAGGAGGAGAGAGATAAAAGCCTTAATCAATGTGCTGTTTAGGTCCAAAATAAAAGAAATACAGCACAGGAAACTTATACTAATGCATCTTGTGTTGTATGTATAGAAAGTATGTCAATAAATATATAATAATAATAATAATAATAATAATAATAATAATAATAATAATACATTGGACTTATATGGTGCTTTCTAGACACTCAAAGGCACTTTACAAACTGAAAAAATTTAGTAGTAGTAATAATAAAAAGAAACATAAGATAAATAAAAGAACGTATAGGGATCTAATACATTTTTTCTTTGTAGGACAATCTACTCTGTAGCCTATACTGCAATTACACCTAGATTTCGTGCGGAGAAGCGGCGAACAAGCAACGCCGGCGTCCTCTGTCAACCGGCATTTTTATACATATACAGTACTACAATATATATTTAGATATATACTACAAAATATACAATATTATTGTATCAGGACTAACGCTGTAGGCTACACATAAACGGCCGGTTTCACAGACGAGGCTTAACACTAAAAAGCATCTTGAATGGAGGTTTTACATTGAGAGTGTGATTTAGTCCAGGACTAGCCTTAAGCCATGTCTTGTCTGTGACCCCGGCCCTTATATTAGAAGATGTCCCTGTCCAATAGTGGATAATTGCACTTTTCCCAACCTTTACTCTTAGCTGATGCCGGTGAACCTGCCAGGCGATGTAGACATGCATTGCACCCCACCACCCCGGGTTCTGCGGAAATAACCATTGATTTTCATTGACGTCTCTTAGGTCCTCGTGTTGACAGACAGTTTTAAACTGTTATTAACATTTGATAAATGTCATGATCGTTTCAAGACGAGGCAGATGTAGGTAATGTTCAGGGAGACTCGCTGTCAATGTTGAGTCTTAAAGGTTCTCACTCTCCGATCCTTATGGAAGCGTTTGTGTAACCCAGTCCCAGGTCCAGGGGCCAAGTCCAGGAGGTGAGACATCTAAACAAAATAATAATAATAATAATTATTATTATTATTATTATTATTATTATTATTATAATGATAATACTAATTATAATAACGATAATAATAATAATATTAAAATAGAATAACAATTAATAATAAGAATAAGAATTTAAGAAAAGAAAAACAAAAATATAATCATATCATAAAAGCAGCAGTAAAGGTCTAGGTGGAAGGGTAAGCTGATCAATATGTGTCTAAGGTCTGCTTTAAAAAAAAAAAAAACACCAGCATTTATTTCTCCAAAGCATCACCAGGGACCTCATTTAGAAAAAAAAAAGTACGTGAACGTCATCTTTGACTTTCACGTAAGCACATTTTTCTAAACGGACGTAAGCATTATTTATAAAACGGACTGTGATGGTTTAAAATTGCGTACGTGCTTCCTTCTATAAATACCAACGCAGGTAAAATGAACGCAGGTGAATGAGGTTTGTATTAACGCCCTGTGATAGCAGCTCAATTATAGCGGCTGAATTAAGCCAAGTGCTATAATATAGGGTAGTCTGGAAGCGGGAGAGGACAGAGAAGGGTGGCTTCTCAGTAAGTTGCATTTGTAACGTTTGATCATGACAACTAACCAGGCAAATGCTTATACTCAGTAGGCTACTCAAGTTGTAAAAGAAAATCTGGGGAGGTGGTGGATTTTATCATATGAGGGGCCTCATTCATAAAAAAGTACTTGAACGTCATCTTTGACTTTCACGTAAGCACATTTTTCTAAACGGACGTGAGCATTATTTATAAAACGGGCTGAGATGGTTTAAAGTTGCGTACGTGCTTCCTTCTATAAATACCAAACATACTTGGAATTGAACGCAGGTGAATGAGGTTTGTATTAACGCCCTGTGATAGCGGCTCAATTATAGCGGCTGAATGAAGCCAAGTGCTATAATATAATTGTCGTATTTTATCTTATTGGTTATGAATCAAAGAACAGTTATTGAGTTTAAGACGATTTAATTAAAGTACAAAACATATACAGATACCAACAGCTGGATCCTATGTCTGGTCTCCTCTGCTGGGCTGGGGTGGTTTAAGAGAGCGAGATCTGCCCCTGTCTTGTCCTTTTGTATGCCCTTTTTTCTTTTTTTTTTATAAATTTGTTTTTCAGATTTTATCCCTTTTTCACCCAATTTGGTAGCCAATTTAACCCAACTTAGCATCCAATTATCCCCTGCCTATTGCATAGGATCCGCCGCACGACCCCGTGGCCGGCAGTCCCAGAGGAGGGCGCCAGGCAGACTAGGCTGACTGGCTCCTCGAGCCCAGTACCGTTATTCCGGCACCCAGGGGGCGGTGTTGCGCGACGGATCCTAGTCTAGAAATACTCCTATACCCCCCTCGGAAGCGGCCGGCCAATATGCCGCTTCCCGTGTGCCTCGGCCATATCTGGATCTGGCGAGCCGGGATACGAACCCCGGCCCCGGTGGGCGTATGCCCTTTTCTTATGCAAATATCTACCAGTGATCCTATCACAGTCACCTAGATCTCTGGCCTATCACCTTCCCTAGGGATGGTCAAGGGGGGAGAGGCCAGAGTGTGTGTGTGTGTGTGTGTGTGTGTGTGTGTGTGTGTGTGTGTGTGTGTGTGTGTGTGTATGTGTGTGTGTGTGTGTGTGTGTGTGTGTGTGTGCTTACAAGCGGTCCCAACCCCCAGAGGTCTCTGTTGGTCATCTGGTTGCCATAAAACCCCCAGCATGTCTTTGCAGGCTCAATGCAATTCATGGTATGTATGAAAATACACCACATATTATAATACAGACAGACAATACTGACAATATTATATACTGTCTGTATTATATTATATTATATTATATTATAGCACTTGGCTTCATTCAGCCGCTATTTGAGCCGCTATCACAGGGCGTTAATACTATAGGGCAGGCGTGCGTCTGGAAGCGGGAGAGGGCAGTAATACCACGTTCATTGATAAAATGACATAAGGGATGGAAAGGGGGGATGGCCGTTTTAGAAGGGGGATGTGATTTGGACAGTTTTTATTTCAGGGGGGGTGCCATTCCCCCTCATCCCGACTCAACTCGAAATCCAGTATCATTTAGCGCGTGGCCGGGTAAGGCATAGGCATGTTGAAGAGAGATAGACAGCTCCGGAGGGATATAAAAAAAAAGATTGAAATACAATCATAAACATCAGTTCCCTTTAAATCTTGAATTTAACTCATTTTCTCGGCAGATAACAACATCGTTAATTTTATTACGAGCCACTTAAACTTCACATGAATTACAGTAGGCAACGTTTTTCCAGTGCGGCTCACATGCCTGTAATAACTCCGCATAACCAGTAGGTAATGTGCGTAAGCAAGTTGAATACTCGACGTCGAGCTACGATCGTTTCCACGATCAAATTGACTCACGTTGAAATTGTATGAATCACTACGTTGACGTGGTTTTCTACGTACGACACGGGTAAGATCAAAATTTGATCTAAGCACGTTCTATGAATGAGGCCCGAGGACAATTTTAGCATCCCCTCAGCGTCAGTGACTTCAGTGCCAGTAACTTGGTAAAAATGTCATTGCATGTGTGCGCACCTTGAAATAGCAGTAGGCTAATACCACGTTCATTGATAAAATGACATAAAGTATGGAAAGAGAGGATGGCCGTTTTCGAAGGGGGACGATTTTGACTGTTTTTATTTCAGGGGGATGCCATCCCCCCTCATCACCCCTCAACTCATGGCTGCGAACTCCCTTTGCGAACTCCCAGACACCGGAGAAAATCCAGTATAATTTAGCGCGTGGCCGGGCAAGGTCCGTTGTGGAACGCACTAGGCATGTTGAAGGGGAGATAGACAGCTCCGGAGGGATATAAAGGAAGACTGAAATACAATCATAAACATCAGTTCCTTTTAAATCTTGAATTAAACTAATTTTCTTGGCTGATAACAACATCGTTAATTTTATTACGAGCCACTTGCATGAATTACACTAGGCAGTGCGGCTCACATGCCTGTAATAACTCCGCATAACCAGTAGGTAATGTGCGTACGCAAGGTCAATACTCGACGTAGAGCTACGATCGTTTCCACGGTCAAATTGACTCACGTTGAAATTGTATAAATCACTACGTTGACGTATAAATCACTACGTTGATCTGAGTACTTTCTATAAATGAGGCCCCTGGGGCCTCATTTATAAAAAAGTACTTGAACGTCATCTTTGACTTTCACGTAAGCACATTTTTCTAAACGGACGTAGGCATTATTTATAAAACGGGCTGAGATGGTTTAAAGTTGCGTACGTGCTACCTTCTATAAATACCAACCCAGGTAAAATGAATGCATGCACGTTGAAATTGTATAAATCACTACGTTTTTCTACGTACGACACGGGTAAGATAAAGATTTTATCTAAGCACTTTCTATAAATGAGGCCCCAGGGCTGGGAGGTACTGTAACTGGGCTTACCTTTGGCTGGAAGGCCCCCTGAAGGGAGCTGAAGGGGGTGTGGGTGTGGGGGGTCAGCGGGAGCACCATGGGGGGCAACCCTGGCCTCCCCTCAGAGGGGGCCGGGAGCAGCTGCAGAGAACAGGGGAAGCAGAGCACAGCCACACACAACATGACCACCAACATAGAATACAGGGAGAGAGTAACAGGGAGAATGAGATAAGAAATGGAGAGAGTGAGAGAGAGAGAGAGAGAGAGAGAGAGAGAGAGAGAGAGAGAGAGAGAGAGAGAGAGAGAGAGAGAGAAAGAGACACTGAGTGTGTAGAGGGGATCCACTTCAGGGGGGAAAGTGTTGAACTGTAAAAGCAGACTGCACACTGGCTACACCTGTGGTTCATATTGCGTATACAGTGCATTGCTCTGACACAGTGACCAACAAAAATACTTAATACTCACATCTCCGGATGGGGTCCCCAGCATTGATGGGCTGGAGTAGGTGAGAGGGTAAATGGGTGAAGGGGTGCTGGTGCTGGTGCTGGTGGACCTCGGTGAGCCCGTAGGGGGGGGATCAGACCAGACCCCTAAGAGGCAGGAGAACCTGCACTCAGTTCACGTTCTGGTTGTAGAGTTGGGGTGACGCTTCAGTCTGTAATGAATCAAAAACAGAGTCATTATATTGTATCTCAGTATTGACACAAACGTACAGTAAGTAAATAAATCTATGCTTTTGAAATCAACATGATTTATCATCTTTGAGAAACAGTTTGCACCCTCGTCACCGAGCCAACGCAACACTACAGACCACAACACCATGACAGCATGCAGACTGAAAAGTGGTAGGATTTAATGGCATCATGGCTAACAGTACATCCAAAGAGATCAGGGGCCTCATTCATAGAACGTGCTTAGATCAAATGTTGATCTTACCCGTGTCATACGTAGAAAACCACGTCAACGTAGTGATTTATAAAATTTCAACGTGAGTCAACTTGATCGTGGAAACGATCGTAGCTCGACGTCGAGTATTCAACTTGCTTACGCACATTACCTACTGGTTATGCAGAGTTATTACAGGCATGTGAGCCGCACTGCCTACTGTAATTCATGCAAGTGGCTCGTAATAAAATTAACGATGTTGTTATCAGCCGAGAAAATGAGTTTAATTCAAGATTTAAAAGGATCTGATGTTTATGATTGTATTTCAGTCTTCCTTTATATTCCTCCGGAGCTGTCTATCTCCCCTTCAACATGCCTAGTGCGTTCCACAACGGACCTTGTCCGGCCACGCGCTAAATTATACTGGAGTTTCTCCGGTGTCTGGGAGTGAGCAGCCATATAAGAATAAGACCACCTGATAAAAATAAGACCATTATATTATTACAGTATAAGCAGCACTCGAGTTGAGGGGGGATGGCATGCAGGGGAGGCTGGTTCATTAGGGGCAATTGTGCAATGCCCCACCAAAGGGAGAAGAGAGAGATTTTTTTTCTATGACTTCTAGACAGTGTTGCTTCTGAATATCATAGTCCAATCAGCTAGTGTTCTGTGGCGTATATCATAGTCCAATCAGCTAGTGTTCTGTGGAGTATGTTCCAATCAGCTTCAAGTCCCGCCCCTTTCGGGGCAACTTTCACACTACGCGAAATTGCACTAGGCTGTTCTCGTAGACTTGCATGTAAAATCTATTTTGGTAACTTCAGGCCATTCGGTCATTTGTCTATGGGGTTTTGGGACATGCACCGAAAGGGGCGGGACTTGAAGCTGATTGGAACATACTCCACAGAACACTAGCTGATTGGACTATGATATACGCCACAGAACACTAGCTGATTGGACTATGATATTCAGAAGCAACACTGTCTAGAAGTCATAGAAAAAAAATCTCTCTCTTCTCCCTTTGGTGGGGCATTGTCCAACGAACCAGCCTCCCCTGCTTGAGGATATTACAACTGGACCTATTACCGAAGTCAAACTTCGTTTGTGGTCGCAATCTCCGCGGCTGTTAGGCTGCTACTGTTGGTGTTTTGCGAAGCCAGAATACACAAACTCGACCTGAAGGTAAGAGAGTCAGCTAAGATAAAAGCTACTTCAAACATTTAGTAATATCGTCAGCATGGTACGTTTTCTATTGTCGTCTTTTAGCTTGTTTGTTTATGTATTCAGCACACGCACACACACACACACACACACACACACACACACACACGCACACACGCACACACGCACACACGCACACACACACACACACACACACACACACACACACACACTCACACTCACACTCACACACTCACTAGAGGGGATGAAGAGGTCTGTACAGGGGGGTAGGGGGGATGAAGAGGTCTGTACAGGGGGGTAGAGGGGATGAAGAGGTCTGTACAGGGGGGTAGAGGGGATGGAGAGGTCTGTACAGGGGGGTAGGGGGGATGAGGAGGTATGTACAGGGGGGTAGAGGGGATGAAGAGGTCTGTACAGGGGGGTAGAGGTGATGAAGAGGTCTGTACAGGGGGGTAGAGGGGATGAGGAGGTCTGTACAGGGGGGTAGAGGGGATGGAGAGGTCTGTACAGGGGGGTAGGGGGGATGAGGAGGTATGTACAGGGGGGTAGAGGGGATGAAGAGGTCTGTACAGGGGGGTAGGGGGGATGAGGAGGTATGTACAGGGGGGTAGAGGGGATGAAGAGGTCTGTAGAGGAGGGTAGAGGGGATGGAGAGGTCTGTACAGGGGGTAGAGGGGATGGAGAGGTCTGTAGAGGTGGGTAGAGGAGATGTAGAGGTGGGTAGAGGTGATGAAGAGGTCTGTAGAGGTGGGTAGAGGGGATGAAGAGGTCTGTACAGGGGGGTAGAGGGGATGAAGAGGTCTGTAGAGGTGGGTAGAGGGGATGAAGAGGTCTGTACAGGGGGGTAGAGGGGATGGCGAGGTCTGTACAGGGGCGTAGAGCTATTCTCATGCTAAAATCGACTGTAAATCCAGATTTTAAAGTTGATATTCTTCCCCGTGGAGCATGCCCCCATAACCTGTGCCCCACCCAAAATGTTTAGCACCAGCCGCCACTGATGGCATCCCCCCAGAAATAAAAACTGTCAAAATAACCCCCTCTTTCCATACGTTATGTCATTTATCAATGAACGTGGTATTACTGCTATTTCAAGGTGCGAGGGGGCACGCACACATGCAATGGCAGTCAGTTACTGACACTGAAGTCACTGGCGAGGGGATGCTAAAATTGTCCTCTTATGATAAAATCCACCACCTCCCCTGATTTTCTTTTACAACTTGAGTACTGGGTATAAGCATGTGCCTGGTTAGTTGTCATGATCAAACGTTACAAACGCAACTTACAGAGAAGCCACCCTTCTCTGCCCTCTCCCGCTTCGAGACGAACGCCTACCCTATATTATAGCACTTGTCGAACGCCTACCCTATATTATAGCACTTGTCTTAATTCAGCCGCTATAATTCAGCCTCTATCACAGGGCGTTAATACAAACCTCATTCACCTGCGTTCATTTTTACCTGCGTTGGTATTTATAGAAGGAAGCACGTACGCAACTTTAAACCATCTCAGCCCGTTTTATAAATAATGCCTACGTCCGTTTAGAAAACTGTGCTTACGTGAAAGTCAAAGATGACGTTCAAGTACTTTTTTATGAATGAGGCCCCCGGGCCTCATTTATAGAAAGTACTCAGATCAAATTTTGATCTTACCCGTGTCGTACGTAGAAAACCACGTCAACGTAGTGATTTATACAATTTCAACGTGAGTCAATTTGACCGTGGAAACGATCGTAGCTCTACGTCGAGTATTGACCTTGCGTACGCACATTACCTACTGGTTATGCAGAGTTATTACAGGCATGTGAGCCGCACTGCCTACTGTAATTCATGCAAGTGGCTCGTAATAAAATTAACGATGTTGTTATCAGCCGAGAAAATGAGTTTAATTCAAGATTTAAAAGGAACTGATGTTTATGATTGTATTTCAGTCTTCCTTTATATCCCTCCGGAGCTGTCTATCTCCCCTTCAACATGCCTAGTGCGTTCCACAACGGACCTTGCCCGGCCACGCGCTAAATTATACTGGATTTTCTCCGGTGTCTGGGAGTTCGCAAAGGGAGTTCGCAGCCATATAAGAATAAGACCACCTGATAAGAATAAGACCATTATATTATTACAGTATAAGCAGCACTCGAGTTGAGGGGGGATGGCATCCCCCCAGAAATAAAAACAGTCAAAATCGTCCCCCTCTTTTCATTTTATCAATGAACGTGATATTACTGCTATTTCAAGGTGCGAGGGGGCACGCACACATGCAATGACATTTTTACCAAGTTACTGACACTGAAGTCACTGACGCTGAGGGGATGCTAAAATTGTCCTCATATGATAAAATCCACCACCTCCCCTGATTTTCTTTTACAACTTGAGTACTGACCCAGCAATATACGTCTTTTCAACCTCGCGTCTACAATATAAACCAATATAAACCAGCTATATTACGGCTATATTTTCTACTTATCTTAAATGCATGAAAACCGTTATTAAACCCCTCTAAACTGTCAGAATACGTCCCAGACGTCATGTAGTATGAGATTCCATGTAGTCTAGCATAGTTATTCATGCGGAAGTGGTGGTTTAAATTGCGTCTATACGTCGCTGTCCTTTAACCCAGATAAATGCGGTCTGTGTCTAAACCTGTTTTAGTCTAGCAGCACGTTGAGTTTAAATTAATACCCTAAACGCCTGTAGATTGTCAAAATATGTACCAGACCGTCATTTAGTCTGAGATTCCATGTAGTCTAGCATAGTTATTCATGCAGAAGAGGTGGTTTAAATTGCGTCTATACATCGCTGTCCTTTAACCCAGCTAAATGCGGTCTGTGTCTAAACATATTTTCTACTTATCTTAAATGCATTAAAATTCAGTAGGCTATAACAGGTCAAAACAACTAGACCAATACAAAACTTTGTTGGTTTATTATGTTTAGTTGAGTGTCTGTTTCAAATATTTTGTCCAACAATAGCCTACTGACTTTACTGAATAAGGCTGTGCCTGTCATGACACATATTGGTCATGAAGTGTTGCCAATGTAATGAATACAATATTGTTAATTTCAATGTTTGTAATTGGTCACTTTCAATTTATAAGAGTGTCATATATATATATATATATATATATATACCGGTAGATACATTGAAATCGTAAAATTAAATTAAATAAATGTCCCTCCTGTCATATGACGTCGAGTAAACATGACAAGTGCTTTGCAGCTTCACGGTTCACCCAATGAACAACCTGCATCATCCAATCAAATGCCGCTTGGAGCCATGCGTTATGCAACACGATTGGCTGTTTCATATGGAAGTCCCACCCATTTCAGATGTTGTGTCTATTTCATTGGTTGTTCGGCGAGACGTTTAAATTCAAAAATCGACCGGTCGAGTTGAGCAGAGAGACAAGGGCAGACAGTTTGAAGAAGTGAAGTCCGCGAGGAGTTGGTTACCTGGTTACCGAAAGAGAAATAATTATATAGACTCGACAGTTGAATTTCAGGTAGGTGGTGAAAATGTGATTATCCAGCGCTGACTATACCTACGTGGTAGACTAACTGTTTATAGCAAGCGCTCGTTTGTTAGATACGTTTTTGTGCAACTGACTTGTGTTTATGTTCTCCGCACACGCTAGACAAGCAGAACGGGCCCCAGCAGGACGCGAACGGGCGGTGCTGTCTACAGAAAGAATAACCCAACCTAAATGTTGTCTCCCTAACAGGGGAGGCTGGTTCATTAGGGGCAATTGGACAATGCCCCACCAAAGGGAGAAGAGAGAGATTTTTTTTCTATGACTTCTAGACAGTGTTGCTTCTGAATATCATAGTCCAATCAGCTAGTGTTCTGTGGAGTATATCATAGTCCAATCAGCTAGTGTTCTGTGGAGTATGTTCCAATCAGCTTCAAGTCCCGCCCCTTTCAGGGCAACTTCCACTCTACTCGAAATTGCACTAGGCTGTTCTCGTAGACTTGCATGTAAAATCTATTTTGGTAACTTGGGTAGAGGGGATGAAGAGGTCTGTACAGGGGGGTAGAGGGGATGGCGAGGTCTGTACAGGTCTGTACAGGGGGGTAGAGCTATTCTCATGCTAAAATTGACTGTAAATCCAGATTTTAAAGTTGATATTCTTCCCCGTGGAGCATGCCCCCATAACCTGTGCCCCACCCAAAAATTTTAGCACCAGCCGCCACTGCTCCCTAACTGTTAATAAATACTATTATGTTGTATGTAATGTTCCTATTTCATTGTTAATATTTAATATTTAATATTCTTATTTCCTTCGTATTTACTATTTCCCTAAATAAATACATGTTCCTATTCATATTTCCTTGTCATAATTTACTTATTACTCATGAAAATTGTATTTGTCTACTTATACTAAGTGTTTAAACGTCTAGGCTATAACAAAGCTAAATTGATGTGAAATTGGAAATTGAAACGTCTGTTTAAACTGCATTTCAACAGCTATATATAGTCTGCCGTTGAAATGCCTATAGAAACAGTCGTTTCAATTTCACCTCCATTATGCTTTGTTTTAGCCTAGAGGTTTAAACACCGGTGTTTCAATGTCTAGGTTATAATTAAACTAAATTTAGGCTAAATTGGAAATTGAAACAACGTCTATGTTTAGACGTTGAAATGCCGTTGAAACATAGAAAGGGAAACAACGTCTATGTTTCAACGGCATTTCAACGTCTAAACATAGACGTTTTTAAAATATCCAATATGGCCGATATTTAGCCTCGATTTGGCCTAGACGTCTACGGGCCATGTAGACGTTGTTTAGACGTCTAATCAACGTAAAATTGCTCACTGGGGAGTATAAGCATGTGCCTGGTTAGTTGTCATGATCAAACGTTACAAATGCAACTTACCGAGAAGCCACCCTTCTCTGCCCTCTCCCACTTCCAGACGAACGCCTACCCTATATTATAGCACTTGTCTTAATTCAGCCGCTATAATTGAGCCGCTATCAAATATTTTAACCAAATATTGACTTCAGTCGTCAGTCGTCAACATGAACAGTCGCATTTCTCAACGCTCCTGCTGCTGCCTCAACAACAATGCAACGGCGAGGATTATTCCACACTTTCTTCTATTCCTTCTGTGGATTACGGATTTATACATTAAATCACCACAGAACTTACATCTTATGGAGAAGGAGACAAACTTTATTGGAAAAGATGAAACCCATAGCGACTTTTATCTCCACGCCACTAAGAAGTATTTAAACTTCGGAGCGGCAACTATTCACACGACGCTGACTGCTAACCTGACGCGGAAGAACAAGCCCCCGACAGGTAGAATGGACCGAAGGACCATGATCTTTCTCTATCTACTTCTCTCGGGAGACATTCAACTGAATCCCGGTCCAGTTACAACCAGGCAAGCTACACGTTTGGCCAGAGAACAGCTGTGCTTTTCCCAGGCAACTGTTGCTAGCGACGCCATTGTCGTCACACCGGCACCGGCAGCGGACTTCCTGGATACAAACGAGGCTAACAAAACAGAGGGGAGCTATGCTAACAACATTAGCCCCCCACCTAGCTTCCACCAGCTATCCAGTGAACACAGAGGAGTCACCACCACCACCGCCGCCTCAGACGAGACCGAGGACCCCCAGCCCTCTCACACAACCCCCATTGATGTCCCATCTCCAACCACCGAGACCTGGGGAGACTACGGCTACTTCCCGGCCTTCAATGCAGTTTTCATGGCTCGTTTCACCGAGTCCTGGAGGCAGCTCACGGCCGGTAGAAACACCATCAACGACGTCCCCCTCCCCCACCCGGCGATGACCCCCCCTCCCTCCCCCACCCGGCGACGACCCCCCCTCCCCCACCACCCGGAGACTCTCTACCGAAACCGTGGAACAATGGGCAACCCCCCCCATCCCCCAATCCTCAACTTGACGATGACCTGAATGGAGACTACTGACACTGTACATACTTTGTGTTTTGTCCCCCGCCCCCACCTGTGGTGTATGTCCCCACCTGTCCTACCCACTGTACATACCTTATGTTTTGTTGTATTGTTCTTCCCATGTTGGATGTATGTTTATCTTGTAGATAGTACTAGTTATTTGTCTGTATTATCTTGTAGATAGTACTAGTTTTTTGTCTGTCTTACATGTAACGATGAATTGAGTATCAAGGACCCCAATTGAAATAAGCCAGTGGCTTTCTTGGGTTTTTATCCTGTTAGTTGACCTTGTATGTAATATGTACTTTCATGTACCTACTTCTGCAAATCTTCTAATAAAGTTCTCAATCAATCAAAAAAAAAATCACAGGGCGTTAATACAAACCTCATTCACCTGCGTTCATTTTACCTGCGTTGGTATTTATAGAAGGAAGCACTTACGCAACTTTAAACCATCTCAGCCCGTTTTATAAATAATGCTTACGTCCGTTTAGAAAAATGTGCTTACGTGAAAGTCAAAGATGACGTTCAAGTACTTTTTTTATAAATGAGGCCCCAGAGCAGGATCGAACAGTACTACTTGATAGGTACTTGATTGAGTTTCCCGGGCACAAGGGAATAGTCCCATAAATGCAAACCTGCCCACCTGGCACGCCCCACCTGGCAGGCTAAAGCAAACGCTCAAAGTGGACCCAGGTGTGCTGTACTGTATGTGGATGGACACTCATGCATTCTGCATGAAACATACAAACACTACATGAGCCAGAGACGCAGACCGAGAGTTCAATGTAGACACATGATTATACTGTTAACACACTGAATCCCACAGTGAATCACTAGTGCATATAACCTGCATTTATACACTCCCTTTTATATGACCCTAATGAGACCCCCCTGTTGGATGGTGCCTCTTCCCCGTGTGTGATGAGAGGTGAGAGGGAGGAAGCCCTTCTCTCCACCCCTCCCTGAGGAGGACACATGGGAACAACTGATGCCTCTTCGCAGAAGCCAAATCCCTGGGTGAGACATGGTGTTGGTACAGTATGGGGTGTAGAGTGTACAGTGGGGTATCAGGGGGTATCAGGCCTAAGGCAAGAGAGCGGGAGGGAGGGAGAGAGAGACAGAGAGAGAGAGTGAGGGGAAGAGAGACAGAGAGAGAGAGAGAGAGAGACAGAGAGAGAGACAGAGAGAGAGAGAGAGAGACAGAGAGAGGGTAAGACTTGGACCTCTCCTACTGCAGTGACGGAGCAGTGGTTGTTTATGTGGGTGCTCGTCAGTGCTGTCCTAACCCCTGCAGCGCTGAGGAGAGATCCAGGGGCCTGATCTCTCCATTGTCAAAAAGACAAGATTAGCTGGAGGTTAAACACTCGTGTTCTCTACATTTCGTCCTTGACAGTGTGCCCCGCCAAAGCTTTTAATCTCATAAAGGAGATATTTGTTAGGAGCTTTGTCTGCAGACAAAAAGAGACAACAACAAATGAAGCATTTGGGAAGTAGTCTCGGAAACGCACATGCATACACACACACACACACACACACACATAAGATTCGCGTCAAAATACAATTCAAACATTTAATGTTTTTTCTTTGATAATGCATGTTACAGTCAGAAACCAAATCCCAATGCAATTCAACATTGTTTGCAATTGTAAGTTTGCATGTTTGAAAGGTCATGAAATCATCAACAATAAGCTGTTACAGTGTAAAGATAAACAGAACCAAAGTGTTGACTGAAGTTTGTCCTTAGCCTCATTTCATCTTTACATACCCATGTACATCTCACCTGTCATTTTCCTTCTTCTAGCACCTGTCATTTTCCGGTAAGGAATCCTTTGTCACTCCTGGAGAAGTGGTTCAGTGAGGAATATCGGGCATCTTCAGGAGGACAGATTATTTCAGCACTGAGACAATGAGTTTCCACGTCTGTCTGTCTGTCTGTCCGTGTGTGTGTTGCACTCTGCAGTGTCAGGGTACACAGAGTCCTCCTGGGCTAATACCTGCTCTACCCTTCTCTCCCTCCCTCCCTCCCTCCCTCCCTGTCTGACATGCTCTCTGTTTCCCTCTGTCTCTCAAAAATACACACTCTATATAACTAGCCTTGTGCTTCACAGTTGGTAAGAGGTTCAAATGCCTCTTCTACTCTTCTCTCCCTCCTTCACCCTTCCTCCCTCCCTCCCTCTCTGACATGCTCTCTGTTTCCCTCTGTCTCTCAAAAACACACACTCTATATAACTAGTTTAGGGTTTGACGTACGGTTTGACGTACCATACCTCAAACCAAAACCTCAAATGTGTCAGGAAAAAGGAGAGGTGTCAACTCTGCAAATGACGGTCTGTTATCGGACTGACTTGATTTATACTGAACATGAAAATACATGGTTTATGTTGGAAGGTATAGTTTGTACATGTTTTAGTCAATCTTGTTGGTAATTTTCAACAGGAAAAGCTGGGGGGTTTTTCCACTTCCGTTCTTCTTTAAAACATCATGATATGCTGTAAATGTCATCCATCTGTCTGCTTTTGCAACCTTTGTTTATATAACACTGACCCCCCCCCCATTATGGATAGCTGCTGCTCTTTTGAATGTTTAATGGTAGGTGGGATGTTTTGAATGTTTAATGGTAGGTGGGATGTTTTGAATGTTTAATGGTAGGTGGGATGTTTTGAATGTTTAATGGTAGGTGGGATGTTTTGATATGCAGATATGAACAATTCTTCATGTCCTCTAAAACATCTCCAGGGATTGGAGAGGGCTTCTGATAACAATAACAACACCCTTCAGAAAAATAGGGCTCTTTCCCATGTCTATGTAGGAGATGATAGAGAGAGAGAGAATACAACAAATAAAGATAAACCAACACACCATGATGTATTGAAAACCCTTTGAAGAACTAGTTTTGGTTCTACACAACACCAAAAGGGGCACATTCAATCAAATGTTCTCCTACAGGGACATGTCAATAAAAACATTGTCTTTGAGTGGACCTGGAGACCTGCCTTGTCTCGTGTCTCAGTGACCTCAGCCAGCCTCTGTCCGAGGCCTCCAGTAACTGTCCTCCAATTAACTCTCCCTCACTAGTGTCACACTAATCATAATCTCGTTAGGCTCTACAAGCTCCTCTGGTTTGATTTAGTGCACTTAACGAGGGGAACCGTTTACGTGTAGGCTACATGCATGACTAATGATACCCACAGATAAATAACCTCAGTTGTTGTTGTTGTTGTTGTCGTCATAGGGGACTCTGGTGTCGTCATAGGGAGCTGGAGAGTGGACCTCACGATTCTTTCTTAAGTGTAACTAGAGGTACCAACCACCATATGCACGTCTCATTGTATCCTTTGGCTCGTTTAGACAAGCCAAATTGGATCCAATTCAACTGTCTTTTTTAAATTGTCTTTAAGTAAGCCTACCTTCTCATTTCCGGCTGGGGAACAGTACAGTACACTAAGTGGCTGCAATCTGCAATCCCCTCGCATGGCCTACAGGTGCCAAGTTTCCTCAATGACCCTCACTACACATTGCTTACAGTTGGCCACTTTCTACATTCGCTGTTGTTGTTATTATGTTTCAATAAACGTGTTCATGGGGTTTTGGGGTGTCACCATCAATCAGTAGCATTCTAGTTAAAAGATTGTATTGTACCCCACTGGAAAAAAACACATTGGAAACCGCACTTCGGTATCAGGGTTGCCAGTTGGGATTGACAATATCCAGCCTAACCACAGTCTAAAAACCGCTAAATCCACCAAAACCCAGCCCAAAACCGCTAATTACTAATGGGCAGGTGCCCATCTCCTGCCCCTAAACTGTATGTCTGTTGCCAATGATATATGTAAAATAAAATAAAAACCTGCACATTGTATGTAGCTACTAGGGTGTACATTTATGCCTAAATGCTTTTTACCGGGCCAGTGGGTAACCCGTCCCATCTGGCAACCGTGAACGGAGCGTAAAAGGAGCGTACACTACACATCGTTCCATTCTGAAGCATTGAAAGATATGCAACTTGTATAAATGACCGTATAAAAAACCCTATAACTCTCCCCAAAACCCCTCCATGGAGGCCTATACCCTTATGAATGACCACCAGTCCCTAGGGTAATTGTCCTCAATTGCACAACCGTGGCACACCGCCCGTATAATGCGCCCTAATGAACGGGACGGGCCATCGAACAATTGGATCCGATTAGACAGATCGTTAAAGCCTTGATTGGATGAGGCTTTGAGAGGAGATGTTCTCCTTGATTAGCTAAGTCTACTCTTATTGACCTGTCAAATCCGTTTAGCTGGGGGTAGGGGTTAAAGGGTTAGTCCTAAACCACTGTTCCATTAAAAGACCCACTAGTGCCCACCCATGGTCAGGATGAGCGGTCAATCCCTATAATATAGGGATATTAATATTATTAACCACAGTTCATTCATGCGTCCAAACAAACTCATTAATCCTGGGGGAGAGCATCTTAACTGACGTTGTAGAGTGCAGGCAATGTCATAATACTGAGCAACAGTGGATTTAACATTATATGAATGTTGCTTTGGAGTATTAGAAGATCTATCTACATGTTTTGTCTTTAATGTGTCATGAATGAATGAATGAATGAATGAATGGTCTTTATTGTCATTGATATAGTACAGGTAATACGGTGGCCGACAAGGGCAAACGCGCTGCAAATACCGAAACGCACTGCATATAGAGAAACGTGCTGCATATAGAGAAACCGACAAGGGCAAACGCACTGCATATAGAGAAAAGCGCTGCAAATAGAGAAACGCGCTGCATATAGAGAAACGCGCTGCATATAGAGAAACGCGCTGCAAATAGAGAAACGCGCTGCAAATAGAGAAACGCGCTGCATATAGAGAAACGCGCTGCATATAGAGAAACGCGCTGCATATAGAGAAACGCTGCAATTCAGTTCACAACACAACGGAAGTGTTCTCACAACACAACGGAAGTGTAGAAAACGCTGCAATTCAGTTCACAACACAACGGAAGTGTTCTCACAACGGAAGTGTTCTGGGGGGGAACGATAAGTGGAACGGACCGGAGACGTGTTTTTGAAGAAGTTCCGAAAAGCAGTTCTGAAGAGGTTGTGGAGTGAAGAGGCGACATAAAAGGTACATATTATATTTCTTATTTATGTCTGCAGATAACATGTGCTGTATTTCAAACCGAAGGGCTCATTCTATGCCCTACACCCTACGAAGGGTTCATACTTCCGCAAACAGAGGTGTCCTCAACTTTTAAAATATTTCTTACACCCCTAGTAGGGAACACAGTATATCTTAAAATACCCATGGAATTTCATTCGTTCTGATTACTTGGTGGTACATCTAGTTGTTGGAGCATTGATTTCCATTCCACTGAACTGATCAAAAACACCTTAAAACACAGAGGGACCCCTTCTATTTAGTAAATACCTTTTGTGGCACTGCAGGTTTTCTGTTGTTTGATGATCATTATGCTAATTCTAAATCCATTACATGGAAATGCATCACCTACAACAAACTACATCTCTAATTTGAGTGTTTTTTCAGATCTCAATTCTGGATGGACCTCATGAATGACCTGAGGGAGAGAGATTTGTTCAGTGGCAGTCATGAGCACACATGCCTAGTGCGGTTTGTGTTCATGGGTGTGCTACAGCGGGACCTTGATGAATGCAGGGAAAAGTGGAACACACACACCATCAGACCTGTTCACCAGTCTCGTTGTCCATCTGGGAAACCAGATGTCATGTACAACCTGCCTCACAGGTTTGGTTCTATCAATTAAAATTATTTTTTCATTCTTGTACTTCTACATTCACAATTCACATGTACTTCTAATTGTCTAAAATGCAATCAACTGTAGTTGCCTGTTGAGTAGCTTTCAATTGAAATACTTTTCTCTAAAAAATGATTATTTGATACAATGATCCAATATTATGATACAATGATTTATAACAAAATGATACAATGATTTATAACAAAATGTTTTTAATGAAAACAGTACAGTTAGTGTGCCAGTTAACTGTTACCCACAGGTTTGGGGGAACTGACTGTGGGTTCAAAGTCCCACCACACGAACTGGGCCAGTTTGTTTCGGAGTCTACCTACAGTCCATGTGGAGATCAGCATCTCCAGGGACACTTTGAGAACCTGCAGAGAAGGCTTGGTCTGATGCAGGCCTTGACCTGGCAGTCTGGTGTACAGAACTATATCAGACTGAAGAACATGGCATGTGAGTACACATTTCAAAGAACAAAGTTAACCCTTTAACTACTGAAATCTAGTTAAGCCAGTTTAGTTTACTGTAGTCCAAACCCTGGGGAATTTTGTATCCCAAAGTCCATGTTGTTCTGAAACTCATTGTAATTCATGGCCATCGGTATCTCTATTGTGTTGGCGCAGGTTCTGCTCATTGGGAAGCGTGATGTCCGCAGAAAAAGCAGTTTGGGTGGTGGCTGGATCCCAGAGGGAGGCAGTGCGTCGAGTCCTGTGGCGAACATGAGGATGTCCTGGAGGAAGATTCCTGTTTGTTTCTCTGAAAAAAGTAGATTTAGTTTAGTTGTAAAATATAATATTTCAATGGAACTGCCAGCAATAGAAGATGATATCAAGATGACATAATTAAAAGATCTGGGGACTGTTCAGGTCTTCTGCAGGGTAGGGAGTGTGTTTATGATGAGATAATTAAAATAAACCTTCTGTGTCAAGAAGATAGTCTCTCCAGAATCCGAGTACACAGGTTTCTTCCTGTCGCCTTGTGCACCCTACTTCACTGAGCTGAAAAATAAAAATACCTACGGCTTAAATTCAGATGTCAATCCTCGTCTGGTTTCTTTGAAAAACATTAGGTTTAAAACATACAATACCAGCACATTTGGCATATTGGTGCACACTGCCTGTAAACATTTGACAAAGATGCAAGAAATAAATTGAAAATCCACACAATTCTGAGTAAACTAGCAAATGTGTAAAGGTTGCATCTGTCAACACAGCTTACCTGTAGAAGTTGTTCTGACCCCGGGCACATTTGTCTTGTTCCTGGACTGCGGTTTGTCCTGCATCCTAGTTTTACCCCAAAAATTAGCAGTTAATTTAATGACAGTGTTATTGCCTTAGTAACTAAAACAGCACACATTACATGTAGTTTGGCTTGGTGAATTAATGAAATTATTTACAGGCATTTCATAATTTCAGGTTCACACATTCAACACTAGAGGATATGGATTTTCTTACTTGATGAGATGCTGTCTGTAAGCGTCTGGCAGGTCTGGAAAAAAACAACAATTTAAACTGCTGTACTGTATTGTGCTGCTTGTGCAAGAAAAGTTCATGTTGACTGTGCTGTGTTTTACCCTTGCAAAATGTTCTCCATTCTTGGCGTGCTCACTTCATTTGGAGTGCTCACTTCATTTGGACCGTCCCACACCTGCATACAACACACAAATGACAGATTAGATCAAATGAAAATATTATCAAAATATTGTCAATTCACTTCATTTAAGGAGAAATGCCATGATGCAAACTGACCACGGTGTCTGAAAGTGGACTGTCTCCAGATGCCAAATTAACCATTTGAACCACACCGTCATCATCTTCACTTGAAGACCGTCCACTGTAACCTTTGAAAAATAATAATTGGCATAATTGATGTGGGTATAAAGATGAATTTCACTCATTGCCTCAGTTTTACAGAGTGGAGCTTAAAACAAGGTGGAAACTTGCACTTACAACTGTTTGTGAATTGTTCACCAGGGCAAATGTACAGTGTTATTCTTTGGTAGGCCTATCCAATGGCCTCCTTGTATTTCTCCACTGTGAAAGCGGTGTCTGTTCCTGGAATGTTTCGAACTTCCTGACCATCGGGGTACAGCAAGACATAGGCAACATCTTTCATGTCCTGGTTAAAATCTTTCAGCTTCTTTAAAGCAGCATCCAACAGTTGGTCAGATGACCATTGTGGTTGAACATCAAGGGGAAGTGACTTCCCTCTCACAGGTTTAAGGAAGTCACCTGTCCTCCTCATAATGCCAACAAATATCTTGACAGAACCAGCCTACGTTATGTCTGAATACGATTCAACGGCTAATTCCCAATAAAGAATCCCTCCACTGCACAAGCTTCTACGAACCCTTCGTAGGGTGTAGGGCATAGAATGAGCCCTTTGGTTTGAAATACAGCACATGTTATCTGCAGACATAAATAAGAAATATAATATGTACCTTTTATGTCGCCTCTTCACTCCACAACCTCTTCAGAACTGCTTTTCGGAACTTCTTCAAAAACACGTCTCCGGTCCGTTCCACTTATCGTTCCCCCCCAGAACACTTCCGTTGTGAGAACACTTCCGTTGTGTTGAGAACTGAATTGCAGCGTTTTCTACACTTCCGTTGTGTTGTGAGAACACTTCCGTTGTGTTGTGAACTGAATTGCAGCGTTTCTCTATATGCAGCGCGTTTCTCTATATGCAGCGCGTTTCTCTATTTGCAGCGCGTTTCTCTATTTGCAGCGCGTTTCTCTATATGCAGCGCGTTTCTCTATTTGCAGCGCGTTTCTCTATATGCAGCGTGTTTGCCCTTGTCGGTTTCTCTATATGCAGCGCGTTTCGGTATTTGCAGCGCGTTTGCCCTTGTCGGCCACCGTACAGGTACCATACAACGAAATGCTAGGAAAAAAAACTAAAGAGCTGGTTTAAAAAAATAAAGAGCTGGTTTACATAAATAAAGGCTATGTACACTATCCACTATACTATACTATACAAATAAAACACTGTGCTGTACTCTATGCTATGCTATACCTATTCTAACATTTCCTATCTCTGAACCTTATGTACCCGAGGGTTGTCATATTGCACATAGTGTTATTGCACATTAATTTAAAGTGTCGCAGTTTGCAGGTTTGAAATGTTCACAGTTGTGTTTCAGTATTGCATTTGATTACAATCTAGTAGCTGCCATCAAATTGTCTAGATTGTCCAGGGCCTAGAACCTAGGTCTTTGCTGTGTTCAGGGCCTGAATGGCCCTGGGGTAGAAGCTGAGCTTCAGTCTATTTGTCCTTGCGAACATGGTCCTGAACCGCCTGTCCGAGGGCAGCCGAGCAAAGTGTTCGTTCCCAGGGTGGGATGGGTCTCTGGATATGGAACCATCACCTCCAACTCTTCGTCTGGAATTTCAGACACCTAAGGTTACACCTTAACTGTCCCTCCTGAGACATATATATTCCCTCTACAGTTAAAATAATAATACTTAAAAAAAACAAATGTCTTCCTTCTTCTAGCATTACGTCTGCTAATGTCCCCTAGGCCGAGCATAGATTGCTTTTTCCTGCTATGACTGGTGGATAGATTATTCACTTATTTCAAATATCGTCTAGGGCTAGGCTATATCGTATAGTTAAATATATTTGTTCTAAGTCGCTTTGGATAAAGGCATCTGCTAAATGACAACAATGTAATGTAAATGTAAGTAGAATAGAAAATGTAAAATATATATTATTCAGTGATAGCAAAAGTAAGACACGACGCGACAGTGATAGGTAGACGCACTTTATTCCTCTAACAGAAGCTGCACCAACTGTAGCGGCACACATTTATATGTACACATATACACACACACACACACGCACGCACACACACACTCACACTTCTCTAAATCTGTCATATATAAAATATATAATCTGCCAACGTACCTCTTGTCCTCTTTAATTACTGTGCAACAGCCTCGGCCTCTACAGCAGAGCTGAATAAGTCCCGTCCACTCAAAAGGGAGGGACGTTCTCAATGCCCAGCCTACTTCATTTGTACATCATAGTAATAAAAAAAGGTATGTACCCTTTGAAAAAATAATACTCTAAAAGCAACCTACAGCAAATTCACTTGAGCGGGTTTCGGTTTTTCATAAGTGAAAAAAAAAAAAAAAACATTTTTAAAACCAATTCCTGTACAGTGAGATGGCAATAATACACACCCTCTAGATTTTTAATATATAAAAGATATTAAGAAATAAAAATTACACATTTAAAAACGTACAATAAATAATATATATGCAGGCAATTCATTAGGATAAAATCTCATTATCAGAAGATTGAAATCTAAGGTCATTAAAAAAAAAAAAAAAAAAAAACTTAAAGACATTTAGTTTATTATTCTCTGTTATGAAAAGTCCCTTGATCATCCAAAATGTGAAAGTAGACTCTTGGCATTTGATTGATTGATAGGACACCTCCAATGAGATGCTGGCTGGGGGTTGCTTTCCTTATATGGCCGTGCAGGTCCCTCCCTCCCCCCACCCTGAAGTAGTGTGGAGGTCCATCCACTCCTTTGCGAGAAGCCTCATGGAAGTCCATAGTAGATCCACAGGACCCCCCCCCCCCCCCATGGGCTAGTCCACTGGACACCCCCCCTCCATTATTCAGAGCATGTTCATGATGAAGTTATACATCTGGTTGAGCACCACAAAGTGAACAGGCAGACAGGAGCGCCGGTCCTGAGTTGCAGGGTCGCATGTTAGCCAGGAGAGGGCGTTGTATTGTTCCAACACAAATCTTCAATGGGAAAAAAACAAAAACACAACGTCACTTTTTATTAACTCAATGTCTTACAAGACATACTGTTTACCCTC
This sequence comes from Nansenia antarctica, assembly GCF_963989245.1. Classification (NCBI taxonomy): domain Eukaryota; kingdom Metazoa; phylum Chordata; class Actinopteri; order Argentiniformes; family Microstomatidae; genus Nansenia; species Nansenia antarctica. The sequence goes on along the minus strand of NC_137690.1, from coordinate 48,950,514 downwards.
TACATTTAACAGATCTACACCCATCTAATCCATATATGGCCCCTCTTAGTTATGATGGAGGCAGTCCTTCCTTGCTCCCTCCCTTGATGTAAAGCACTGACCTGATTCAGTGATTTCATTGGTGAAAGCAATGAAGTTAACACTTTCTATTGACTTTCTATTATTTTTGGATGAGTGATGACTTCAGGGAGGGGTGGGAGGATGTGTATTCACAGTATGTAAACAGCAGGCAGAGCAGTGTACCTGAGCACATCAGAGGTGTGGTTGGAGTCCAGGGGGTGGGAGTGTTTGCTGTGGAGGAGCTCATCTGACTGGACTGAGGACACGTGGAGGTGCAGGGAGGCCTGGGGAGGACGGAGAGACATGGACAGAAATTAACTAAATAATATATATCAATATCCCAAACAGGTTCCAACAGAATAGAGCAGTATCCAACGACATGGCAACAAGACACCCAACATCACAGAATAATTTGAGGACCAGGGAGCAATAAAGCATTTTCGAGAGCAAAGCGAGAAGTTCTACTGATGAATCTGCTTTCTCCACCCTTTTTCCTGGAGTGTGGACTTGTTCACTTACCCAGCATGCCCTTCACTGAATGAGATACGGGAGGGAAGACAATCCCCATAATACTTTCAAACCCACATCGAGGAAGTGCACAAGTGCACACTCCAGGGAAAAGTGGATGATTCTCTCACACACACCCACACAAGCAGGAGTCAAAAGGAGTCAGTGTGGGTGCCCCGCGGTGGTGTAGCGGTCTAAGCACTGGCCACTAGTGCATGCTGCCCACCGGGGACTGGGTTCGAATCCCAGCTCGCCAGATCCGGATATGGCTGGGGCACACACGGGGAGCGGCATATTGGGCGGCCGCTCTCGAGGGCGGTATAGGAGTATTTCCGGACAAGGATCCGTCGCGCAACAGCGCCCCCGGGGTGCCGGAATAACAGGTGCTGGGCTCGAGGAGCCAGTCAGCTAGTCTGCCTGGCGGCCTCTTCTGGGACTGCCGGCCACGGGGTCGTGCGGCGGATCCTTCGCAATAGGCAGGGGATAATTGGATGCTAGGTTGGGTTCAATTGGCTACCAAATTGGGTGAAAAAGGGATAAAATCTGGAATAAAAAAAATAAAAAATAAATAAAATAAAAAGGAGTCAGTGTGTGTCACCTTGAGGAAGAGGGGACACTGGTTCTGTGCCTGTGGACACGCCGACCAGAACCAGTCGGGCAGGGGCCCGGCCTTGGCCGTGGAGATGAAGTAGCCCAACGCCATAGGCTGCTGCAGGATGTTCAGAGCCTCCTCCGTGCTCTGGCCCTGGGACAGAGACGTCACACACACAACACGTGACATTAGAATTATACGGTTCTATCTCCATTTTTGTTAAAATGGAGGTTTCTTTTTACATAATCTGATCCATTAGGTGTTTATTAATGCCTGTGTGGTGTTATTTTTAAAATGTTGACATTTTTGAGTTAGTAATTCATAAAATACAAAGGTTCCATCTCACAAAACATAATGGAATGTAAAAACTTTGACGCTCAATATCTCTGAACTACCCTAAATGGAGATAGAACCATATAATTCTAAGCTCACGATACTGTTATAGAGCGGCAACACGGTCAGGACAACATAGACCACAGCCCCATCTGGGAGGAGGTACGGGAGTCTGAGTTCCCACACCGCCAGGCTAAGGAATAGCTTCTTCCCTGCGGCTGTTTACATTTACAATTTTTGGCATTGAGCAGACGCCTTTATCCCAAAGCGACTTACAACAAATACATTTGACTAAGTAAGTGAATCGTCTATCCGCCAGTCGTAGCAGGAAGAAGTAATCTATGCTCAGGCCAGGGGCCGTTGGCAGTCGTCGTGCTAGAAGAAGGGTGATTATTGTGTCGCTGCTAAAACTCAAAATCCCTGGCGTTAGCCAGGGACTTGGGCAATGACAATGTAAGTAGAATCTAATCTAAACCACCAGTACTCATCAGGAGAGTTCATATTTTCCCACGAGGGAAAGTATACAATCATGGGCCTGGGGGGGGGGCTCACCTTGCTGCCGTCCCCCCCCTGGTGGTAGTGGGAGCCGGGGGAGTGCACAGGGGAGGTGGTCGGAGAGTTGGGCAGGATGTTGATGAGGTCAGTGTCCATCTCGTTCTCAAACAGGTCGAAGATGCCCATCCCGTCTGAACCATCTAGAGAGACACACACACACACACACACACACACACACACACACACACACACACACACACACACACACACACACACACACACACACACACACACACACACACACACACACACACACACACACACACACACACACACACACACAGTGTATCAACATAGACATAACCCCCAATTGTTGATTTAATTCCCAGAGGGGTGTGTGTGTCTGTGTGTGTGTGTGAAACCCTGTGTGTCTACTGACCAGGGTTGATGGGGTTGAAGGCGATGTCCATGTTCTCCGTGTTGTTGCTGTTGACCTGCACCATGGCCGAGGTGGGGAACACCAGGATGTGGGTGCAGGACGTGTCCTGGGGCGTGCTCAGCTGGGACGTCTGCATGTTCAGAGTGGTGCTGCGCCCGAACACGGAGCCCGTCGACACAGAGTCTACGTGGACCACAGAGAAACGTCGGTTTGTTTTGTTTGTTACAACTTGTGTGATGTGTGATAACTTTGGCTATGTTTTTTAATGCAAATAAAGCCTGTTAAAATTAATTGAGAGACAGAGATACAGAAAGAGAGAGAGATACAGAAAGAGAGAGAGAGAGAGAGAGAGACACACACACCAACACCCTTCATGTCTAGAAGAAGGGGTTCACAGCGAGGTCAAGCGTTCTGCTGCCCACTGGAAATACCGTGCCGCCTCGCGACCTTCGACCTGCGAGTCCTCACCTGGCATGATGACAAAGGACCCCTGGGGCTCCATGGCAACCAGGCAGGCACTGAGGATGCTGGGAGTGTCGGCGGCCGAGATGCCACACATCCTGCAGGTCTCCTTGAGGCGCTTGCTCAGAGACTGCAGGTTCCTCCTGCTCAGGAGAATAGACCAGTCTGAGAGAGAGAGGAGAGGAGAGGGGGAGAGAGGGAGGGAGAGAGAGGGGGAGAGAGGGAGGGAGAGAGAGGGGAGGGAGAGAGAGACAGGGAGAGAGACAGGGAGAGAGGGAGGGGAGGGAGAGAGAGAGGGAGGGAGAGAGAGACAGGGAGAGAGACAGGGAGAGAGGGAGGGGAGGGAGAGAGAGAGGGAGGGAGAGAGGGAGGGAGAGAGAGGGGGAGAGAGGGAGGGAGAGAGAGGGGAGGGAGAGAGAGAGAGAGAGAGATTCTCATCAAGACAGGAACAGATACACACCATGTATCCAGCCAGACTGGAGGAGTTTTGGAGCAGCAGGGCGGCCATACCTCTCAACTCCCCGTGGCCCATCCTGCCCAGGCGGCCAATCACCACCCTCCAGGGCAGTGATGTCACCTGCACCAGGCCCAGGCACCACTCCCACAGCTTCTGCAGGCCCAGTCGCCGGGCTGAGCCCTTTTTCCTCCGGGCCCTGGACCAACACAAGCCAGTCAACATCCAGACTAGATACGCTTGGAAACCGCCAGCAAAACACCATTCACTGTTGGATGTGTAGTCACACGTGCAGAGTGTGTGTGTGTGTGTGTGTGTGTGTACGATTGTGTGTGTGTGTGTGTATACGTACAATTGTGTGTGTGTACGTGTGTGTATATAATCGTGTGTGTGTCAGTGTAATGGCATGTGTGTGTGTGTGTGTGTGCGTGTACGTACAATTGTGTGTGTGTACGTGTGTGTGTATATAATCTTGTGTGTGTGTGTGTGTATCTGTATAATCGTGTGTGTGTACGTGTGTGTGTGTATCTGTATAATCGTGTCTGTGTGTACGTGTATAATATGTGTGTGTGTGTGTGTGTGTGTATAATATGTGTGTGTTTGTGACACACAGACCTGTTGGGGACGTCTATGCTGATGATGCAGGTCTCCAGCAGCTCCCCGTTCTGGTCGGTGCAGGAGGCCAGGAGCCAGCGCTGGTCATGTGACAGGCAGTAGCCCACGAACAGGACGTTGTACTTCTGGGCCGCCTCGCCGAACGTCTCGCCCAGCTCCGTCTGCTTGTCCTTCACCGGCGCCAGGATGAAGGGCGGCGTGTAGAGACGCAGACACTCCGGCCTCTGCTCACACAGGGTCAAAGTTCAAAGGTCAGACACACACACACACACACACACACACACACGCTGCTTTGGTGTCAACAAGCAAGCTGCCGTATGGTGAGCAGGGATGTAGGGTTCGGTGGGGGGGAGGGGGTGGGGATTCTGGACACCGACGTAAACCGCAAACGTTAAGATCTGCGTGTTTTCAAGAAAGGTGGTTAAATGCTCTTCAAAAAAGGGACCAAAGCTACAATTTACATTTAGGGCATTTCGCAGGCTTTTGTCCTTACTTGAGACTTACAACAACAACAAAAACAAAAAACGTAGGATATAAGTAGGGTTGGGTATCGTTTGGGTTTTATCCGGTACCTAACCGATACTTTAAAAACGGTACCGGTACCGAAACAGTACTTAATTCGGTACTTTTGATTTTAAAAAATGACATATATATATAGATATATAATAATAACACGGTCGACAACATTAAACAGCTTTTCACTTTTTTATTGCTGAGGCACAATATATATTAGTTAAATATACACTCAAATTAAAATAAATGAAAATAAAACTCTTGCTGACTGAGGCACAATATACATATATATAATATTACAGTTAAATATACACTCAAATTAAAATAAATAAAAATAAAACTCCCACCTCAGCAATTCTTTTGCAAAAAGATCAGCATATTTGCCTTCTCTGGCAAAATACGACACCTCTCTTGACTAATTGCATGACCTGCACATGAGACATGAACCAGGGACCTCCGGAGTCGGGAAGAGTTACTCTGAAACTCTTATGTCTTCGACCACTAGTTTGTTTTGTGGCGCTGTTCCGACTTTTAGTACTTCAGCAAGCGGAGAAGTAGTCTCCGAAGACTAGAAGAAGTCTGACATGAAATTTAACAGGCGATGTCACGTCACGACTCAGTCACGTGTGGTTGACTGTTGCATGACACCGGACACCAGGGGGAAAAAAAGTAGAAAAGTACCGAAATGAGGTACCGAAATCTCCTTTGCAATTCGGTACGGTAAATACCGAATGTAAAGTAACCGGTACCTACCGGTACCGATTTTCGGTACCCAACCCTACATATAAGACCTGACACTTCAGACAAGGCTCCACCAACCACTCTAAGGACCGGTTTCACAGACAAGGCTTGTTACGGCCTAGTCCAGGATTAAAATCACACATGCGATGGAAACAAATCTCCATTGAGGACGCTTTGTAGTCTAGGGTTAAGTCTTAATCTGCGTCCATGGAACCAGCCCAAAAGAATTCAAAAGTAAACCACTTGTCGATCCCGGTCCAGTACACACACACCCCACACACCACACACACACACCACATCGCACACCCCACACCCCACACACACCTCTGGACTTCTCAGTGCCATGTCCATGGCCAGGCCGGGTCCGAAGCCCGTCAGAGCCTTGAAGTTGGTGGCGTTGGGCAGCGGGCGCCGGCACTGTGTGAAGACTGAGAAGGCCAGGGACTTGAGGTGCTGGCCGTACAGGTGGCGCTCCTCGCTGCGCACGGGCTGCAGCAGGTACTGGCAGGGGACGATCTGACGGGACAGAACCACAGCACGGTTAGAGGAGGAGGGGGGGCCTGGGGTGACATGGTGGAACCTGTTTTGTGTGTCTACCTATCCAATACAATTCCTTTCTTTTTTTTCACACGCTCCGTCACACTTTCTTGGAGCTTTACGGTGTGTGTTCTTCATTCCTTTATGCTTTCTATGAGGTTTACGGTGTGTGTGTGTATTCTTCATTCCTTTATGCTTTCTATGAGGTTTCCAGTGTGTGTGTGTGTATTCTTCATTCCTTTATGCTTTCTATGAGGTTTCCAGTGTGTGTGTGTGTATTCTTCATTCCTTTATGCTTTCTATGAGGTTTCCAGTGTGTGTGTGTGTGTGTGTGTGTTCTTCATACCGTGACACTTTCTATGAGGTTTCCAGTGTGTGTGTGTGTGTGTGTGTTCTTCTTCATACCGTGACACTTTCTATGAGGTTTCCAGTGTGTTTGTGTGTGTGCCAACTCACCTGTACAGACACAGCGTTTCTGATGTGAGGTGGCAGGAACTGGAGCATCTCTATGTAGCAGCGCAGCAGGCCCAGCAGCCAGACGCTGGAGTACGTGTCCCGGGTGTCGGCCTGGTCGTCGTAGCTGAACGGGTCCACCAGGTACACCACCATGGCCGGGGGGTAGGACACCGCGTGAGACTCCCCGTCGATAGGCTTGCCCACCTTGTCTCTATCCATTGTGCTGCAGAGAGAGAGAGGGGGGGGAGAGAGAGAGAGAGAGAGAGAGAGAGAGGGGGGGGGGGAGAGAGAGAGAGAGAGGGGGGGGGAGAGAGAGAGAGAGAGAGAGGGGGAGAGAGAGAGAGAGAGGGGGGAGAGAGGGGAGGAGAGAGAGGGGGGGTGAGATGGAGAGAGGGGGGGAGAGAGAGAGGGGGAGAGAGAGACAGAGAGAGAGACTCAGTTTCACATCCTAGACGTTTAGCAGGTCTGACGATGTGCCTTATAATGCCTGAGGTGAGTGTGTCTGTCTGTGTGTGTGTGTGTGTGTGTGTGTGTGCGTTACCTCTCTATGGGCTCGGTGGGGACCTGAGGCTGGTTGGCAGTGTTCTCCCCTCCGCTCCCTGCGGTGGTCTGGGTGCTGGGGGGCGGGGCTAGGTTCTGGCTGGAGCCCCCGCCGCCGCCGCCACCCTGCACGCCGCCCGTCCCAAAGGCCGTGTAGCCCGAACTGGACTTGGCAGGAGGCATCCCGCCCACCCCCATGCCCTGGTGGACCGCAGAGGGGGGTGGGACGGGGGTGGAGTGGGCAGGAGGCTGGGTGGGGTTGTTGCTGGTGGTGGTGGTGGTGGTGGTGGGGGTGGGGGTGGCGGAGCTCTGGGGACCTGAGGAGGGGGTGGTGGAGGCGGGGGGCGTCTGGGAGGGGGGGGGCGCCGGCGCGGGGCTGCGCTGGTTTAACAGAGAGCTGTCCAGTGACTGGGCGGCCAGGTACGGAGCTGATGGGGGGGGTAAGTGAGAGAGAGAGAGAGAGAGAGAGAGAGAGAGATGAGAGAAATGTCTAGCCAAGCAATTGGGTGAATGTGTCGACACAGCCTCTAAAACAGAACCTCGACACCCGTCTCTGGTGAGAAACATTTTCCTGTCAGGTGTCGATAGTAGGATCTTTTTGGTTTTTAGTCTATTATTCATTGGTCACTTTATTTCGTTGTTGTTTGTGGTCTGAGCTGCTATCTGAACACCTCAATTTCCCCTCGAGGATCAATTCAGTACCTACCTATCCATACTTCATTCCTTATTTATTTGGACTATTTCCCTTTTCGAGAAAATGCCAGTCGAGAGAGGCTTCTCTGCCTGAAATCTAGATATACTTGCAGTATACAGAGTAGATTGTCCTACAAAGACACTCAGATTTAGATTTAGTCATCTAAAAATTAATTAGACACCTTTCTTTTATTTTTTTTATTTTTTTACTACTGGATCTTTTCCGTTTGTAAAGCGTCTTTGAGTGTCTAGAAAAGCACTATATAAGTCTAATGTATTATTATTATTATTATTATTATTATTATTATTATTATTATTATTATTATTATATACTTATTCAATTGAATGGGAAAGTGTGTCCAAACTGTTGACTGGCACAGTACATGTAAGCCAACAGATCTGGGGCCTGCTGTGACCTACCCAGGTCGTGCCGGCACACTTGGGCGAAGAGCGTGAGTCTGTGGTAGGCCTCGCTGTTGCCGCTGCTGCTGGCCATCTTCAGGAACCAATCGCTGAGGGGCTGCTCCGACAGACTCCTCTCCTCTGAGGTGCCTACCTTCACGATGCCGTCCGGGTGGACCTTACAGATGGGCCTGTGCTGCCCCAGCTGACAAGCCTGCAAAGACCATACGTGTGGATGTGAATGTGGATGGAGGGAGGGAGGTAAGAAAGAGATAGAGGGAGAGAGAGAGAGAGAGAGACAGGGGGGGAGACAGAGCGATATAGAGAGAGCAATAGAGACAGAGCGATATATAGAGAGCGAGCGATATATATATATAGAGAGAGAGAGTGATATAGAGAGTGATAGAGAGAGAGAGTGACAGAGACAATCTGCTCATGTTCCATACCAGGCTAACAGAGGAGTGTGTGTGTGCGTGTGTGTGTGTGTGTACCTCGTACACGGCCGTCAGGTCGTACCAGGCTAACAGAGGAGAGTGTGTGTACCTCGTACACGGCCGTCAGGTCGTACCAGGCTAACAGGAGTGTGTGTGTGTGTGTGTACCTCGTACACGGCCGTCAGGTCGTACCAGGCTAACAGAGGAGAGTGTGTGTGTGTGTACCTCGTACACGGCCGTCAGGTCGTACCAGGCTAACAGGAGTGTGTGTGTGGGTGTACCTCGTACACGGCAGTCAGGTCGTACCAGGCTAACAGGAGTGTGTGTGTGTGTGTACCTCGTACACGGCCGTCAGGTCGTACCAGGCTAACAGAGGAGAGTGTGTGTGTGTACCTCGTACACGGCCGTCAGGTCGTACCAGGCTAACAGGAGTGTGTGTGTGTGTGTACCTCGTACACGGCCGTCAGGTCGTACCAGGCTAACAGGAGTGTGTGTGTGTGTGTACCTCGTACACGGCCGTCAGGTCGTACCAGGCTAACAGGAGTGTGTGTGTGTGTGTGTGTGTGTACCTCGTACACGGCCGTCAGGTCGTACCAGGCTAACAGGAGTGTGTGTGTGTGTGTGTGTGTGTGTACCTCGTACACGGCCGTCAGGTCGTACCAGGCTAACAGGAGTGTGTGTGTGTGTGTGTGTACCTCGTACACGGCCGTCAGGTCGTACCAGGCTAACAGGAGTGTGTGTGTGTACCTCGTACACGGCCGTACCAGGCTAACAGGAGAGTGTGTGTGTGTGTGCGTACCTCGTACACGGCCGTCAGGTCCTTGAAGAAGGTCTTGGCCCCGCGCAGCAGCGCCTGGTTCTCGGGACACACCACCACGTAGCCCACGTCCCTCTGGGAGCCGAAGGGGTCCAGCAGCAGCTTCTCCCAGTAGGGCAGGCCGAAGGGGGACAGCACCACAAAGTCATACTCGTAGCCCACCAGGAAGGTGGGGATGGGCAGGGGTTCCGGGGACTCGTCTGTGCCTGGAGGGAGGGAGGGACGGAGGGAGGAAGGTGGGGAGAGAGTCTGGTCTGTGAGGATTTTAATGTCACTTTAAAAATGACAAAAAAAAAAGACTTGGTAAGTGGTGTAGCACACTAAGGTGCAGGCAATATCATCGCACGGTCCCTGGTTCAATTCCGGCCATCGACCATATCCTGCATGTCACACCCCCCCCCCCCCCCCTCTCTCTCTCTCACCCATCCTTCCTGTCTGTCAATCTCTACTGTCTCTCTCCCAATGAAGCAGAAAAGCAGTGTAGAGAACACTAGTAAAGAACTCAAAAGAAAAAAGAAAAAAAGAAAAAGTAAAGAAAAAAGTAAAGAACACTACATTTCTTTTTTGCTTGTGCCCAGGGAATGCGATGAACGCAGCGTTACTACCACCAGTCTTTTTTGCAGTGTAAGCACTGGTGTTTTTTTTTCTGGGCATGCCTACCCCCAAACCACCCCGCCCACTGAAAAAAAGTCCTAAGAATATCCTAATTGCCCCAAAGTAGGTCCACCGAGGCTGTGGGCCAGGACTATTTGCGCTGATCCTGAGAGTTGAAAACCCCCAAAGCACGAGACTTCAGACCCAAGCACCCGGTGTTAAAATTGACAGTGGAAAATGCACCATCCATAATTGTTTTTCGAAAATCTCCCATCTTTCTCAATCTCTTTTAGGGAGGTATCCATCTTTGCGGCTGTGTCCCTGTGTGCTTACCGTAGGAGCCCCTGCCCGCCATCTTGTGGAACTGCTGCCATGTGAGGGGTCCCTGCACGCCCCAGGAGCGCACGCTCCTCTTCTTCTGAATGGAGTCCTGGAGCACAGGCTGCAGGGAGAGCAGCACCCGTAGGACGTCCTGAGAGAACAGCCTGCTCACGTCTGCAGCTGCAGGGAGAGAGGGGGAGAAAGAGAGGGGGGGAGAGAGAGAGTTTAGTATAGTTTATGTATTTTGCCCACAAGAAAGAAGGAAGAAAGCTTGAAGAGTAGTTCCCCCTAGTGGTCATGCATTTTAAACTGTTAGGAGAATGGCAGCCGGCCAGTGCCCTGTACCTAGTGTTTAGTGTTGTTGTATGGGCCCATGCTAGGATGATGGGCTCAAGACAGGTTGATTGTAGGTTTGTACCGTATTTTCCGCACTATAAGGCGCACTTAAAAGCCTTTAATTTTCAAAAAAACCGACAGTGCGCCTTATAATCCGGAGCGCCTTATATATGGATCAATTGGTTAATTGGTTGATCCATACTGGTTGTACACGGCGCTCAAGGCGCTCTGTCAAAATGTTTCAGTACGACTGGTAAACTACAAAGCCGCACCGCTTGCAGCATTACGGTAATCAGTAAACACCGGTAGTAGAAGCGTCTCTACAGTCACTATTCGAATGAAGGCAACAGCGCTAGCACGGGACATGAACATCGATGAATTTCGAGGCGGTCCTTCTTGGTGCTTTCAACTTGAAGTTTTAAAGTACCCACTCAATATAATAAACAACAGTTTAACGATCACTAAACACTTATAATTTGTGTATTGGATTCATTATTCTCGTTTGCCATAGGCTACCGGTAAGGGTGGGTTGACTTGTAAACATACTTTCGTTTTAGCTCGTGTTCAAAAGCAAGAACTGTGTGTTCATCTAGTTATGTGTAGTTATGTGTTTTTAGCATGTCGAAGTTCTCCCAGCATGTTGTGATGTTATTAAAATACAGTTGAGACCTTCGTAGCGATGTGTTTTGTTAGCAGCGTTCGTAGCTGTGGCTGCGTTCAGAGTCACTTTTCTCCCATTCAGTGTTTGAGGTGAACCAACATTCAAATACGCCTGTCGTGTTCAATCGTTCTCTGATTTGAATGTATGACACATCATTTGAAAGCTTACAATCTGTAGTTTAAAAAATTACGTTGCACATTTCACCAGGAGCTGTCACATATTGGTTGTTGGTTATAATTGTATAGCCTATTGGTTGTTTTCTGGTGTTGTTTTATTGTTTTGCTCTGTTTGTAGTCTACTTGATGTATTTTTATCAGCTGTTAAATCACCACAGCGGTTAATCCACTAATAGAGATAATACCAGATTGAAAATGCTTGTAGCTAACTACTCTATATCTCGTGGTCGCAGCTATTGCGAATTGCTATTCACGCGAGTCAGCTGTGAATCACCGCAGGTCCTTGACGCTTGTTGCAAAAATGGATGACGAACGGCTGATACTTGAGGTGGAAAAATATATATTTTTGACAGTGGAGCAGGTAGAACGGTAGGACGGTGACAACGCTCAGGTGGAGCATGGACAACGGGAAGTTGACAACACCGATGGAGAGGTGACGCAACGCAGTAGGTGGAGCTTGGGCGTAACGCAACCCCAGTCAAACGTTTGACTGCAGTATTCTATATTCTATTCTATGCGCCTTATAATCCGGTGCGCCCTGTATATGAAAACAGTTCTAAAATAGGCCATTCATTGAAGGTGCGCCTTATAATCCGGTGCACCTTATAGTGCGGAAAATACGGTAATTGGGCTTTTTATTGGGATCTTTTCTTTATGTTTTGGTTTATCTTGTGCTTTTCAATGAGGAGACACAGTGGATAAGTGATTCACACTTATCTAACTAGGGTTGGGTACCGTTTGGGTTTTATCCGGTACTAACCGATACTTTAAAAACGGTACCGGTACCAAAACGGTACTTAATTCGGTACTTTTGATTTTTTAAAATGACATATAATATATATATATATATATATATATAATAATAACACGGTCGACAACATTAAACAGCTTTTCACTTTTTTATTGCTGAGGCACAATATATATTAGTTAAATATACACTCAAATTAAAATAAATGAAAATAAAACTCCTGAGCCTTGGGGACTTAAGCTGGGGGTGCCTATCGTTGGTACTGATGTCGAATACGAGTACACACTTGTTCGGCAGCCCCTCAAGGACATCAGAATATTCTTAGAAAAGGGATCTAGTGAAGAGGCCTGCATAGCCCCCAGAACCAAGAAGACCAAGAGGAAATATAACTCTGATAAACTGGAGCCCTCCACCTCGTCAAAATCCAAACTCTGTTGCCGCTCAGCTACTACGATTCATTTTTCAGACACAGTAGTAGGATAAGGACAGTACCCGAATATCAAGAGATCCCCGATCATGTTGTCCACCTCGCAGAGACGCAGCCACACAATGTCATCAACAGACGCGTCGAATCCTGGAGTGCACTGTCCAATCAAAGGCTTGCGTTCGTAAACTCGCTCTGAGAGCGTCGCAGCGCACACTGGGCCCGACGTCATAAAGGGAGCAAGTCATTTGATTGGACAGAAGGCATTCCACGAGTGGTGATCAGAATTCCAGAACGAGTTTACGGAACGCACCCATAAGTCGAGCGTCGCGTTACGCCAACCCGCTAGCGGAAGTTGCTATTAGCAACCTTCTCGTTATCCTTCCGTACTCGCTGCTTTCACTGAGTGGAAATTTAACAGGCGATGTGACGTCACGACGTAGAAAAATAGAGAAAGAGATAGAAAAGTACCGAAATTAAGTACCGAAATCTCCTTTGCGATTCGGTACGGGTACATACCGAATGTAAAGTAACCGGTACACCCTATATCTAACGCTATCCTCTGAGACATGAGTGCTATGAGAATCGGTGTTTTCCCAAAATAAAAACCCATCAATCAACCATATATAAGAGTTGGCTTCATACAAACACACACACACACACACACACACACACACACACACCCACACACACCCACACACACCCACACACACCCAGAAGCAACTAATACAAGACAGGGTAGAGATACTAGAGAGACACTGAGGAAAAACAAGCAACCGAAACAAGCGGAACAAGCGGAGATACATTCTGCACGCAAGACCGACTGAAGTGAAAGAAAGAAGCTCCCCTCCTCACCTTTGCGTTTGGGCCAGGGGTGCAGACACGTGCTCTTGACCAGGTTCTCGTCCACCTTGCCTCCGGACATGTTGTCCATGAACTGCCTGCCGTGCTCCAGGGCGATGTAGCAGTCGTTGTAGCAGTCCCTCTCCGCCACCTTCAGAGAAGAAGAGTGCGGGGCCGGGAGCCGAGCCTTGGGGTACTCCACGCCCGCCATGGGCGAGAAGGGGTTGGTGCACTGGTCCTGCAGCAGCAGGATGAGCTCGTCCGGGGGCCGCTCCTTGGGGTTGCCGGCCCGGTGGAGGGAGGCGGCGCGCAGCTCCTCGAAGCGCCTCTCCGTGTCGCGGCTGGCATCCGAGCCGCGGCCCACCACGTCCAGCTCGTCCTCCAGGAAGAGGCCCGCCGAGTTGCCGAAGCGGCGGTTGACCACGGCGCTGAAGCCGCAGGTGCAGGGGTACTGGGCCTCCCCGTTGTCGTTGAGGTAGACGCCCACGTCGGCGCCGCGGATGTTGTTGTTGCACACGCACACGCAGCAGCTGTCGAAGTTGCAGTCCTTGAAGAGGTTCATGACCGACTCGGAGAGGATGAGCGTGACGTAGAGGCTGTGCGCCTCGGGGATGGAGGGCACGGTGGCCGGCTCCACCGAGCTGAGGGGCCGGCAGGTGGAGGGGGTGGAGGCGGGCGAGTAGAGGTCAGAGTTGTCGTACTTGAGCGAGCCCTGGACGCTGGAGGGGCCCCGGGGGGTGCGCGGGGTGCGGGGCGTGCGCGGGGTGGGGGCGGAGAAGCGCGGGGTGGCGGGGGAGGGCAGGATGCCTGTGTTGCCGCTGTTGCTGGGCGGGGCGCTGTTGGACATGAAGGGCGTGTGGGTCTGGGGCGTGTAGCTCTGGTAGTCCGGCTCCACACTGGGGATGTTACTGGAACACAAGGGGACGGAACGACTCAGACAGGGATGACAGGGATCGCAGCATTTAGCAGACGCCTTTATCCATAGCGACTTGCAACAAATACATTTGTCTAAAGTAAGTGAATCATCTTATCCATCAGTCATCCTAAGAAAACTAAATCTATGCTAGGACCAGGGGGCCATTGGCAGTCACAATGCTCAAAAGGAGGAATAATTACTTTCATTAATTTCATTTTATTACATTATTTACGGTAGCAAACAGTTTGAGCTTTCGGAACTGAACAAATAAACAAAAAAAAGCCAATGAAGGAAGTCAAGAGACCGAGGCTGATTGGTCACCTGTCTTTGGTGAGGAGTGTCATGGTCGGCACCGGGGGTATCAGGTCCAGTTTTCCCAGGGTCCAGCTGGGCGTGTACTGACACTCCTCAGGCAGCTTGATGGGCATCAGACACTGGCTGGGCAGGGTCTTCAGCGGGGCGAACATGGAGCAGCCTGTGAACGGCTGGCACGCTTCCGACTTGTACACAAACGAGAAGTCCTGAAGTTAGGGAGACAGTCGAGGGGGAGAAGAGGAAAAGTAAGACACACAGGTTTAGTTTAGTAGTTTGTGCATATAGAAAAAAACACACCAAATAAAAATCAGTCCACATTACAAAAACAACAGTAGGCACCGTAGTTACTAAAAAGCCTTGACAAGGACAAGGGCTTGAGGACTAGTTCCCCGTAGTGGTCATGATCTAGTGTGTGTGTGTGTGTGTGTGTGTGTGTTGGGGGGGGGGGGGGGGGGGCGACAAGCCAACATGGGGCTGGAGTGGTTACCTTGATCTCGGAGGGCTTGGGGCTGCAGAAGCCCTCCTCCACCTCCATCTTGTAGTGGCTAATGAACTGGTTCCCATCCAGCAGGGTGTGGCCCACCCCGGCCTCCAGGCCACCGTAGTCCTTCCCCCCGGTGTTCATGGGAGAGTAGCCCATGATGTGCTGCTCCAGGGAGGGCGGCGTGGGGAACATCTGGTGCAGGTCAGCCGAGCCTGGAGGAAAGGAGGGGGATGTCAAGCCATGACTAGGGGCGCAAACATAATTATTATTTTTTTTGGGGGGGGGGCAAACCGATCCAAGTACCAAGGGTGGGTTGACACATGGTGTTACATTTATATTGCATTACTGCCATTTAGCAGACGCCTTTATCCAAAGCAACTTCCAACAAATACATTTTGTCTGAGTAAGTGAATCATCTATCCATCTGTCATAGCAAGAAAAAGTCATCTACGCTCGTGCCAGGGGCCATTGGCAGTCTCCTACAGTAATAAAGTAAAGTAATAAAGTGAAGGTTTTGCAGTGGCTTCAATAGTGAAAATTAGTGTTAATGAATTAGTGTTGGCAAATTAAATTCAAAAGACTTTATTTATCCCGTAGGGGCAATTGTTACTAGGCATAAAACACATGATGATGAAACAAGTGCTGATCTGATGTGGTTGCTTTTAAAGCCACTTACTTAGACAAGACAGCGGGTCCAGAGTGGTTGGTTTATGGTCCTTAGAACCGAACCTCTCCTCTGCTCCGCCCCCAGCTCTCCTGGATCCAGGCTGTGGCAGGACACAATGTTTTAATTCCAGAGGGTTTGACCGAAACAAGAAAGATATCTACAACGCTTATATGAGGTATGAAAACAGATTGAGAGCAAATATTTGTACAATATTTCAGATTTGCCATGACACACTGACAAGAGCAACAGATAGATGGTGGACACTGGTAGATAATCTTGCCATATTTAGTTGTTCTTGTTTTAATGCTTCAAATCTAAAGCACTTTGAGCAGCATTTTATGTATGAAAGGTGCTATACAAATAACGTTTACTACCACTACCACTCATCTACTGACCGCGAGCTCGTCCTCGTCAGAGTTGAAGATGTTGTCCAGGTCGTTGAAGGACACGGCCAGGTCTGTCTCGTGGATCAGGCTGGTGGAGGGCACGGGTTTACTACCGGCTGCTCCCTGCCCATCTACACACACATGAAAGAGGGAGGGAGGGAGTGAGGCAAAGAGAGCAAAAGAGAGAAACGCCTTTAGCAACGACTGTCTGGCTTTTAATTCCACTTCTACGTTCTTACATATTTAATATGTATATTTAGAGGAGTGACTAAAAGTAATTTATAAAACTGCTAGACTGAAAAGAGAGAGAGAGAGAGAGAGAGAGAGAGAGACAGAGAGAGTAGAGAGAGAGACAGAGAGAGAGAGAGTAGAGAGAGTAGAGAGAGAGACAGAGGGAGACAGAGAGAAGAGACAGAGAGGAGAGAGAGAGAGAGAGAGAGAGAGAGAGAGAGAGAGAGAGAGACAGAGAGAGAGAGAGACAGAGAGAGAGAGAGACCGAGATCTCACCATCTGCTGAGGTCGCACTTCCTTCCTCGCCCTGAGCCAAACAAAAACAAAGAGGACAACAAAACACTCATTAGTCCCTTGGCACCTTGCTTCAACACAGCACGGAGGTGGCACCCTCACCAGGGCAACACCGAGCGCCTCTGGATGAGGTGGCGAGGACTAAACTACTCAGTGATTGGAGGCTAGGTTAGGTGCACTGCACTGGGGGGGGGGGGTCAGGGGTCATCCTGCTACCACACACCTTGTGTCTCTTGCCCGGCTCCCTCTCCGACCCTGGTTTGTCCTTCTTGTCGGCGAAGGTGAAGTCGTCGTCCCCCTCCACAAAGGCGTAGGGGTCCGCCTCCTCCTGGTCGTCGTCGGCGACGGAGGCCCGCAGGAGGCTGTTCCTGCGCTGGGCGTACGTGTCCACCAGCTCCTGGGACACCTTCAGAGGCCAACCAGAGCCTGACATCAACCTGGGGGGGGGAGGGAGGGAGAAAACACAACCAAAAAATAAAATAAAAAGGGTAAAAAGTGGCCTGGGGTGGTCCAGTGGTCTAGCACCACGGCCTGGGGTGGTCCAGTGGTCTAGCACCACGGCCTGGGGTGGTCCAGTGGTCTAGCACCATGGCCTACAGTGCACACATATGCCCATCGAATCCGGCCCATGCCCTGCTGAGATGCCCTCTCCTCTCCTTACTTTCCTGTCTCTATCCAATAAAAATTAAAAATATAAAAGTGAGTCTGCCCCACTCAAAAAACTATTCTGTTCTTTTCAGCCAAATGGTTGGTCCAATAGGCTTGTGCCGGTATTAGAATTCTAGGTATACTGGTATAACTTCCCCCCGAAAATACACACATACACCTCGTTCCAAATTATTATGCAAATTATATTTTTCTCAGATTTTCCTAAATAGTCGATGCAAATGACAATCAGTATAATTTTCAGGTCATCAACCGTTAGAGTATAATTCAAATTTTATTGAACAAACCTCCCAATGATAACAGTATTTTTTTTTTTAAATAAAAAACTCAAAATGCACTGTTCCAAATTATTATGCACAACAGAGTTTCAAAACATTTTATAGGTTGTAAAGAACTAAAAATGGTAATTTGATTAATTTAGGGTTAGGAGGTCATATTAGGAGGTCATATTTACTGAAATCAAAAGCTATTTCAAACAAAAACATCTTAACAGGTCAAGTTACATGTTAACATAGGACCCCTTCTTTGATATCACCTTTACAATTCTTGCATCCATTGAACTTGTGAGTTTTTGGACAGTTTCTGCTTGAATTTCTTTGCAGGATGCCAGAATAGCCTCCCAGAGCTGCCGTTTTGATGTGAACTGCCTCCCACCCTCATATATATTTTGCTTGAGGATGCTCCAAAGGTTCTCAATAGGGTTGAGGTCAGGGGAAGATGGGGGCCACACCATGAGTTTCTCTCCTTGTATGCCTATAGCAGCCAATGACACAGAGGTATTCTTTGCGCATTTTTTTTTAAACGTTTTTGTAAAGTACTCGCCGATACCGATACCAGCATTTTTGTGCGTATCGGTGGCCATGCCGATACTAGTATCGGTATCGGAACAACACTACTATGAGACCAGTGGTGTAATTTCAGCAAAAGCCAAGGTATGGCAAGGTCTGAGTGGGGGGGTTGAAGGGGGGTTCCCCCTCTCTGTGTTTTCTTTTTCAAAACAGTTGTGCAATAGTCCATTTTGGTGAGTTGTTTCTATACAATTTACTTATGTGACATTAAGGTAATGAATAAAGGAGACAACTACAGTATGCTATGCAGGTAGTAGCCTACATCTTTCCTAGCAGGCAGACTGGTTCAATCTCCTTAGAAACAAAACATAACAGATTTAGCTATTCTCAACTCTAAACGAACTGCACTGTTAAAAATGCTAGATTTAGACCTCACCTGTGTCCCTGTCCCTGTCACCTGTTTAGACCTCACCTGTGTCCCTGTACTTGTCTCTGCTGCCCTTTGACCAAAAGAGGTCCAGTGTTTCCTCTATACGCATTTATTGGAGGCGGGCCGCCACGAACGAATTTCCTCCGCCACTAATCGATTCAGACAGTCCACTTTGATTCAGGCTGCGCAGAAAGGCAGCGAGTTATTATGACCGGAGAACAGAAAAAAAGCAGATTGAAGCTAGATTTAGGCCGCTTCCAGACCAACATTTCGTTACGATTTAGGGGTAGTTATTTACAATATGTTACAATGTTGCAATTAACCTCGTCGTTTGTGTTCGCACTGCAATCGAGACTGAATCTCTCAACAGGCGCGCTTTCAAAACAGTTTTGTGATTGGTCCGAATTTAGCGGGACACACGCCGGTGCCTTTAATCCCGTAAACGTATCCTAATCGAAAATGCAACATCATCAGCGACGACTGTGGGTTATTGCATTTACTGCTGTTCTCTGGTTCATGTTCTTATACCAGTGCTCACTATAGAGTATTTTAAATGAACATTCGTAATGTCTGTCTCTGATGTTCATGGTCAACTAAATCAGCCTATTTTGTGAAACAAATAATGTTCCCGCTAATGGGTTAACCGAGCATTCTCGCACCTAACGTGCAAGCACCTAGCTTCGAACTATTTGATCACCTTGTAGTGAAGCGAGCAGAGTATTCATAATTCACGGCGTTCAGCCTTGTACAAAGCACTGTTATATGTTTGTGTTTACTCAATCACCCAGGCTGCTTAGCGGGTGATATGACGGGATATAAGTGGGACAGAGATGAATGAATGAATGTTGTTGTCAGTACGCATGCAGAGAGTGAGAATAAAGCGCACATGATTGTTTTTCTACCGGCAAAACGACTATATCGTCCTGTTATTGCCGTCACTCCTACATTGGTGACCCTGATTTTCTCTCGAACGTTTTCGGAGATCATTGAACATGACAACGAACGCAGTTTCACTCAAGCTGCCCGAGTTTTGGGAACAAAATGCCATAGCATGGTTTGCACAAGCTGAAGCTCAATTCGCCCTCAGGGATGTTACCGTGGATAATACCAAATACTACTACGTGGTAGCAGCTCTTAATATTTTCAACGGCAGCGAGAGTGGTGAGTCTTATTGAAAACCCACCGGCACAGCACAAATATGTTACCTTGAAGGCACACCTCATAGATACTTTTTTCTATATAAAATCACCTGCTCGGCTTTAATGACTTAACCGCTATTTTAGAAATTATAATTGTTGCCACCCTCTAGTTTTTGGTGAAACTACGTCTTTGTTTTGAGCGCGGGAAAGACAACCACTCCGCCACTAATGTGAAAAATCCTGGAGGAAACACTGAGGTCTATGTCCATTTTCCTTTTTTCCCTGGCATATTTGTTTTACCAGCTCACCTAGTAAAAGTGAGACAATTGATATCAAAAACATGCTTGCACACACATATAACATACTCACACACAAGTCAGTGTTACTGGCCCCAATTTGGTACAATTATTACTGAAATTATTGAGAATAGAGACATTGTTGACATACGTAAACAAGCTCTTGTAATCTTTAATGTTCGCTAACTAGCGAACTCACTAAAATAACATTAGAACATGTTTGTACTGACAGAACATGACATGAACTTGTTCATTAATATGTTACATTTGAACCAACAGTATGTAAATGGCATTTATACCGTTTGTTTAACACACCTGAATGAACGAGAATCGTGGACAAGGTTTTAACATGAACGTTACTCGTGGCTTGTTTATTGAGGAACCGATGTCCCGCTCCAGTGTTGCCAGATAGGCCTACTTTTGGTCACTCTGGACGGGTGGATTCGTCAGCTTTTAGACTGGTTGGGCTTGAAATTGTCAATCCCGTCTGGCAACCCTGTGCTCCACTACAGCGCTTGGCTAGTGGGGTGAGATGGAGCCGGGAGGTTTTGAGTTACCGTTGTGTGTAGTGGATAAAATCACCAAAATGACTAAACGTGTTTCAGATTTTAAAAAATGTTAAGCCAGGTATGGCGAGTGCCATGAATTGCCATACCAAAACGACGCCTATTGAGACACAGAGAGCGAGCCACGCACTTTTAATGAATGGATTAAAGAGCCGCACAGAGACAGGCAAAGAGCTAGGGATGCTCCGATCTGGATTTTTGGGGCCGATACCGATCACCGATTTTTTTCCTCAAGATCAACCGATACCGATACCGATTTTTTAAAAAATACATAACTGTAGGCCTACTGACTGGATAGCCTACATATTTTTTGCTTTTTAGACAAAAGTTTTGATCCATTAGGCACCAAGCAAACGCAGACCCATTTTTATGGCATAGTAAAGGTCTGGCCTATCACCCAGTTAGGGCCTGAAGCCCAAGTCAGTCGATATGGCTGTATAAAAGACATCATAAACGTGGCCTTCATGGTTTACATACTGTTACGTCCTCCTATGTTTTCTGTTCAGTTATCTGTCTTCCCCAGGGGGGGGGGGAGAAAAAAAAAAAAAAAAAAAAAGATCGGTTTTTGCGATCGGCCATTTTTACCGATCACCGATCGAGTCATTTGGAGTGAAATCGGCCGATTTAAATCGGTGGCCGATAAATCGGAGCATCCCTACAAAGAGCCACATGCGGCTCGCGAGAGGCATCATGGCACCGTCAAATGAGGACACCCCCCCCCCCCCCCCCACCGCCACACACACACCCCCCCCCCGCCGCCGCACACCCACACCCCCCCCGACACCCACACCCACACACCAAGACACACACCCACGTCCAGACACCCACACCCACCCACATCCAGACACACCCACCCATCCAGACACACCCACACATCTAGACACACACACACCCGCAGCCACAAACACACAACCACAAACACAACCCCCAGACTGAGTGAACCAGGTCACAGCATACATTTTCCCACGGTATTTGACTGTGTTCACAGGCTACATCTGGTGGCCGGATTCAATTAACAGAAGTAATCAAGGTATTCTGTCATGTGCTTGAACATTGAATCATGTTTTGAAAAGCCTACATAAGACTAGTCTTTACACTGCTACGGTTTGCTATCTATACACACAGCCAGCTCCACACACACATTAAACACACACACAAACACACACACTACACGCACACACTACACACACACACACACACACACACACACACACACACTACACACACACACACACACACACACACACACACACACACACACACACACACACACACACACTACACAGTAAGGCCATACCTTTTTCTGTCGACATTAATAATAATAATGACTTTTATTTGGATATAACTTTTCCTGCAAACGTTGCAGCTCAAAGTGCTTTATACACTACAGTGTTTCCTCTATATGCATTTATTCGGGGCGGGCCACCACGAATGAATTTTCTCCGCCACTAATTAATTCAGTTATTATGACCGGAGAACAGAGAAAATGCAGATTGAAGCAAGATTTAGGCCGCCTCCAGACCTACATTTCGTTACGATTTAGTGTGTAGTAAGTTACAAAATGTTACAATGTTGCAATTAACCTCGTCGTTTGTGACTGAGACTGAATCGCTCTCAACAGGCGCGCGACGCGCTTGCAAAACAGTTTTGTGATTGGTCCGAATTTCGCGGGACATTTGGATTTCAGGAAATCCCTCTCCTCACTCTCTCTCTTAGCCCGTCGCCCGTCCCTTTAATCCCGTATCCTAATCGAAAATGCAACATCAGCGACGACTGTGGGTTATTGCATTTACTGCTGTTCTCTGGTTCATGTTCTTATACAAGTGCTCAGTATAGAGTATTTTAGATGAACATTCGTAATATAGTCTGATGTTCATGGTCAACTAAATCAGCCTATTTTGTGAAACAAATAATGTTCCCGCTAATGGGTTAACCGAGCAGCCTCGCACCCAACGCTAGCTTCGAACTATTCATAGCAATATGCGCGGGGCAAAAATAATCTATTGCCTCTAAAATCATCACGAACAGAACGGCGGAGGTACGGGTAAACAGGGCTCATGTTCTGTCATCAAAGGTAAGAGTTTGTTTTCTTTAACTCAGCTGATGCATTACCTTGCTGTTGGTCGTTTACCGAATGCTCCATCTGACTGTCACACTGTGATTTTACTTGTGTAAACAGTAACGTTAGCCGGTTTTTACGTCTTTGTTTAGAGCGCCAGTGCACGTTTTATGCACGTGGAAAAAATTTCACGGAAAAATCCTAGAGGAAACACTGCACTATCTATCTATACTAGCTGTAGCTGATAGCTTCACAACATGTTTTCTTTCTCTGGCTACCATAACAGGGTAAACATGTTCCACAGTGTCACTCATCACACTTCGTGCATGTGCAAATTAATTCAATTAACTACACCAACTGCCAAAGAATTCCAGAACATTCACCACCTAGAGTGCCATTTTTTAATATATCTATATACACACCTAGCAACAATACTTCAATTGGCTACAAAATGAAGCACTGTTGCCTATGTATTATTTTGTGAATAAATTAATCCGTGGCACTTGAATGTCGACAGTTTGGGATGACTTTATTCACCCGTGGCACTGAATGAGTTAATGAACATCAGCTTCCGCACTTGGCGGTGTATACTGGCAAAACAATGGTATGGAGGGTGTGGCGGGAACCACACCAGTGTAAGCTTGTACAGCGTATGGCAACACCTTCCACCAGCCCAACCCTACTGTCTGACACTGGCTTCCGGCAGGCTCCATCAGGGGAGGGGGTCACTCATATTAATGTTAATTCATACTGGACTGTTGACACAATCTATAATCTTTCTGATGTGTATTTTATTGGTTTTTGTATATTTTATTATATTATTATTAAATTGTCACTTTATTTTGTTGCGACCGTTTGTGGTGTGAGATTCTGTAACGCCTTCATTTCCCCTCAGGGATCAATAAAGTGTCTGTCTGTCTGTCTGTCTGTCTGTCTGTCTGTCTGTCTGTCTGTCTGTCTGTCTGTCTGTCTTTCAGCATGAAGTAGATAAGGGGCTGCCGAAAGACCTTTTTGCCTGGGGTCTGTCGTAGGGGTGGGCATCGATGATCGATTAATTGATCGATAAGGTCTTGGTCGATCACAAAATATTTTGCTCGATAATCGTTAATATATATATATTTTTTTAAATAATAATAATAATAATGGAAATTAGTTTGTCCACGTTATGTGTGAGAAATGAACTTTGCATTTGCCTTCGCATTGAATTTCACAACGCAGTACGGCATGACGGAAGTTCCCGTACGTTAGTGTAACCTGACCTCCAGTAATAGGTGCGCGATCTCCACTACTTCCTGAAAGGCACCTTGCATGTTCAATTGATTAATCAGCTGTGCGGTAAAACACACACTGCTTGGAAAATGGCGAAGCGAGCGAAACGAAGCTTGGTGTGGGAGCATTTTGATCTGAAAGGCGACCTCGTTCATTGCAAACACTGCGCAGTGACCTATAAATATAATACGACGACGACCCCGATGAAATACCACCTGCAAGCCGCACACCCGACCCTGACTGCTCCTTCGCTATCGCTACCTTGCACAGCTCCTCGGGGAGCAATACGCAGCAGGCGCTGCTGCTGACATCCCCATCGAAACCGAAGTTTGCACCTTTCTGAGGGAGCCTTCTGCGGGCCTGAACTGCGACACAACTGACTGGTGGAAATTAAACGAAAGAAGGTTTCCTCGGTTGGCCAAATTAGCGCGGACCTACCTCTGCATCCCCGCAACCTCGGTGCCTTCGGAGCGAGTGTTTTCTGCGGCTGGCCTAACTGTCACCAGATTGCGTTCGTCTCTCACCCCTGAACATGTTAACATGATCATCTTTTTGAACAAGAACCAGTAGGCCTGCCGCCTACAGTCTCTCGCTGGAGTTTAAATTTAAGTTAAGTTGGACGCTCTTAAGGACACTAACGTTTTCAGTCATCCTCCTATTTGTGAGTAACTGTTTTTTTACTGCTCCTATGGTGAGTTACTTATTTTCTATATTTTTATTTATAATGTAAAATGTGTTTTTAAGTTAAACAATTTAGGCTACTCACTGCCTTGTTTAAGAGGATTGTTATCTGACTGTAGTGTCTAGTTAATGTGAATGAATGAATGTGTGCATTGTGCAATTCTGCAATAGCAACACAAATAAAGTTTTTTCCCCAAGGAAAACATGTTTGTTATTTCTGCCCTAGTTTTTTTTTTTTTTTAATGAAAAAAAACCTTATTGATTAATCGATAATTGATCGTTAATTCGTTACGATTATCGAACAAAAAATGTTGATCGTTTGCCCACCCCTAGTCTGTCGTACGACAGTTGTACTCACTCTGTGACCGACACCACACTCTCCTCCCCCCCTCCTCCTCTTCCACCTCCCCCGGAGTCGTCTCGTAGTTTGTCCACGGGCAGGTGAGGCGTGAGGAAGTCCGTGTTCTTCTTGCGCGGCAGGTTGAAGTACTTCCAGGGGTTGTGGGCTGAGTCCTCGTTGGGGTTGATGGCCGAGCCCACGAAGACGGTGGGCTCCAGGGGCTCGTGGAAGCCCGGAGGGAACCCCAGGGGCATGGGTTCCAGGTGGGGCTCGTTGGACGAGGAGGAGGCCTTCTGGGGCAGCAGACAGGGCTCGCCCAGGGCGGGGTAGAAGTGTTGGTGGATGGGCGTGGAGGAGCTCTTCAAGGCGGCCCCGGGGTGGTCGTCCTCGCCGCCGCGCTCGCAGGGGTGGGGGCTGAGGGGCGGGGGCTGCGGGGAGCCCCCCGGCAGGTCGGCGGGCTGGCCGTGGGGGTGCAGCATGGGCGCCTTGGAGGGGGGGGCCGTGGCGTCCACGTGGTGCAGGCTGGGGTACGAGCTTTCGTCCTGGGATCTCAGACACAGCCTCTGGCCCTGGGACTCCAGAGGCTGCTGCTGCTCCTCGCACGCGGCGCTGCGGTGGTGGAAGGGCGTCTGGGGCCTCTTCTGTTGCTTCTCCCCCTTCTCCAGCTTCTCCCCCAGCTTGTGCTTGGTGGGCGGCTGGGGGGGCTGGCCCACGGAGGGGGGGTGACCTGAGGTGCTGCTCGACCGCTGCTTCTGGCTTTTGTGTCTGGAGGTGGCAACAAAACAATTGTTAGAAATAGAAACTAGACTCTTGAAGTCAGGCCGCTACGACCACATTGCACTACAGAGCGCTACGGGGAGCTTTCCTTTTCAGAGATGTTTTTTCTGCCCTCCGCAATAACACTGTCCAACTCCTCCTCCGGCTGGCTCCTTCTGGGTGACCAGAGTCAGGCTGGAGGACGTTCAGCCTTACTTACTGTATATAAGGTCCCAAATGTCTAGTAGTCTAGCTTCATTTAGTCGTTGTTGTTTTTTAATCCATTTTGTTTTTTTAACCTCTTCTTTAATTGACACTTTATTTTGTTGTTGTTGTTGTTGTTTTTGTGGTCTGAGCTGCTGTTAAACACCTGAATTTCCCCCCACGGGGAATCAATAAAGCACCTATCTATCTAAGTGTTTATTTCCAAGCTTTCGGGTTTGATTGAACACTACCAAACACTGGTTCTAGGAGCGTACCTGGAGC
Source organism: Nansenia antarctica (assembly GCF_963989245.1). Lineage (NCBI taxonomy): Eukaryota > Metazoa > Chordata > Actinopteri > Argentiniformes > Microstomatidae > Nansenia > Nansenia antarctica. The sequence goes on along the minus strand of NC_137690.1, from coordinate 48,924,552 downwards.
AGTTGCAGTGTGCCCTCTGGGCTGGCTCCACAAAGTCCCAGACTCCCGCCTGGTCCCCCTCCTCCTCACAGGTACCGTTGGTCAGGGAGGTGAACTTCCTCCTGAGGGCAGAGTCAGACAAACATGGACTCAATCAAGCTGTGTTTGTACAGCACATCTCATATACAATACTAGGACAGCTGGTACGTCTCAAACTGCAGAATGAAAAATTAACTTGACACTCGTAAATGTTGGGAGACAGACGTCAACGTTATTATTGTTGATAATATTGATCTCCAAAAATGTCCCCAGTTTGTTTTACATTCTGTAGTTTGTGACACAACTTCATGGCATATTGCGATACGATGCACTATACAAGAAAAAAGGACTTTACAAACAAACAACGGGAGATATAATCCTAATAATAATAATAATAATAATAATACATTCAAGAATGAAATCCCATTTGGGCTCTCTAACTGACAATGTGAGGTGAGGAACCTTGTATTGGACGACAGCCTACAGTTCACACTGTTCCAACCCAAAATTAAAACTACAAGAGCACAACAACAACAACATACTTGCTCTGGGCCCGGTTGGTGTTGCACTCCTTCCACACACTCTCCACCACCTGGCTGGCCAGCCTGCGGGGCACCTTGCCCCCGTGGTGGCTGGAGCTGTTGGAGCTGTAGCCGTCAGAGGCGTTGGAGAGCTTCAGCCACCTCTGAGCTGCCTGACAATCTGGGAGAGAGAATATCATGCGTGTGTATTTTATGCTTTATTTTTTATCTAACCTTAATTCAAACAGGTCAAGTCAGTCAAGAACTTATTTGCAATTTTGAAATGATGACCAGTCAATAACTCTAACTGTATTCTGACATTGGGTTATCTAATCTAATTAAGATGATGAAAAAAAATTATATTCTAAAAGGAGGACACTGAATCCGAAAGGTGGGACTAGAGGGAGACCTATGGAACATTTTCGTTGATGGGGGGGTTGGGTTTTCCCACGGACCTGCTCGAACACTTTTGCGAGCAGCGCTGAAAGATTTGGTAAAAAAAAAATGAGAGAGGGCGCAAAAAATACTTTCGGTTCGTAATGACACTATGGCGGGGGCAAATTACACTATGGCAGGCCGCCACAGTCTCGTCTGTGGCCAACCTCAACGGTATTGGCTCTGAGAGTTTCCTTTCTCGTTGTTCTTTCCAGCTAGGGCTACTATGGTGGCATGTGTGACCGGTCTGTGTAGAGCTCAGCTGGGCTCTGTAGGGTGATGAGGGTTTGATCTACGGCCTACCCGTGTCTTTAAACATTACAAAGAGAGAAGCAGGCAGCAATAGACAGAGAGAAGGAGACAGAGAGACAGATATACAGACAGTGAGAGAGAGAAAGAAAGACAGAGGCAGAGACAGTGACAGACAGAGACAGACAGACATACAGAGACAGACAGACAGAGAGAGAGGCAGACAGACAAACACAGAGTGTGAGAGAGAGACAGAGAGAGGAGCTACCTGTGTGGGCTTCCTCCGGTGACGTTGGGGGTGTGAGGGTGACAGAGGACATGGCAGGGTCCCTGTGGGCCGCGTGGCCCTGTTGGCCTCCCCCAAACAGGCCGGCGGAGGGGTTGGCCGAGCCCTGGGGGGCCGCGGCCGGGATCTCTGACTGGGGGACCAGCACCAGGCAGGCCGGGTACACCATCCGCACGCCCGCTGGGACACACAACACAACCACAACCCATCAGTCACAATCCCTACCTCCCCCCCTCTTCACACTGGAGTAGATCTGAGAGGATGTGGACAGGTACAACCAAGATGTGGTGAGATCCAGAAATGGAGAGAGCTCACTGAAGCCTTATGTCCCATAGGGGATGAAGAGGATGAGTAAGTAACACGGTGATCCACATAAAATCCACACTTAAAAAAAACAACAACCAAAAAATACATTCATCTAAGAATCATCTATACATCAGTCATGGTAAGAAAAATCTATCTACGCTCGGACCAGGTGCCAACGCTAGAATAAAAAAATTAAATAAGGATGAGGATAGGTATAAGCAAGACGGCGATCCGCACAAAAACACACGGGACACAGACGTTGTCGTAACACCCTTACGGCCCAGAATCCCGTCCCGTCACTTACCCACGAGGACCTCCACAGCTGCCAGAGAGTCGTCCTCCCAGTCGGCGTCCTCCAGCTTGTCCTCCGGGCGGTCCTTGCTGCTCGGGCCGATGGGGTAGAACTGCCTCCACTCCTCGATGAGCTTCTGGGTGGACTGGTCGGACATCTTGAAGGACTGCCCCGTCAGGGTCCCGCTCAGGCCGAAGGGGCTCAAGATTACTGTGGGTGTGTATGGGTCAGTTAGCTCAGGATGACTGTGGGTGTGTATGGGTCAGTTAGCTCAGGATGACTGTGGGTGTGTATGGGTCAGTTAGCTCAGGATGACTGTGGGCATGTATGGGACATTTAGCTGACAGTTTTATGCAAGGCGACTTACATTACAGTGAGTGCATACTTTCAGTATATACGGTCCCAGCGGGAATCGAACCCACAACCTAAGCGTTGTTAGTGCCATTCTCTACCCACTGAGCCACAGAGGAGCAGGCCTGTGGCAGGCAGATGAGGGGAGGGGTGAGGTCTGAGCCTAGCTAGGAGAATGTTTACCGGCGGTGACGAGGTTATGGACAATGGCCGTGAAAATTAATATAAATGTTTTAATACATACACAAAGATGTAAATACATTTTTAAGTTGATGTATTTTACCAAATAGCAGTAGTGTATATTACAGGGTTCCTACAAGTTTCAACAAGTCAAATTCACTACCTTTTTAGACCTTTTTTTAGACCTCTTTGAATAGAATTTCAGACCTATTCGCGACACCATGCGATAGCTTTTTGTCATCGTCGAGGTGATGAAATTAGGGATTTCACTGCCATACAGACAAAAAAGAAAGCAAATTGGATTTGCAAATTGGGTTCCAGCTTGATTCATTTCCACGTAAATAGATGTGGTCAGACTGATTTCCTTGCAGGATCTAATTTTTAAGACCTAGCACCTAATTTTTAGACCGAATAACTGAAATGTAAGACCTTTTTCAGGCTTTATAAATCGGATTGTGGGATTTTAGACTTTAAGGCTTTTTAAGACTAGCGCGGGAACCCTGTGTATATTAGGGATTATGAGCACTTATCTTTGCCTTGGGCAAAGCGAAAGACGTGACTTGTTGCTAGGCTACAAGATACCGTGCTTTACCTGGCAAGCTAGCCAGCAGCGATTAGTGATCAACACTAATTAATAATTTTATTCTAATTTCTTTTTTTATTCTATTATCACTCAATTGTTGTTGTTTGTGGTGTGAGCTGCTGTAACACCTTAATTTAAATCAATCTATCTACCTTTGTAGGCATGTGTATGGCAGTAGCTTGCTAGCATCAGGGGAACAAATACATTGAGACACCGCCATAAAATAACATTTTCCTTTCTAATTCCAGTGTGTAGGCCGTGGCGTAGGGTAGGGAGGGATATGGCGGGTGGACGCTCACCTTTTCTAATTCCGGTGTGTAGGCCGTGGCGTAGGACAGGGAGGGATATGGCGGGTGGACACTCACCTTTTCTAATTCCAGTGTGTAGGCCATGGCGTGGGGCGGGGAAGGGCACGGCGGGTGGATGCTCACCTTGCAGGGGGCTGGCGTTCTGCTGGGCCAGGCTCAGGTGTTCCTCGCTCAGCCGCTGGACAGGCTGGTGCTGGGCGATCTCTACGCTGGTGCACACGTTGCTGTCGCCGTGCAGGAAGAAGGTGAACGCACACGACAGGTGCTCACTACAAGGTAGCGGAGACAGAAACAGAGAACGTCGAGGTCACTCATGGAGTTCTGGAACGTGGAGATCTGGAACGTCATAGCAGGACTCACAAGCTGATCGTGAAAAAAATACATGTGGGGCCTGTTTCACAGACAGGATATAAGCCCAGACCTGGACTGAATCACACTTTCAATGTAACATTTCTATTGAAAAGCTTTTTAGTCGAGAATTAGGCTCAAGCCTGGTCTGTGAAACCGGTCCTTAAAAACACACATTTCTCCTAACACCTGGACCAGTTTCTCCTAACACCTGGACCAGTTTGGGAAGCGCTGACCAGTTCCTGGCTGTCAAAGTAGCGACTGAAGGGTTAAACAAACGGGTCAAACTGTTGTCTTAGAAGACTAATTCATGTGTGACAGAGAGAGACACAATAAATGCGTGAGCATCACCTTGCACCCTTCCCTGCTTATAAATGCCATTTAGCTGACGCTTTTATCCAAAGGGACTTACATGGCAGTGTGGGCATAAGCTTTTCTTCGGGTATATAGTCCCAGTGGGAATCAAACCCACAACCTAAGAGTTGGCACAATGCTCTAACCAACAGATCCCAGAGGACCACAGCTGCTTGCCTTCAGAAACGACTAGGCCTAGCTTAAATCACAACTGCTGAAGTGGTGCTTTGCCGGGGGGAAAAAAGAAAAAAAAAGAAAGAAAAAGACGCTTTTTTCCCCCTATGAAGACCATGGTCACAAATCTGGGCTGCGCTTCAAACAGTATTAAAGTTGGGAGGCCGAGATGGCACGTACGAGGGAGAGACATGACACAACAGGCTGCATATTTCAACCACAGTGCTTTTCAGATCAACACGGTCGACGCTATACCGGGTCACATGCAAGCCTGCATCAAGAGAAGGGAGCCCTCAGAGAACACAGGATGCCTCGACATTAACCGCATTTACATTTTTGACATTTTACCAGACGGCCAGACGCCTTTATCGAAAGCGACTTACAAAACATACATTTGTCTTAAGTTAAAAGAGGGAATCATCTATCCCATCGGTCATCATAAGAGGACAGAGTTATCAGCTGGTTCCTCGGGGGACAACAGACCAATGTCTTCGGCCACAGAGAGCTGATTGTACCGTACAGGTGCGTTCGTGGAAAAGAGAGGGAGGTGGCGAGGCAGGGAGTGAGGCGACGCGAGAGGACACACATTCCTGACATATCTGTTGTGAGGTTTCATCTATGGCCGATCTGTGTCTTTAAACAGTACACACAGAGAGAGAGGGAGGGCAGGCAGGCGGGCGGGGGGGAGAAAGAAGGAGGGAGGGGGAGAGAGAGAGAGGGAAAGGGAGGGGGAGAGAGAGAGAGACCCCGAGGGCGTGAGGAGGGGGAGACTGTCCAAAATAGCCCTATGGTCACCTTTCCTTAAAATAGGTAAAAAATGGGAGTTATAAATAAGACAGGTTTATTATAGCCGTGACATGTGAACAACAACAGGGAATTATTATTTTCTCTCCCTGGGTGCGTGCTGCTGCCGCTGCCGCCACACAGAGCACAGCCAAGCAGCAGCAGCAGCAGCAGCGGGGGGAACAGCACGAAAATAGTTCCTGTTGACATGGTCGGTGCGTAACTAACCACAGTGCAGCAGACTCAGCGTTTTCCAAAGACAGCCCCTGTTTACCAGACAGAGCGAGCGAGCGCGGGGCGACAGTGAGGCCGCTGGGGATGATTTCACTCCTCTCCCTAGTCCCTCTACCCTCCCAGTCCGTTCAGAGGCTGACACTAACGCCCACTTGGGGAGGGGGGGGGAGAGAGAGATAGACAGACAGAGAGAGAAAGAGAGGGAGAGAGAGAGAGAGGGAGAGAGAGAAAGAGAGGGAGAGAGACAGAGAGAGAGAGAGAGACAACGTCTTGATCCAGAACACTTGAAGCCGATTGGGAAGCTGAAGAGTCTTCTTGACACTTTCCAACACGGCTGTAAAGACGGCGTGACGTGAGGTGACCAAGCAACACAGCAACCGCTCTCCGTTCTACTCTCTTCTGGCCCCTTTTTTTTTTTGCACAGCCTCTGAAACCTCTATGGTCCGGTTTCACCGACAAGGCTTAATAAAGCCTAGTCCTGGACTGAATCACACACATTCAATACATACATTTGTTTATTTTTTTTTAAGTCTAGGATTAGGGTTTAAGCCTCATCTGTGAAACTAGCCCCTGTAACTCCCTAGCGACACGGGCTAACACCAAACGCCAAAGTTGAAAACATCACTGCTTGTGTTACTGTGGCCTGTCGGGGGCGAGGCTCAAATTAGCCCCTCAGGGTCTTCCAGGATTCCCCAGTACCCATTCCAGAGCCGAGGAAAGAACAACTATGATGTCATTCCCCCCGAAGCACAACCAGGGGAAGGAATGAACACAGTGTGTCTTACTTTACTCTCTGACCGGCTCATAACAACATGGCTGACATCGTCACACGGTCAGATAATTGTGTGACGTGTTTATAAAATCGCCTCGACTTCGACACTGCTTGGCATGACTCATGACTCTTATGAAGAAAGAAAAAATAAATAAAAGGAAGGAGTCAAATGAACAGGCTTTCAGATAATCTGGCAGACTCGTCAGATTATCTGAAAGTGTGACGTGTTATAAAAATCACCGCAGCTTTCATACTGCTTGGCATGACTTGGACTCTTATGAAGAAAAACTACAAGAAAGGAGTCAAATGTACAGGCTCTCAGATGATCTGTACGGTGCCTTTACCCAGGAACAAGGGCCGTACATATTCAGTATTCACCTGCACTTATGTAAAGTCTATTTGCTAAGACATGCAGAGCTGGTTTCACAGACAAGGCTTAGTCCAGGATTAAATCACACTTGCAATGGAAAACCTCCATTGGGGATGCTTTTTAGTCTGGGCTTAGTGTTAATCTGCTTCCATGAAAACAGCCCCCCAATATCCTCCAATACCTGTTGCTTTCAGCAAGCCAAATACCTTAGAGGGATGAATTATGGGCCTAGCCAATGTACCTCAGGGTTTCAAGAAAAAAACTGCAGACAGCAATGTGTCAGATGCCAAAGACAAATACTTTTGTGGCGGATGTTTTGCATAGATGCCTGGTTTAGAGGGAAACCACTTAACCAAGAAAAAGCGGTCTCGTCTCATTGGCTACCAACACACATCACAGACAGCTTTCATTTTGCATTTCCGCTATCTAGAGACGGGGTAACACCAGGTCAAAACTGTCATGTTCCCCAGTCAAAAGTTGTCAGACATGATGGTGCTTGTCTAGTCCCCACTCTTGCAATGAAGCTTTTGGGCCACGCTGGACTTTGCCCCCTAAAATAGATTACTTTTTCTTCTTTCTTTTTTCCCCCTGCTATGACTGGTGGAGATGATTCACTTACTTAGTCAAATGTATTTGTTGTAAGTCGCTTTGGATGAAGGAGTCTGCTAAATGCCAAAAATGTAAATGTAAAATCCAATATAGCAGCCATAAGACCACTAAATAGCGTTTTAATCACCTAATGTATGATTAATTTACTGTAAACAAATGTAGGCTACTTATTGTAAGTCGCTTTGGGTAAAAGCGTCTGCTAAGCGACTAAGATGTAAGATCTAGGCCTATATAAAGGAATTACATTCAGTAATTTCATTGATTCAATAAACACAGCCCACCAGGTCTAGAGAACCGATCCATTGAACGGTTGAATTGAAAAGCCTTTCGGGCTTCTATATCTGTGACAAATACTCTTATTCGATCAAATTAGATCAAACCTTTTTTAAAAGCAGCAACTCAAGGTGTAGTAACTCATAGTTATGACAGTATTACTGCAGGCCTTGTTTAATGTAGCCAGATTAGTCTCGAATAGCGATACCTCGGCTCCAAATCACACACCCAAACCTCCCTAGGATTCTAGATTAGTGAATCTGGTTGGATTGAGCGCTGTGAGAACAAACTTGCAACTTCATTGGACGTTGCATTCCAAGAACACTCCGCCACATGCCCGTAGATCAGGGGTTGCCCTTTTTTTTTTTTTTTACATCAATAATTTTCAGAGACCCCAACAATTTCAGTGTGGACTCTCCCAACACTTAATAATGATGTCCAAGAGGATTCTAAAAGCCTTGGTTGGATTCAAACCCCCAAAACACTGCAATATAGGATACAGGTGCAACACAGACATTGTTTGTCTTCATACGAAATAAAAAAGCTGTCTTAGTGTATTGTTTATCAAATCATAGAGGTTAGTTTGATTTTCTCCAGGGATCCCCGTTTTAAAACAGGGGACCCCCCACATTGTATCCTGACCACACTTTTGGGAACCTTCTGGGTTTGTTTGTTGTTCTTCGCGTCCTCTTCTCCAACCGGGTGAGACTACTTCACAGAGTTGTTGCCTATCCTGGCTGCCAACGTTGAATTAAGAACATTTAATTTTGTTTCATTTAATTACATTTTTGGCATCTTTCTCCAAAGCGAGTTACAAGAAATACATTTGTCTAAGTAAGTGAATCATCTATCCATCAGGCATACCAAAAAAAAATCATCTGTGCTAGGGCCAGGGGCCATTGGCAGTCCTAATGCTAGAAGAAGGAAGAATGTTTGTTCTTTTTTTTTGCTCCACCCAAGCTAGGTATTTCATTGGTTTGCCATGCAGCGAGATGTCACTGATTTCAAACAGTTTTCCACCCCTTAGAACCTACTTAGAAGCTACTTTGTGCAAAACACTTCCCCTGGTGCTCCTAATCTTTAGCAGTCTCAACAAGATTACGGCCATATCAATAGACATATTTACTTATCAACAGTCGTGGAAACGTCAGGGCTTAGTGGCAACACTCCCAGCAATAGCACACACATATTCTCTCCCAATACTTGTGGTGATGTTTTTATGAACAATCAATCGAAAATACCGTTTTACTTTAATAAGATCTACTCCAAATGGTCACAAGAACAGTATAGCAAATGTTTCAGGACATGAGAACCCTGTCTTAAAAACAAAGGCAATTTGTATTCAGACAGAGGTATTAACGCTAATTATTCCATCCATATAACCAGTACAGATACACAACTCTGAATACATAACACATATCTAAACATTTTTTTGTTTTAGTTTTTTTGTAGATGAGACAAATTCAACGATATTACGGCAGCAATATTGGATTTTGGCTGCTATACATCGTCCAGAGTGGCCTAAAAAGCTTAATTGCAAGAGTAGGGTCTAGACGAGCATTATCCACTGAGAAAACTTTGACTGGGCGAAATGCCAGGTTGGTCCGGGCCAGCCCCGACTACTACTGTTCTTTAGTGACAAAGCATTTATCCACGCTCAGCAGACATACCAGTCCAGTTCAATATGAATGGGCCGCCATTTCCCAGTTTCCTCGTTTATGGTATTGATGAAGAAGGGAAAATAACTGGGATCAACCCGAGACCTGAAAACTAGGCGACACTGGACTTTTTCAGTGAACGGTGACTTGACCGCGCTGCTGCTGCTGATCCTGATGGATGTGGTAAAAAAAAAACGCCGGGTGTCACACGTACCTTTTGTTGATGGGCTTCTCGTCCTTCTCGTAGGGCTTGACAAACCATTTGGCGATGCGGACAAAGCCGCGGTTCATGAGGCAGCGCTCCAGGAGGTTGTGGACGGCTTTGAACAGGAGCGTGCGACACTCGTATGACAGGCCGCTCTCCCATTCCCCGTCTTCTTCGCCTGGGCCAGAGAGAGAGAGAGAGAGACAGAGAGACTGAGACACTGATGGTACATCCCAAAATAATAACAAAGTCAGTCAGGGGTAATATTGTCTACTGCATTGAGTTGAGGTACTTCATAAGATGTATCTTGACTAGTATCCGACCTCATATGAATATACATTTAGCAGACGCCTTTTATTCAAAATGACTTACAACAAATACATTTGTCTAAGTAAGTGAATCATCCATCCATCAGTCATAGCAAGAAAAAGTCATCTATGCTAGGGTAGTCTGAAAAGCAATTTAATTTCATGTTTACTGTTATTGCAAGGTGGTGTGTGGATACAAAGAGGGATTTTATGTTGGTTAGTGGGAAGATATAAAAGCAACAGTTTGCTTTGTTTTGATAGTGGTGGGCCTACAAGGATATGGCCACCACAAGGCCCCTCTGTCAACAGCAGCTGAGTACTGTAACAGGAGCTGCCACCCGAATGAAAAAGCAGATGGGATATTTGATGATTTATGTGTTCAGCTGACCAGTATGATGTACAAATCTTCTCCCCAACAACAGGGCACACTAAGGACTCAAAACCCACTGCCTGCCACGCAGACCAAAAGATACAATTTCCTTCACTTTCACAAGTGTGAAAACTGCAACAATTTCCGAATGATTTGCATTTCTTGTTTTACAGTACAAGACAAAAGTTGTTCGGTAGGGTATTTTGGGGACAGTTGTAAATATGTTGCGGTTCCTAACTACTAAAGGAGTGTCTCTACACTCGCATGGCACTGACAGCTAGAGTCAGTTTATAATCATAACATAATATTATGTTATGGCTAAGCTCTCTTGGCAGAAGCCAGTAGTAGTCAGTTCAAAGGTTGTCGGCTGCCCACCCAATGTAATGTGGGGATGGAAAGTGGTTGCATCCGGTGAATTCTACCAAGTGCCACTGATTCTGTCGCCGAATAGAGAGTTGAGAGGGTGCCTCCATAGTTTTAAAATGTATAATTGAATGCACACTGCTCATCTGTGAAATGATGGCAGAGAAAACCTCATCAGCCAACTTTGTTTTCATTTTGTATGTTTTCACAAACAATTCAGGTTGTAAACAGGTGTGCAATTCAGGTTGTAAACAACAACACTGAGCAAAAGAGGACCATTGTGATGTAGACCTGCTGCCAATTTTTCATCCCCACCTTCTATTTCCTTCGCCGCCAGAATATCAATTGACAGATTCTAGGTTCTGAGATTGGTTCAAAAGTAATGTACGCACATGCAACTTATTTGCAGGTGCTTGGGCACAAACTTAAAAACTAAACAGAAACAAAAGCATTCATAGTTCACTGCAAAGTTTTCTTCTAACAGGTCTTCTCAACAATTCTCCAATATGATGCCATAAATGACATGGGAGCATTCGACAAGTATGCAGGCTTTTTCTTTTCCAGACGTTAGCAGTAGAAGAAGCTCACTGGTGGCCTGGGGGGTATTCCATCAACGTTGCTAAAGGAAAATCCAGGCTTATTCTGACATGTCTCGCGAGACTAGATCCAGGTATATATAAAAAAAAAAAAAAAATTGCCTGGATCTTCCTTTAGCGACGTTGATGGAATACCCCCCTGGGGTGGTCCAGTAGTCTAGTGCCAAGGACTGCAGCGTACACATGCTCATGTCGGCATGGGTTAGAATTCAGCCCATGTTTCTGCTGACATATCCTCTCCTCTTTACTTTCCCCTCTTTCTCGACGGTCTCTAGGGTCCCGTATTTTGGGCTGGATAAGACCTCTCGTGTCCCGTATATTCATCCAATCACAGGCCCTCTCATGCTTACGTATAGTGTAAATGCTCCAATGCCTGCAACCCCCCCAGTCCTGTGCTGTGGCACTCCATCTTTTCTCCCGTATTTTGGTAGTGAGAAAGTTGGCAACACCAACTGTCTCTGTCCAATAAGAACTAAATACGAGTGTGACTGCCCCGATCCAAAACACTTTTTTCCTGTTTAAAAAAGAAGAAGCTTACTTGAGAGCTCGTGGTGGATCAGCTCGGCGAAGCTGGGGTCGTCTCCCCACCAGAAGAGCCAGAGCTCCCGCCGGCCTGGGGTGTGATGCCGCCTCCACACACTCAGCACGTCCGCAGCCAGACAGCGGCTGAAGCTGCACAGGATGGGGTCCTCCTCGGTGACAGGGAACACGATGGGCGACGAGGTGGGTCCCTGCCACACAAAACGCCGCCATTTTATTCCAGTCAGGTCAGCCTATGAGACAGAGGGAGAGAGGTATGGGTTAGTCCTGCAGGGTTGTTTTCCCCCCCCACTGAATTTCCTCTCTGGGATCAATAAAGTACCCATCTATCTACCTATCTATCTAGCGGTGTGAGAGATGAGTGAACACAATACAGTGCAAGAGTCAAGGAGGAGGAGGAGGAGGAGGAGGAGCAATCGTGATAGCCATAACATGCATGAGCTGCATCGATTGATTTCAGTTTTACTCCGTGGAAGCACGTACGCTACTATGATCAATAACTTTTGAAAGCCATGTATGCATCTCCCCCCAAAATGTTAAATGTGACTTAAAAAAAGTATTACCACCAGAGCACGAAAAGAAAATGTAGTAGTGAAAACAAAACAGTACCACTCCCAATTAAACTGGTCTTGCCTTCACACTGCCTGACACTTCTCACCTTGTTGACAAGTTAAATCCCATAAGGGAGTGCCCAAAAGGAAGTGTGTAGAAGCTCGCTAACTGAAAGGCTGAGTAGTAACTCCTCACAGGATCAAAGCCCATACAGACTGACTCGTATGATATCCCTGACCGAAAAAGTTCAGGCCATGCAGCAGCTACAGTTCATCACCAAAGTTGTAAACAACCGTCTGAGCCGCTAGTAGGACTCCCGGGCAAGTAAATAGTTAGTGGCCATTTCATTCGAATGCATGATTCAGAGGAGCCGATGAATCACAAACAATCCCCACAATGACATGAGTAATAACTTAGTTATGCTAACACAGTAGCAAATGGAGATAGCTGACCGAGCTTATGTTGCCGGCCAAGTATTAAAACAACAGTTTAACTGTGTTTAAATGACGAATCTGAATAGGTAGCTAAGTATCTACGCCGTTAACTTCCTAGGAATCTTACAACATTTGTTCATGTTAAGTAGGAGCTCATTTGCAATCTATAGCAGGCCTGACGCCTACTGCAGTCAGCTGTAAGCCTGCTGTCTGTCTGGGGCCAAAATGGCTTTCTGGCCTCTCTGGTGTGAACTAGCTGACTAGCATGCTAACAGTGAAGCTGGACATCTGAACATCTTACCAGGCAGAACAGGTTGGAGTGGCAGTCCTCCAAACTGGCCCCGTTCGGTACGAAACATGAACTCATCCTCTCACAGCAGCGTGCCTGGACAGTCCATTGTCTCAGTTTCCCCCAAAAAGAGAGATATTTAGCTCCCTTTTGATTTCTGCTATTTTGTTGTGGCAACGGTCTGTCTAGCTACCGTGAGCTACCCGCAGCATAAAAGTAATGTGCAAGCTAGCAAGTTCTTTATACGACTGAAGGCTAGCCTGGCTACCTAGCTCCCAGCCAGCCAGAGTTTACAGGCTAGCTAGCAGAGCAACCCAGCCTCCACTACTGTCTGTCTGGACACTGATGTAGCCTGCTAATGTTAGCTAGCTAACAAACTAGCGAACTAGTTCATCAGCCACACTAATCTATTGTCTTTCTGTAGCTACGTGGTTCAGCCAACAGTAAAATATGAACAAGCTAATAGCAAAACAAGCCTAATATTCATCTATATTATTTAAATAGATCAAAAACCTTACCACACAAATGATCTAATCTATAACAGTTTCAGAGCAAAGGACCTCTCCCCTCCCCCTGAATGATCTCAGCTAGCTAGCTAACATGCTACCAAACTAACATGTCCAAAACTAGATTAAACAGTTATCTACACCCGCCCCCCCTTCTATTGACTATAGTCGCCGAAATTCTATAAAACTATAAAAACTTTTACTAAAATCAATAAAAGACAGAAATCATAATGTATATTTCCAGCTAAGGTAAGCATTTTCGATGGCTAACTGACTTCTCGAGTCCTGCAGGTTTCCATTTGAAATCATGGATTGGATTCTTTAATGGCGGCCAGGAGGACAACTCTGCCTCCCTGCTCCCATTGGTCAACTCTGCCTCCCTACTCCCATTGGGCAAATCTGCCTCCCTACTCCCATTGGTAAGCTCTGCCTCCCTGCTCCCATTGGTCAACTCTGCCTCCCTCCTCCCATTGGTCAACTATGCCTCCCTCCTCCCATTGGTCAACTCTGTCTCCCTACTCCCATTGGTCAGTCTGTGGTAATGAGGGGGCGGTGTCACACTCTGCCTCCCTACTCCCATTGGTCGGTCTGTGGTAATGGGGGGCGGGTTCACACTGTAACTGATGGCTTGTGGGCTCCTATCTCAGTTTACTCAACAAACCAATCAAATCTTTAGGATTAGGCATATTTCATGCCTCAGTCATGTTGTCTGACCTGCCCCACTCAGTGATACAGTAACTGGCTAAATAAATATTAGAGAGATAGACATTCTCAGCTCTACTACACACTCTGTTATAATGTGTACATAATGCCACCTCCCCTATCGTTTGAAGGTAACATCATGCATGTGCCTATTTTAAAAGCACCTCTTTATCAAGTCCCCAAATTGGACATATAAGGGTCAATCTGGGTTTCAAACAACAACAACAAAGTGATCACCCCGCCACTTTTTTTTTACGAAACAGCTGGAATGGGGCTGGATAACTCCCTTCTGGTCAGCGGTACAGGGCCACCAGGTCAAAAACATCACGCCACTTGAACAGTTTCTTCCCCAAAGCCATAGCCCTTCTCAATAACTCCTGATCATTGCACCTTGCACTTTACATGTTCTTGCACTTAGTTGTACAGTATATTTATTCATAATATTCACTCATATTGGTACTGTATATTTTGTCTTGAGTTTTGTTGTATTGTCGTTGCATGTACTGTAGCTTGTTTAGCATGGTAGAATACCAAGTCATGTTCCTAGTGCACTGCACATGGCGAATAAAGTTGAATTGAATTGAATTGAATTGAATAAATGATGAATGTAGTAAACAAGCTTATATTTTGGGTTCTGATTAGGTAAAACAGAACTAAGCTCATGAGGCATTTATAAATGAATATTATTCAGGAATTATTGGCTATATCACAGTGGAGGGTGAAGGTAGAAATGGGAGGACAGGCTCATTGTAATGCATGGAATGTACATTTAGCTTTGTACTGTAGCTTTGTTGTCCTGCGACAATATCGCACGCCGTGTGCATTGACGCGCGATGCGATATTGACGCAGGACAACATTCGATCCACCACTCACTTCGGTTGGTGGAATGGAGAATCGAATGTTGGAATGGAATGGAATGGAATGGACTTTATTTGTCATTGCTACAGTACAGGTACCAAACAACGAAATTTAGGAGGGGTGGCTCCCCTGGTGTTAGGAAAGGAAAAAGAAAACACATTTTAGAAAAAGCATAGATGCATAAAATCACAAGAAGGTAAGGAGCTGGTTTACATCAATAAAGGCTATGTACACAATCCACTGTACTATACTGCACAGATAGTCAACTAGGGTTGTCATATTGCACAAAAAGTATTTTTTTCACATTATTTTAAAGTGTCACAGTTTGCAGGCTTGAAAATGTACATGTTTGTGCCTCAGCACTAGCTGCCATACAATCCGTCCGGACTGTACTGGGCCCGGAACTTGGGCCTTTTCTGTGTTCAGGGCCTTGACGGCCCTGTGGTAGAAGCAGTCCTTCAGTCTGTTTGTCTTAGCGGCCGGGGTCCTGTACCTCCTGTTCGAGGGCAGCTTGACAAAGTGTACGTGCCCAGGGTGGGTCGGGTCCTTGGAGATCTTGGAGGCCCTCCTGAGACAGCGTGTGTTGTACAGCTCCTCCAGAGAGGGGAGGGGGGCGCGGGTGATCTTCTGTGCTGTTCTCACGACTCTCTGTAGCTCGTTTCTCTCCGCTGTTGTGCAGCTGTGGAACCAGTTGGAGATGCCGAAGGTGAGGATGCTCTCCACTGCGCCGTGGTAGAAGGCCACCAGTATCTCCTTCTTGTTGTGTTGTTTCCTGAGGCATCTCAGGGTGTATAGCCGCTGTTGTGCCCTCTTGATGGTGCCTTTAGTGTTGTCCTTCCAGGCCAGGTCATCCCGCATGTTGTGTCCCAGGAATCGGAGGGTTGAGACTATCTCCACGCTCTCTCCGTCGATGAGCAGGGGCTGGATCTCGGACTTTTTCCTCCTGAAGTCTACGATGAATTCCTGGGTCTTTGACTTGTTTAGCAGCAGGTTGTTAACCTTGCACAGCTTGCTCAATTGCTCTACCTCATCCCTGTACGCCGCCTCGTCCCCCCCCGAGATACATCCCACCACGGTGGTGTCGTCTGCAAACTTTACGATGTAGTTGCTGGGGTGGATGGGGGTGAAGTCGTGGGTGTAGAGGTTGTAGAGGATGGGGCTTAGCACGCAGCCCTGGGGTGACCCAGTGCTGAGGCTGAGGGCTGTGGAGGTGTGGGGGCCCACCCGCACCCTCTGGGGGCGGTCGGTCAGGAAGTCCTTGATCCACGCACATATAGAGTGTGATAGACCCAGGTCTAGTAGTTTGGTCACTAGCCTGTCTGGAAGGATTGTGTTAAAGGCGGAGCTGAAGTCCACGAAGAGCAGTCTCGCGTAGCTGTTTCCCCTCTCCAGGTGGGATAGAGTGGCGTGGAGAGTTGTTGGAGAGAATGTTGCCGTGCGACAAAATCGCACACCGTGTGCATTGGGCTTTAGAGTCATCTGTGTCTTTGGCTGAGTAGAATTATGTTTGTATTTGAATTAAAGGTGCAATATGTGGCTGTTCCCCCTTGAGAATGTCACAAAAAAAACATCCTGAATCATCAATGATGATGTTACAGTCAGAGCTAATGAACCCAGGCGCAGAACACAGAGTCAGGACACATATAATAAGGTATGTGGGGGAATAGCAGGGAAAGGAGAAAAGCAGGGCAGAATGGCAAACAGGTAGGGCAGGCAGGCAGACAGGGCAGGCAGGCAGACAGGTAGGGCAGGCAGGCAGGCTGGCAGGCGGATAACCGGGTTGAGGTCCTGGAGTATAAGAGATAATGATGAGACACTATGAGTAAGACACTAGAACGATAGAATCAACATGGGTACCAAATCTGGCGATGAGTGGATGGGAAGCTGATGTTTAAATATAGCGTGGTGATGAGAAGATGACCAACAGGTCAGCAGAACAAGCAGGTGGAGATGATGATTGACGGGGAACCGGAGCCTGGCCACACCCACACACAACAGATAGACAAAGACAGGCAGGAGAGAGGGAGGCACTGGCACAGGTGGAAGTGGAGGGTGTGACATTGGCAATCTGTGACAGTGCGTGCTCCTGCCAAAACCCTGCCCTATTGCCTGAATTAATTTAATTCAGGTATTTAGTTTGATGTTGTACCAACATTCAAATAAGCATAACTTCTTCAACTATTTTCAATTTGTGACACATCATTTGAAAACTTACTATGTGCACTTTCATAATCTGGAAAAAAACGGAAAAAGGACCTTGTCCTACTTGAGGACTTTTTCACCAGACCCTGTCACATTTGCTTTTCCAAAATGTTTGTGGCATTTCTGTGGGTCTTGCTGTGGTCATGTAACCTGTGAATTGCATGTGTGTGGCCTATTGGCTACCTACTGAACTGCCAAGCATTTCTCAGTGCTGGAACCATACCTAAGCAACAGAAGCCTTTGTGTGCAAATTAGTAAGGTGTATTCAGATGATTTTTCCCAGTAAACGTCCTGTTTTACTCCACTTACTTACTTACTCTCTCCACTGGCTGGCTCATTTCCACGTTCATGTTTTTGTGGACATTTCCAAACAAAATAATTTCTGCATTTCAACTACACAGTTCCTTTGCTAGTTTCAAGGTCATGTAACTAAACATTTGCTGGATAAAAACATGTAAATGATTGACATTAACATGAAATTATTGATTCATTGTTTCAGTTAGATGTAGTTTGCATTGATAACAGGGTGGGAGAGAGGAGGAGACACTATTCTGAATTGTCATCTCAATTCCCATTACAGGGAAAAGAGGGTGCAATCCTGCATACGGTGTAGTTTACGGTGTGATTTGTTAGTTACTTTGACAATTTCTGGTTGAATGAGTTGAATTGGTTAGTATGTCAGTTTCTGGCTTGTGTCTCGGTAATTTCTGAGCTTTGATTGGCCATCCGGCTGTGTTTGAAGCTCTTGATTGGTAGCTTGGGGGCTAATTACTATCTGTAGGGCTGCTGGTAGGTGGGAGGGGCTTCACCTCCATCACCTGAGTTATTTTAGCTGTCATTGTAGGAAGTCAGTAACCATGTTCAACCAGTAACCATGTTCAACCCGGTTTCTGACCATTACTTTGTATCCTTCTCCCTTCCCCTCAAATCAATCCCCTCCCACTCAAACTCCCAAACCCATACTGTTACTACCCGCCGCAAGCTGCTCTCTCCCACCTCTCTCTCTCCCTCTGTTCTATCCTCCCTACCCTCCACTGAATCATTCTCCCTTCTGTCTACTGATGCCGCCTCCTTCATCCTCCTGTCCACTTTCTTCTCATATTTTGACTATCTACAGTATGTCCACTCACCACAAAGGCCAGCGTTATCCTCTCCGCCCGCAATG
The DNA here is from genome assembly GCF_963989245.1 of Nansenia antarctica. NCBI lineage: Eukaryota > Metazoa > Chordata > Actinopteri > Argentiniformes > Microstomatidae > Nansenia > Nansenia antarctica. Next base: position 48,906,357 of record NC_137690.1, on the reverse strand, counting down.
TGGCTATCTGAATCCCTGATAGGGCTTCCTGCAGCTGAGAGGAAAGGGAGGAAGATGACCTAACCTCTTATCACTCTCTCCTGCTTGATTTCTCCTCCTCTGTGTCTGCTGCTAAGGCTTCTTTCTACAGTTCTCAAACTCAATCTTCTGCCTCTGAGCCAAAGAAACTGTTTCCCACATTTCTTCTCACTCCTCAACCAACCTTCCCCTCCCCTCTTCCTCCTCCCTCTCTACATTACTTTGTCACCTACTTTGTAAAGAAGGTTGATGACATTAGCAGCTCTTTCAATCAACCTCATGCTATCACTACTACAGCTTCTCCCAAACCCATTATGTCATTACAACTGAGATGGGTTCAATTTGGAGACGACATTATGACTGTGTCTGGCTATGGTTGCAACAGTGCTGTGACCTGGATGGGTCTGTCTATGGAGGTGGAGGTCATAGGGGGGTCAGTGTAACAGATCCCGTGAGACATTGCGTGTCATTGATTCAACGTCATTGACTCATATCTTTACTCTGACAATTATCTTAACCTCTGAATGAGAAGGTAATGGTTGACTGTATCAAAATGCCTTGGAGAGATGAGGCAGCTCAATGTTTTTTGGGGGGATCTAGCCAATTTAACACAGAATTTAAGACTTTAACTGTAGCCGCTGAGACTGACCTATGACCAGGTCTAAAGACATATTAGTGCACATTTAAAATAGAATGAGAAGATAAAAAGGTTCCTAGCTGGGAGTTGACCAGGGCCAACGGTAGTTATCTAGGTCGGAGGGGTCAACACCTTTATGGAGCACAGGGGGAGCACAGGGCTGTCAGGTGGGCAGCCAGATTATGTGTCAATGACTGCAGTCAAAAAGCTGATCAGCCCCAATTGATTTATTTTAATTTTATTTTAAACAGGGCATCTAGTACATTACAAGTAGAAAATGTTTGAAATTATAACAAAGATTCGCTAGTAGCTGACTGATTTCCCATCAGCCACCTGGGAGATGGGAGCGTAGTCCACTGTCTGGGTCCGCCAAACCACCATTTCTCTCAAATAAAAAGTCAGCTGAGATAAAATGTTGATTAAAGGCTTTACTTATTTCATATTTTTCTGTAAAGAGGCCGGAGTCTGACTGAACGTCTTTAGGTGGGAATGAAGAGGAATTTCCATGCTTCAGGGCTCTCATTTCAAACAGGTTTCAAACAGGTTTCCACCTCTCTGTAGCTACTTTCTGCAAATGATTTGATTATTCAGTGTGTTCTGAATACATGTTCAAAGTATACTATACAACCTTGCATACTGAAAAGCACCAGCAACTAGTTGCATTTGCAGTGATGTGGGATGCAACACACCACCCAATGAGCTAACATTTTCTAGAAGCCTTTTTTTACCCTCCACTACATCAGTGGGTATAATGGCGAGTGTCTCTTTTGAAAATAGAACATCCCTGGTATAATGGTGAGTGTCACATCTGTGTTCTCTGAGCGGCAATAGTGGGACTCCACCCACCTTTTTCCGGTCAATGTCAATGTATGTAAATTATGATTTCTTCAAAATAAAAGTGCACTACATTAAACTTGTTTAAGCAAGAGTTAAGCAATGAGTAAGACGGGTTCGGAGTAAGTCCTGCCCACTTTACTTTGGATGTTACCTCTCCAATGCGTCATTAATCTGAAGTAAAGTTGTTTTTCCACTTCAATTCAACCAGAGCCTCAGAAGCATTAACTTGGCCTCCACAGTGTAAAGGGACACGACTGACCAGAACAATTGCTTAACATTTGGTTAAAGGTCAAATTTAGGGTTAAGGATTTGGTTAAGGTTAGGGCTGTCAATGAGATTATGGTCAGGAAGGTCCATTCAGTCTCTCATGTGTAAACAGGGGCCAAACTCTCTCTAAAGTTGCCTCTGAATTCAAATTTTAGGTGCTGAATTTGATCACCTGTTGGTGTAGCCTAGCAACAACAACACGCATCATTGTTCCTTCATGATTATACTAATGGGGGGGGGGGGGGGGGAGCGCTGTAAAAGGATAGCACTAGCACTAATGGTGGTCTAATAATAGTCTAATGGTGCCTATTGTAGTTGTGCTTCATCTTAAATTAAAATAAGTCAGTGGTGACCCTGAGTAGGCTCCTCAGAAACATCCAGTCTACTACTCACTGTAAAAAGTGTCTTTAAATTCACTGGGCGGCCTCACCATTTAGCAACACACTAGTAACACAAATAGCTCAAGTACATAGAAAATCTATCTTCTAATACATAAAAATCTGCATTTTACTTGCTTAACAGAATTATAAGCACACTGCACAGAAGACTTTTGCTGTATTTCACTGCCAAATAAGAACTAGAAGACACAGGGCTGGTGTCATGGACGCAGATTAAGACTAACCCTTGACTAAAAAGCATCCTCAATCTATTTCCATTGTAAATGTGATTTAATCCTGGACTAGGCTCAAACCTTGTCTGTGAAACCGGCCCACAGTGTAGGCTAGACAGTAGCCTGCAATGTCACTTCTCACATTTTTGGCTTACAGGTATATTATAACTAATAAAACAGTAAAGGACGTATGGCCATCAATAGGGTTGGTAGAATACTCAGTAGCTATTCCGATTACTTTTAGAAGTTTTCATATGTAGCCTACACAGGAGCGTTCATCAACTTATAGATCAGTGATGGCCACCAATGACAACTAGAAGACCTTGGGCTGGTTTCACAGATGCTTATAAGGCTTGTCC
>NC_137690.1:48828629-48898629 GCF_963989245.1 Nansenia antarctica | reverse complement strand
AGCCACAGAGGACCACAATGTCCTCACAATGTCCACAGATGTCCCACAGTCTACAAACAAAACACTTATTTGAAGTACTATTGTTACGGTCAGATAGGGAACCCAAGTGCAGACACAGACCAGAGACTGATTGAAGTAAATAAGGTATATTTATTTAAGGGGTTAGGCAGAGAATGGTCGTAGGGCAAGCGGGGGGTCAGGCAGGGGGAGTAGTCGGCAGGCAGGCAGGGGGTTAGGCAGGAGGGGTTGTCGGCAGGCAGGCAGGGGGTTAGGCAGGAGGGGTTGTCGGCAGGCAGGCAGGGGGTTAGGCAGGAGGGGTTGTCGGCAGGCAGGCAGGGGCTTAGGCAGGAGGGGTAGTCGGCAGGCAGGCAGGGGGTAAGGCAGGAGGGGTAGTCGGTAGGCAGGCAGGGGCGTAGGCAGTCGGGGTAGTCGGCAGGCAGGCAGGGGCTAGGCAGGAGGACTAGTCGTTAGGCAGGCAGGGGTCAGACCGGTAGGGCAGGCAGGCAGGCAGGCAGGCAGGCAGGCAGGCAGGCAGGCAGGCAGGCAGGCAGGCAGGCAGGCAGGCAGGCAGGCAGGCAGGCAGGCAGGCAACAGGAGTCAGGCTGAACAGAAGTGGAACTGAAGCTATGATCCGGCAGTGTAGTGAAGGCTGGACCGGGTCTTTATACAGGGCTAACGATGAGGTAATAGGGAACAGCCGGAACACTGCACACCTGAAACCACTCCTGCCAATTAGAGGGAGAGAGAATGAATGAATGAATGAATGAATGAATGAATGAATGGTCTTTATTGTCATTGATATAGTACAGGTACCAAACAACAACATTTGGGAGGGGGGGCTCCCCTGGTGCTAGGAAAAAAACTAAAAACAAGAAGGGAAAAGAGCTGGTTTACATAAATAAAGGCTATGTACACTATCCACTATACTATACTATACAAATAAAACACTGTGCTGTACTCTATGCTATGCTATACCTATTCTAACATTTCCTATCTCTGAACCTTATGTACCCGAGGGTTGTCATATTGCACATAGTGTTATTGCACATTCATTTAAAGTGTCGCAGTTTGCAGGTTTGAAATGTTCACAGTTGTGTTTCAGTATTGCACTTGATTTCAATCTAGTAGCTGCCATCAAATTGTCTAGATTGTCCAGGGCCTAGAACCTAGGTCTTTGCTGTGTTCAGGGCCTGAATGGCCCTGGGGTAGAAGCTGAGCTTCAGTCTGTTTGTCCTTGCGAACGTGGTCCTGAACCGCCTGTCCGAGGGCAGCCGAGCAAAGTGTTCGTTCCCAGGGTGGGATGGGTCTCTGGAGATCTTGGAGGCCTTCCTGAGGCAGCGTGTGTTGTACAGCTCTTCCAGAGAGGGGAGAGAGAGAGAGAGAGAGAGAGAAAAGAGAGAGAGAGGCACTGCCCACTACCTAGATGTAGAGGGCGTGACAACTATGAAGGTACTGTAGTTTTGTTTGACTGCCTTTGCCTATCATTGTATAGCATATCTAATTTCCTCTAGCTTTGCATACACAGTAGTATGTCTGCCGTGTCTATAGTTTGTCTGTCTGCGTGTCAGGAACTGAACTTTATCCCACTCAGGTTTATGCAATAGAACACAACCACACATTGGTCACTGTGCTGTTTTAATCCATCAACGCATTCAGAATCAGAATAAAGTTTATTGTTACATCCCATTATACAAGTATAAGAGAGTCAAATTCTTAGGCTTTGGTTCCTTGACAGTGCAGCAGCAAGAGAACAATGGTAATAGTTTTGACTGTACATGAATGTGCATGAATGTCAAGATGACACGGTGAAGGTCTGTACTGTTTCTCCTGAGACATCTACTACCCCCCTCTACTGTTTCTCCTGTGTCTTTAAATGTAAAAAAATATGCTTTCTTCGAGCACGGCGACTGCTATGACTAGTGGATAGTTGATTCACAGTCAAATATATTGATTGTAAGTCGCTTTGGAATAAGGCCTCTGCTAAATGACAAAAATTGAAATGTAAATGGTAAAAGTCAAGGTACGCTACCTAGTGGTACAGTATATTGGGTGTGACTGACCCTTCCTCTATTGTCAGGTGTGTGTGTGTGTGTGTGTGTGTGTGTGTGTGATAGGGGGGGATATTGGGTGTGTCTGACCCTTCCCCTGTCCTCAGGTGTGTGTGTGTGTATGTGTGTGTGTGTGTGTGTGTGTGTGTGTGTGTGTGTGTTTGTGTGTGTGTGTGTGTGTGTGAGAGAGTAAGTGTCTGTGTGTGTGTGTGCGTGTGCGTGTGCGTGTGCGTGTCTGTGTGTTTGTGTGTGTGAATATTTGTACATAAACAGCGTATGGAGAGAGAAGACCTGGGTCAGTATGGAGAGAGAGAAGGCCTGGGTCAGGTAAGACATGAATAAGAAGGAGAATCTGTGTGTCTGGGTCTCCAACCAGCTACCAGGCCCTGTGACTGATTCTAGCATCAGCAGCAGTTTTCAGACCACTGTTTCACAACCTCCGCTCTCAAAGATTCTGTGGAAATGAGATGAGTAGATTACTGTATGGAGCTCAGCATCAAGATCAGCTTCACCTCACACAGTAACATAACATAACCATAACCTCTTTTGCTTAATGTCATACATTTGGCCTTATCTGCTCACACACTGGTTTCCTCCTCTCTCTCCTTCTGTATGACCTCTACTCCCTCCTCTTCTCCCCTGTCTTCTCTCCCCTCTCTGCACCTCAGGGTCCTCTGAGAAGCCTGGTCTCTTCTTCTGGTCTTCAGGTTCACAGCGACCACAGCACAGACCGCCCCCAGCAGAACACAGCTCAGCACGGAACCCCACACTGCGTAGAACACGGAGTCGATGCCAAAGGGGTCCTTCTCCTGATAGATTAGGAGGGTCTTGTTTGATGAGTGACACACATAAGAATAAGAAACTATATCATAGACAGCACACCAGTACTGACCACTGTCCTCCAGTGAGAGGTTAGAGAGGACCAGGGTGGTAAGGGAGTGAGACACATTGATTCGTCCAATCAAATCTCCAGGAGTTTGCTCTTTGCTCCTCCATGTACGTGTGCCCAGAATGACACCATCATGCTGAGCAGTCTGTCTGTACCACACAACCCCGTCTGTCTGTCTGCAGTCTGTCTGTACCACACAACCCTGTCTGTCTGTCTGCAGTCTGTCTGTACCACACAACCCTGTCTGTCTGTCTGCAGTCTGTCTGTACCACACAACCCCGTCTGACTCAGTGAGACGAGAGTTACAGCTGAGAACAACCTCCTCTCCCTCTGAGTAGAACACTGTAACAGGGGTGGGGGCAGACCAGTAGAAGATACTCTTTGATGATGGCACCAGTGACATATTGACGACAGAGATAACCCCCTGTGTGGCTGGGCGTCAGAGAAGGGACGACCAGGGAGTACTTTCCCGCCACTCTTCCGTCCAGCATGTACGTCTGCTTCCCTTCGTCAGTGAGGTCACTGGCGTCCTCAGAGAGCTGTTGAGATGGTGATGCTAGGCGGAGGGGTCCATGAGGGGTCCACCACCACATCTCTGTCCCATTGGCGTCAGGATGGAAGCAGGGCAGCACAGCCTCCTCCCCCGGTGAGCCTAGAACATGCCCTGGCCTGACGTACACGTTTATCATGTGACTGCCAACACAACGCTGTCCATCCAGGACCAGACAGCAGTAACGATAGTTATGGTCTTTGAAGGTGGAGTTGGTGATGCGGAGAGAGGAGCTGTTGTCAGCCACCTGTACTCGGCCTCTTTGGTCCTCCATGAGGGGGTTCAGGGTTCTGCTCTCGTCCAGAAACATTCTTTCCCAGTTCCAGGTGCCCCTCCACCACCTCAGCCATTGGACAGTCAGGTGGTCACCTGCTGCTGCCGTCTCACACGGCAGGTCTACTGTCTCTCCTGCAGCCAGGTACATAGCCTTCTCATTCACACCACTGCAGACTGAGAGTCTGATGCTGTGGTTCTGTGACACTTTGCCAGCCTCCCAACACCCTTTAGAGCCCTGAATCTGAATGAGTCACATTGTGGATCCCCAGAGAGAGAACTGTCTGATTGTCACTCTCGAATGTAGCTTTTAATCGATCCTTTAACTCTGCAGCCAGTGTAGAATTCTCAGGTGACGGGTTAGATGTGTTCCACAACAGCAGGGTCTCTTCAGCCACGGACTTGAAGATCACACAGTAATTTGCCCCCTTAGGAGTTTCAAACGTATAATCTTTACCTTTTGTTTGAATGTTGATTCTTGGTCTGCGTGGATGGTGTTGATGAGAACAGCCAGTAGAACGCTCAGCTTTGTGATTGAAGCCATTCTGGTCCAAGATGTCTGTCCGTTGGTTGCAGACGCCGTGTCTAATACTGTGTGAGCAGTGATGTCCTGTAAGCCAGCGGTGTCATATGTACTCTCCCTCAGTTATCTCTCACTGTGTGACGTGAAGCTGATCTTGATGCTGAGCTCCATACAGTAATCTACTCATCTCATTTCCACATAATCTTTGAGAGCGGAGGTTGTGAAACAGTGGTCTGAAAACTGCTGCTGATGCTAGAATCAGTCACAGGGCCTTGTAGCTGGTTGGAGACCCAGACACACAGATTCTGCTTCTTGTTCATGTCTTACCTGACCCAGGCCTTCTCTCTCTCCATACTGACCCAGGTCTTCTCTCTCCATACTGACCCAGGTCTTCTCTCTCCATACTGACCCAGGTCTTCTCTCTCCATACTGACCCAGGTCTTCTCTCTCCATACTGACCCAGGTCTTCTCTCTCCATACTGACCCAGGTCTTCTCTCTCCATACTGACCCAGGTCTTCTCTCTCCATACTGACCCAGGCCTTCTCTCTCTCCATACTGACCCAGGTCTTCTCTCTCTCCATACTGACCCAGGTCTTCTCTCTCCATACTGACCCAGGCTTTCTCTCTCCATACTGACCCAGGTCTTCTCTCTCTCCATACTGATCCAGGCTTTCTCTCTCTCCATACTGACCCAGGTCTTCTCTCTCTCCATACTGACCCAGGCCTTCTCTCTCCATATGCTGTTTATGTACACATATTGAATCAGGCCAGTTAAAGGGACATACTGAAAATATTTCCCTGCACAAAATATAATAATATTTTTTTTTATATAAACCGTATATATAAAAAATGTAACCTCATAACCTCTAAATATATCTGCCTCATGACAACCAGCAGTGCTATGCAAAAAGGAGATAAGGGGATTGGGTGTGACCGACCCTTCCTCTGTCGCCAGGTGTGTGTGCGTCTCCCCTGGCGGTGCGGCTGGCGGGGGTGGAGCTGACCCCTGAGGGGAGGTCGTGGCTGGAGCAGCACCTGAGACCCGCCCAGGTAGTCTGGCTCCGACTCATCAGCAGGGAGGAGGAGACTCTCCACTGCCTGGTCTCTCTCAGCACGGTGAGTGACTGTCTGTCTGTCTGTCTGTCTGTCTGTATGCCTGCCTGCCTGCCTGTCTGACTGTCTGTCTGTCTTGTCTGCCTGCCTGTCTGCCTGTCTGCCTGTCTGTCTGTCTGTCTCTCTGTCTATCTGTCTTGTCTGCCTGCCTGTCTGACTGCCTGTCTGTCTGTCTGTCTTGTCTGCCTGTCTGTCTGCCTGCCTGCCTGTCTGTCTGTCTGTCTGTCTGTCTGTCTATCTGTCTGTCTTGTCTGCCTGTCTGTCTGCCTGCCTGCTTGTCTGCCTGTCTGTCTGCCTGTCTGTCTGTCTGTCTGCCTGCCTGTCTGTCTGCCTGTCTGTCTGTCTGTATGTCTTGTCTGCCTGTCTGCCTGTCTGCCTGCCTGCCTGCCTGCCTGTCTGTCTGTCTTGTCTGCCTGTCTGCCTGTCTGTCTGTCTGTCTGTCTGTCTGTCTGTCTGCCTGCCTGTCTGTCTGTCTTTCTGTCTGTCTATCTGTCTTATCTGCCTGTCTGCCTGTCTGTCTGCCTGTCTGCCTGTCTGTCTGTCTGTCTGTCTGTCTTGTCTGCCTGGCTGCCTGTCTGCCTGGCTGCCTGGCTGCCTGTCTGTCTGTCTGCCTGCCTGTCTGGTTGGCAGACTCTCCCCCAGCACATCTACCACTCACTATTCCCTGTTTTTATGCTGTGCATATCCTATTACTGTTTGTCTCCATCTTGTTAATTTGATACCCTGTATTTTATGCTGTCCATGTCTTGCTGCTGCTGGTTTGTCCTATGTTATTATGTTTGAACATGTGGCCTGTGAAAGACAAAGACAAATGTATATTTTTATCGCCTTGATTTTAATTGCACTTTTATTGTATTTTCATTGCAAGGTGAACTTGGGTGTCCAGAAAAGCGCCAATCAAATAAAACTATAAACTAAAACTCACTATATTATACTCTCTCTGGCTGGCTGTCTGGCAGTCCACAGGGCTAGTCACTGTGGCTGGGAGTATGTCAATGTCTGACAGTCTGTCAGCATGGTCATTACCCAGTCTGTGACGTTAGAATTATAAGGTTCTATCTCCATTTTTGTCAAAATTGAGTTTTTTACATAATTTGATCCATTAGGTGTTTATTAATGCCTGTGTGGTGTTATTTTTAAAATGTTTACATTTTTGAGTTAGTAATTCATAAAATACAAAGGTTCCATCTCACAAAAACATAATGGAATGTAAAAACGCTCAATGTCTCTGAACTACCCTAAACGGAGATAGAACCTTATAATTCCAAGCTCACGAGTCTGTGAAACTGATTCTATAATAATTAGTGAACAAATAACTATGTGCATGTAGATTATGTTAGTGTGTCTTGGGTTTGCTCTCAGGGTCCAGACATGACTTCAGAGTCCATAAAAAGGAGACTAATTTGTCATTTGTAATGTGTGTGGGAACTTCCCCCTCTATCCCCTCTCTCACCACCAGGGGTCACTGTGGAGTCGTTGTGTGAATGAAGACGTCCTGAAGCTGGGACTGGCACGCACCGTGCCTGTCTACGGCCTGGCGCCTGACTCCCGCTTCCACTGGCGGCTTCACAAACGTCTGATCAGGGCAGAGGGGAAGGCCGAGAGGAAGGGGCTGGGCTTCTGGAAGGAGGACAGCCTAGCAGAGAGGGCCAAGGACAACATACTAGTCAGACTGATCAGGAGGCTCTTTAAGAAGACATGATTGATTGGTTGATTGATTCATGATTGATTCACTCATCCATTCAAAGGTGGAAAAAGAGGGTTAGGGTTAGGGTTCATACAATATGCCCAGGGAGCTTTGGAGAGAACCAGCCCAGCTCAGTGTGTGAGGGGGATGTCCACGGGCTTGTCCATGGGCCACTTCTATAACAGTGTTTTTTGGTTGGATCACAATAGACAGCACAGTATGTGTTCAAAGGCTTCATGAGGACTAAAAGACTCAAGGAATAGTCTAATTTGAAAGAAAATCATATTTATTTTCCGTTTTAGACAGTTGGTCAATTAATTCATATTAATTATATGTGAACAATGTTTTAAAAAAGATATATTATTCAAAACGATATTTTGTTTTATCTGGAGAAATTTATATTGATCTTCTTGCATTGATATAGTGGATTGAGGGTATGGCATGTAATGGTATACTTCATTTTGAGGTGAAAAGAGACCAAATACTGTATATTGTGTTGGGACAGTGATAATTGGGTGAGGGACCATGCTTCATTCAGGGATTATCATCCAGGGGTGATAAAGGTTGTGAGTTCAAATCCCGCCTGAAACCACACCACTACTAGTGTGCCCTTGAGTAAGGCACTTAGCCCTCAGTTACTCCACGGGGAATGTCCCTGTAATTCGTAATTGGAAATAGCTTTGGATTAAAAGCGTCTGCTAAATGGCAAAATTAATTAAATTAAATAAAAATGTAGATACCAAATGGCCAGATTTACAAAGCACTCTGAGACCGGAATAATGACAAAAACAATCAGAAACTGTCTTTGATAACTCTTTACCTTATTATCCTCTGAATATAAACTGCATTACTCTTTCACTTGTCTTATCCTTCTCCCATTCCTTTGTTTTCGACCATCCTGTTTTCAACACTGATTTAGGTAAACTACGGTAGGTCTTTTTTTTTTTTGAGGATTGGGGTAATTTTGTCATTACCACCCCAGACTGAAGCCCTTTCACTTCCCTTTCAAAACCCCCAACCCAAATCCCTCTGTTCCCCTGCCCCCCCCCCCCCTCTCCATAGGAGGGTGTGTGGGGGCAAGGGAGGTTTGCATTGTCACGGCGACTGAGAGGTAGGGGTCTGCTGGTTTACCCCCACTCACTGAGATCACCGTTGCTATAGTAACACAAAATCTGAAAGACAAAGCGAATCAAGAGGTGAAACCCTATATAGGCCCCAGTCAGACCCCATGGGAGCTGTGTGTGTGTGTGTGTGTGTGTGTGTGTGTGTGTGTGTATGTCCCTCTCTCAATTAAATTAAATTTAAAGGGCTTTATTGCCATGGGAAACATACATTTGCCAAAGCTAAAACAAAAAAGGAATGTGATGCTCTCTCTCTTTCTTTCTCTCTCTCTCTGGGGTTTGTAGTGGAGGGTCTCTAAGACCAGAGATCATAAAAGGGGGGATGTTCGACCTCACATGACTCATCAGACTTCAGAGCAATCACTCTCTGATGCAGGAGGGCGCCAGAGGGCTGTAAACAGACAGGCTCTATGAGACTGGAGCAGCCGTGGACAAACTAACTAACTTACTACACTTACTGTAACTTACTACACTCTCTGAATCACACTCTGGGTGAAGGGCCTGATCTGAGGACATCTCTGGAAAATGATGTGTTAACATTCACAAGTGTACAGAGGAACAAACACTGAACTTGATTTAACTTGCCAATATTTATGCTCCCGGGAAAATTGTTCTTTGACTATTTATTATCTTTATTGTATTATGTTTTTTTTAAATATAAATATGCAAACATGAGAATGGTTTGGAACCAACCGAGTGTCCTGTCTCATGTTCATTTACCCATGTATCAAGAAACAAAGACAAAGCCCTGGATGGTGGGGGATTGTGTGTGTGGTGGTATGGTGGGGGTCTAGGGACGAAAAGAAAGGGTAATGGGCACAAGGAGAGTGGAGAGAGGGGTGGGGGGAGTTAGATGAGTGGGATTGGGGGTCCGTGAGGAGGAGGGGAGAGGGAAGGTGGATGGAGGGAGGGGTGTGTGTGAGAGGGAAGAGAGGAAGAGAAAGGGGCGGGGGGAGGAATCAGCCAGTGTGTCTTTTGTTGTGTAAATGTCACAGGCGGCTGCTGCTGCTATCGTGGCATCTGATTGGTGGGGATGGTTTGAATTGTAAGGTGCGTCCAGCACTGGTGGCTGCCCTGCCAGACTTTGAACTGTCACAATGGGGCAACTGTAGGATGGAAACCATGGAGATAACCGGCCAAATGTGCGATCTGATTCAAAAACTTCAAAAAAGCAGCATGAGTTCCAGTGACAGTTAACGTGTGTGTGTGTGTGTGTGTGTGTGTGTGTGTGTGTGTGTGTGTGTGTGTGTGTGTGTGTGTTTTGTGTGTGTGCGTGTGTGTGTTTTTATAGCCACATGGAGGAATGTTGCTTATATTATTGAATGTAAGGATCAATTAAAAAGCAAAATGCTAAGCAAAACAAATGGTTGTGTTCTTATTTACAGTTTTCAATTGACTTTCAAGTGAAGTGATGCTTACACTTAACTGTCACTTAAGTTGGAGAGAATATAAGTATTGGAGAGAAATGACATCCTAATGGAGCTACACAAATGTAATATTTGTTTAGATCTACAGAAGTGTCCCTTAAGTATTGGTCTCCTCTTTTGTTGACTAGCCTCATGGTTGAGAGCTGGAGCAATCCGCTCCTGAAGGTCCACTCCGAACTTTCCTCCAGCCGCTGGTCCCTGGCTGTGCTCGTTTGAACAGGGACGTGTGGCGGTACGAGCTTGCTTCACACCAGTGGCGAATAGTAGTGGTTCTGCACACTCTCCAACGGAGGAAACAATATTATTCACTCAGTGCTGTGCTCCACGACATGGAACCTAAAGGAATAATGTTTTAAGAATAGACTGACACTCACTGCTCAGACGCTTACTGCTCTGCTCTCAAACTTTGAAAAGAACTGTAAGTATTGATGTGTGTGTGTGTGTGTGTGTGTGTGTGTGTGTGTGTGTGTGTGTGTGTGTGTGTGTGTGTGTGTGTGTGTGTAGTGCGAATGGACTTACACGGCAGGTGCATTTGAAGAAAACAGCGTGGCATATGTTGCGTTTGTTATTGTGTATTATGCTCTTCGACAGTAACATTGTGCAACAGTTCATGGGTGTCAAGTGCGTGTTGCCATTTAACGCACTCTTCCCCTTACGATGTTAGTGTAGTCGGAATATTTTAATCTTGCCTAATAGTACAATAAACTTGCTGACCAAGACTAGGCTTCTCTAGCCTACCTACCCATTGGCATGAACTGAGTAGTATTGTTGTGCAAACTGCAGTATTTCTTTTCCAATGTCTATTTGCTATATTGCCGTGTGACATCATCATGATCAATAATTCATCTGCTAAATTGACTCAGACAAAACTTGAGTGTTTTTTTTCCGCCTCATGTGATTTTATGGCATAGAGTTTCAACCAAACGGCGATGATGAGGGACAACAAAGGACTTAATCACACTCAGCCGGTGGCCGTCCCACACGGAAAAAGACTGGGCACTCCCCCCCCAGTGAAGCAAAATCCTTGGGGATTTTCAAAGGGAATTGAGTCAAGCGTGCATGCGTGCGGGCGTACGTAGCCTATAGTAGATAAATTACCTTCCACGGACAATGACCGAAGGTGTACACCCCCCCCCCCCCCCCCAATAGCAAATACACCTGGGCCAAACATCCTGGGATGTTCGGGTCGAACCGGTGAGGTGTTCAGAGGTTTGACTTCGCTGCAGGACAGAACATAACTCATTTTTAGTGAGGATAGGACCGGATTTGATTGGGGAGACAAGTGTACAGTAAACATGTCCCCCCAGGAATGGTGTACTGCCCAAAGCAGAGTGATTGAATAAAGCCTGTGAATGAAGCAACACTTTTATTTATAAACGATTGTCTCTTGGTGAGATCACCTTCTGTGACCAAATAAAAACTATATATGGGCGCCATTAGGCTACTATTATCCTACTAATTATATTGTCTATATAAAACTCCTTTACTTAAAACACACATTTCACCTATAGACTAAAGCGGGGTACACAGTAGGATTTTCTGCGATTTTCGGATGTCTGAAAACAACAGAAAACGCCCGGTTATCAGGTGGATCTTATCATTTTCCTATAACAAAATCCTGGGGTGTGAGGTGTGTTAAGAGTCACTTCTCTTCAATTGTGCAATCAACTCTCCTGGCAACCTGCTCGGAAAATGGGCGTGGCCGGCAATCGTAAATGTGAAATGCGTTCAATACTTCCGACCAGAAATCATAGGGTTGCCAGATTGTTTGGTGGAATTAGCGGTTTTAGACTGTGGTTAGGGTGGAAAATGTCATTCCCATTTGGCAACCCTGCTCGCCAATCAAGAAGCGAGCTGACTTCTTCTTTTCGTTTTTCTGCACTTTATTTGCCCTGTCGCACATGGTTGTCTCGTACAGGTCAGTCAGGGTACTACGTTAGATAATAATAACTTTATTTGTATAGCGCTTTTCCTGCAAACGTTGCGGCTCAAAGTGCTTTAAGCATTATATAATCTTAATTTAATTATTTTGTAATTTAAAGGCAATATTAAAAGGATGGGTTCACGCGAGATTTCTGGCTTGGGGAACGAGACTAGAGAGTCCGGAATCTGTCGTTCCCCACGCCCATTTTCCGAGCAGGTTGAGAGTTGAGAGTTGATTGCACAATTGAAGAGAATTTACTCTTAACACACCTCACACCACAGGATTTTGTTATAGGAAAATGTTAAGATCCATCTGACAATCGGGCGTTTCTCTCGTTTTCTGTCGTTTTCAGACATCCAAAAATCGTGCCAAAACCGGCCAAAAACTCCTTGGGCCGGTTTCACAGACAAGGCTTAAGCCTAATCCTAGACTAAAAAACATCTTCAATGGAGATTTTACATTGAAAGTGTGATTTAGTCCAGGACTAGGCTTAAGCCTTGTCTCTGAAACCGGCCCCTTATGTGTGTACCCCGCATTAGACCAATCATTTCTCTGGCTATAAACCTAGGTTACACAACTGGGTTTTCGTGTTGATATAGGTGGTATTATTAAATTATGCTGCATAACAGACTTCACTCAAAATATTATTCCCTAAACTTCCCTAAAGCTACTGGCCTACTGATTTAGGTTACATTCCTACAGCTGCAGTTTGCACTCTGTTATGACGTGTTTAATGATGAATCGGCATCACCTTGTAACTCCTACCTAAACAATCTGTATGGCAAGATGCATCTTTCACCATAGTCTCATCAAAATTGTTCTAAGCGTGTGACATCATAAAAGCCTGAGTTTCATGAACCGACTAGGCCTGGAGTGAGCACTGTTGGAGGAGCCTGCGAGGGACCTGAGAATTGTCTTAGCCAACTGTAATAATAAAGAATAGGCCTGGCTACAAACCTACACTCAAGAGAAAACAATTACTTGCGTTTTGTTTGTTTTGTTAGTTTTCTTACCTCTGTGTGGTTCCTGTTTGCTCAAAGAGACAGGTATCCAGTAGATACTTCTGTTCTGCCTCTGTTTTCGTGTTTGCCACTTCACTTCTGTGGTAACCCTTTTCGCTGTTCAATTAAAATGTTCTGCTCCAATGACAGTTATATATGTTCATGTCATGATTCTCATTATCTAACCCTAACCCTGGCCCAAATCTGTAATGTGCATACATACAGTATAACGGATGTCAGGTTTCAGGCTGTGTTCTGGGTCTGGCCCGCAAGCTGAAACTGATCTCCATCACAAAGACTGGAGGAGCCGCTGTCCATTTCCATCTGTGGAAAAATAAGGACTTCAATGCTGGAAAAACAATAGGAAGGCTTTGAACACTCAAACTCATGTCTGCACCATGTCCTTATTGGCTTTAGCTTAACGTGTGTCAATGTCTAGGGTCATACATGTTTGGGCCGGGCCTAAATGCCGTTACTGCCCTCTCTCCCCTCTTCATGTCACACTGCATTGTGCGCCGTGTCGCAATCACCACAACAAGGCAAGCCTTTGTCAGCCTCTGCCCGTAGCGGTAGAGCTCGTACGCCTATGTAAACCGATACAGGCGTGTTCGCCTGACGACTGTTGGCCTTTGAGTCAGTTAGCCTACTTATCCTGACGTTTCAGGTTTAAAATAGTAAATTAGAAGCTGTCGCAGTTTATATCACAATGGTTCCCGGCGGGACAATGGGCTCTATTTATACTCTCACTCTCCCGCAGATGTCAGTTGTATTGTCGTACGAATTATTGAAAAAGCACAAGGAACCAATGAAAAATCTTGTTAAAGTCACAGGATTAAGCTTCAGTATCCGATTCCTAACACACTGATCCACTGTCTGATCCTCTCTAGTAGGCCTAGCTGGGTATAGGCACTCAGATGGGGATGGGAGGAGTGATCCAACTGGGAAATGATGGGATAAGTGCCTTGAATTTATAATGATTGATATACCAGGTCCCCAGTTATCCCCTTAAACACCAGCAGGTACATACGTACACAGACACTCAAGTGTGCGCGCCCACACACACACACACACACACGCACACACACACACACACACACACACACACACACACACACACACACACACACACAAACAAGCTTGTTGACACTAGGATCGACAGTGCTCGCCCCTTACTCCTTGGAGGAAAGATTATTAATCTCTCACCCACGCATACTGGAATGCCCCTTATGAATACATTCATACCCTCATGAATATCTGATGTGCGTGAGCGCTCAAGTGTGCAGGAATGTGTGGAGGGTAAAGTGATTCCAGCGTTATGTGAGTAAAGTACTGTGGAGTGTTGGGCACTGTGGTGTGGGATTGGAGTGGAAACCAAATCCTTTGTTGGTGCGCTGAGCCTGAATGAATAATTGATCTGTTCTCTCTCTGATGAGTGGAGTGAAGGGGGCGGACATGTTGGACTGCGTGTGCGTGCGTGTGCGTGTGTGTGTGCGTGTGCGTGTGTGTGCGTGTGTGTGTGTGCGTGTGTGTGCGGTCGTGTGTGGCGTGCGTGTGTGGTGTGTGTGTGCGTGCGTGTGTGGTGTGCGTGCGTGTGCGTGTGTGCGTGCGTGTGTGTGTGCGTGCCCACTATCTCAGTCACTCTAACTACCGAGCCGTGTCTCACACCAGACATTGTTTTACATGTCTGACTTATTTGAGCTGTTAGGAACAAAACAAACATATAATATAAAATTCAATGTGCCGTGGAATGTTGATTGAAATGGAGAAGGAGTGGAAATTAAGCCGTTACAACAGCTCACACCACAAACAACAACAAAATAAAGTGACAATTAGAATGACAAAAGAATAATAGAATGAAATAAAAACTAAAATAGACATAAATAGACATCGGAAACATTATATACAGTAACAACAGTCTCTGATCACCCCGATCGAGCCAGTCGGAGGAGGAGTTGTACAGTCTTATTGCGGCAGGCAGAAAAGATCTCCTATAGCACTACTTAGTGCATTGTGGTTGTGATAGTCTGTTGCTAAAGGAGCTTTTCTGCATGATGGCCAGGAGTTTTTGGCCACCTCCTCCACTATGTCCAGGGTGACACAGAAGAGAGAATCAGCTTTCCTAATAAGCTTATAAGTACTCTAGAGTGTAGTCACTAAGTACCTGGGAGCGTAGTAACTTAAGTACCGGGAGCGTAGGTTTATGTGTGAAGTGTTTATATAATGGCTAATAATATATTCATGCCGTTTAGCTGATGCTTTTCTCCTAAGCGACTTACATTGCAGTGAGTGCTAACATTTTCCAGTATACCGGTATATTGTCCCAGCGGGAATTGAACCCACAACCTAAGTGTTGTTAGCATCATGCTGTACCAACTGAGCCACAGAGGACCACAAATCCAACCCTAACCATAATCCAATGATTTTTGAAAATAAATCTTCAAAGTTTTTGAATGGGGTATATCTGGATCGTGTCTGGGTTACAGCGCTGCACCCTTGTTTAGGGGTCCCCAGTACCCTTGTTTAGGGGTCTCCAGTGACGTTCCACTTAAACCAGCATATTAAGGCTGTTCAAGCCTCAATATCAGAGACCGGGGAAGAATGGGGGAAAGTAGAGGGGGAGGAAAGTGGAGGAAAGGAGAGGGTGAAGAAAGGAGAGGAGTTCAGAACCTGAAATAGATCTAAAGGAGTGACCCTGTGACTGGGACCACCCCTCAGTCTTGCACTGTAAAACAACACCAGTTCTCACACACACACACACACACACACACACACACACACACACACACACACACACAGGCATGCGCATACACATGCATACAGAGAGAGAGAGAGTGACACCCACACCCACATCACACTCTCATCAAGTGTGTGCATTATAGGTAGGTAGAGAGAGAAAGTTACTGTGTGTGTGTGTGTGGCCCTTGGTTATAGGGAGCTGGAATGACACCTGTTTTTTCCATCAAGGGAAGTGAAACACACAAACAAACACCTTTATAGTCAGGAGGATCTTCCCCAGGTGTGGGGTTTCTTTTGGCATAAACACAAACAGTGTATTTTTCCTCCCTAATCTTTGTGGAATTACTCCCAGTGTCAAATGATAATCTCTCCGTGCAGACTAGTGGAATTACGGAAGGGAGAGGTGGCGACAGTTGATCTCTCAGAATGACAGCTGTTGGTTGATTTAGCTGGCACAGAGTGTGTGTGTGTGTGTGTGAACATTGTGCGTGAGTGTGTGAGATGGAGTACTCACGGGAGACAGATGCTCCCTCTTTGTGTCTGTGTTTGATTTGACCGTGATTTAGCGAGGCTAGTCTGGGCACCGACACAACCATCGATCACCTCTGACTTATTGAGTTATCTCAAACACCACAGCTGGCGGTTCAATGTGGGATGAAAGCAGATGCACCTCGGCCGTGTGTGTGTGTTTGTGTGTGAGAGAGAGAGAGAGAGAGAGAGTCTGAGTGTCTGTCTGTCTGTCTGCCTGCCTGTATTAACGATGTGTAGGTACGTGACATGGAAAGAGCGAAGCTTTTGAAAGAGAGAGATTGTAAATGTCAAATTCAGACAGAGATGTGATGAAACGTGATGTAAAATCCAATAGGAAACAATGAAACAGAGAAGGAGACCTCCTAGGAGCTTTGATAGTCAACTGTCACTCAGAGAGAGAGAGAGAGAGAGAGAGAGGGGAGAGAGAGAGAGAGGGGAGAGAGAGAGAGAGAGAGAGAGAGAGAGAGAGAGAGAGAGAGAGAGAGAGAGAGAGAGAGAGAGAGAGAGAGAGAGAGAGAGAGAGAGAGAGAGAGAGAGAGAGAGAGAGAGAGAGAGAACAAGCCCTTGGACTACAGCAACCCTAAGCTCAAGTCACCTTACTACTGTGAACTCTATTGTCATTAGAGACACTGCCAGTGCAACCTGTCTTGTCCTATCTGCACTAATGCCACCTTATCTTGTACTATTCCTATTACCGGTACTATTATTTTTGCCTCTTATGTCCTGTACTACTGACCCGTTATCTTGAATTATGCTTGATTTATTATGCCCTATGTCTTATGCTGCAATGCAATGTCAGGATCCGAAGCCTAAGAATTTTACTCTGTTACTATTCTGTTCCCACTGCGCGTAACCAGGGCGCAACTTCCACAGATAGCGAACACACACTGACACATAAATGAATCTTCAGACGCTGGAGTAAAGTTTAGTTCTTTACTCAACCCTCAGAAACATGAGTGGTCGTTTGGTTATTTTTGTAAAACTGTAAATAAACATAAGAGTACAATTACTGTAATGCTCAAAACTATACTGTTACACTTTCAACATCAACAGTATGTAGCCAACATATAGTATCAATATAGCAATACAAATAGTTATACTTAAATAATATAAGCTATGTATTTATAAACATATACATTATACATTGTAGTTAAACAAGAAAAGAAAAGGCAACTTACAAGCAAAGCCTTTTCCAGGGCAAGAATGTAAACAAAGAGATTCTCCGAGCTTTTTCTCTCAACTAGCTGTTGCACGAGCTATCACGTCTGAACAGTGTGCTCACGTCATGTGACTAATGTTCGTCATGTGACTAATCAAAACCGAAACTGAATAAAGGCAGTAACAAATGTAATGTCATAAAATGTCCACTAGATGTCTCTAAAATGAAAACCTAAGAAACCATGACACTCCCCGTCTGGTATGGAGGAAATACCACTATGAACTAACTCAGGGATACTCAGTCCTTTGGCGACATGAGAAGCACTGTCTCAGATATTGGTCTCAAGAACGTTTTAGCCGTCCCATGTTTGGTGATCTTCACTTCGATTCTTCTGATCTTACCGTCCTTGTCAGGGAATGTCTGGCTGACTAGTCCTAAGGGCCAGTCGTTGCGCTTAGCTTGAGCATCTTTGAGAAGGACCAAATCCCCTACTTTGAGGTTCGGACGTTCCTCTTGCCACTTGCTGCGACTCTGTAGTGTCGTGAGGTATTCATGTCTCCATCGGCTCCAGAAAGTATTTGCAAGGTGCTGAACCTGTTTCCACTGCTGTCTGTGGAGGTCCATATCACTAAAATTTCCCGGAGGAGGAAGTGGAGTGCACATCTTCTGCGTAAGAAGCATAGCTGGTGTTAGAAGAAAAGGAGAGTCTGGATCCATTGAGATGGGGGTGAGAGGTCTGGCGTTGATTATGGCTGTAACCTCTGCCATCAGGGTGGAGAGAACTTCATGAGTCAGGCGAGAAGGGCAAGCCTTGAGCAGCATGGAGTCAAGTATGCGCCTTGATATCCCTATCATCCTTTCCCAGGAGCCTCCCATGTGGGATGAATGAGGTGGGTTGAAGACCCATGAGCAGCCCTCTTCTCCCAGGTACTTTCGAATGCTAGGCATGTTGGGGTCGGTCAGCAGAATGTTCAGCTCTCGGCATGCGCCTGTGAAATTTGTTCCACAATCTGATCTAATCTGTTTGGCAGGTCCTCTTAGACTAAAGAACCTGCGTAGCGCATTGATAAAGCATGATGTGTCCATTGACTCAATCAATTCGATGTGGACAGCGCGCGTACTTAGACATGTGAAAAGAACAGCCCATCTTTTACTGTTTGCCTGTCCTCCTCTTGTGCGTCTTGTGCTTACATGCCAGGGGCCGAAGACATCCAGTCCCACGTAGGTGAATGGGGGTTCAGTACTCAGGCGATCAACAGGTAGGTCGGCCATCCTCTGTTCCGTCACTCTGCCTCTGAGCTTCTTGCAGGTTACACAGTCGTGAAGGATGCCTTTGATCAGTCGTCTTGCTCCCATGATCCAGTACCCTGCAGTGCGGACAGCGCCTTCGGTAAAGACTCGGCCTTGGTGCATCACCCTTTGGTGATGGTGTTCCACAAGTAGCTTTGCGATGTGTTTCCGTCCCGGAATAACAAGAGGGTGTTTTTCCTTGTAGGCGAGATCTGAATGTCTGAGCCGTCCCCCTATTCTCAGGAGGCCTTCTTCGTCGCAATAGGGATTGAGTTTCTTCAGAGGACTACTTCTTGAGATGTCCTTTCCACTTGCTATGCACGCAAGTTCGTCCTTGTAAGCCTCTCCTTGCACGCATTTGATGATGATGAGTTCAGCTTTTGTCAGTTCTTCAGCTGTGCGAGGCTGCTTGCAGTGATGCCATGAACTGCAAGTTTGATCCTGATCTTTGCTGGTAGCCTTACAGGATTCCACGATGTGGATGAGTGAACTTGTTGCTCTCACAAGTCGCTTCCATGAGGAAAAACGCTCGAATCTGTGAGATCCAAGGTGTGTTCTGTCGTTGGGCAGGTTGGTGATGTGTGCCCGCACCTCTATGTCTGAGTCCGGGTTGATGAGGTCAAAGACTTCAGGTGATGATGGTTCCTCTACTTGTAGCAGAAACGTTGGTCCTCTAAGCCAGGTTGTCTCACCTAGCATAGCTGCAGGCACAGAACGTGTGCCAAGGTCAGCTGGGTTATGGCTTGTGGAGATGTAGTGCCACTGGGTTGGTTCAGAAGACCGCCGTATACGCTGCACTCTGTTGCTCACATATACATAGAACCTTCTTGTCTGGTTGCTAATAGGGCTGCACGATTAATCGATTTTAAATCGAAATCGCGATTTGAAATGACGCGATTAGCTAATCGCAAAGCCTGCGATTTGCCTGCGATTTTTTTTTTTTTTTTTTTTTTGCCATTTAGCAGACGCTTTTTTAATCCAAAGCGATTTACAATTACGAATTACAGGGACATTCCCCCTGGAGTAACTGAGGGCTAAGTGCCTTACTCAAGGGCACACTAGTAGTGGTGTGGTTTCAGGCGGGATTTGAACTCACAACCTTCCGATCACAAGTCCAACTCACTATGTGTTTCTCAACCCTCTCCTCGGGGCGCCCCAGCCGCTCCACATATTTGATCTGTTCCACCACCAGCACACCTGATTCAACTAATCAAGTCCAAATCATAATTGCTTTGGACTTGATTAGTTGAATCAGGTGTGCTGGTGGTGGAACAGATCAAATATGTGGAGCGGCTGGGGCGCCCCGAGGAGAGGGTTGAGAAACACCACTACCCGTATGGGATACGTCATACAGCGCGTCGGATTCAACGTCAATGAACGTCAACGTCAATGAACGTCAAAAAAAAAGACACTTGTTGAGAGAAACAAAATGGTGTTGCTGTTTTAAAAAACCATAAATAAATATGTTGTCCCAATTCATATCTTTTAAGTTCTCATCCTTGCATTAGAATTAGAGCAGTTAATAGTTTGATGGTATCATGTGGTAATGCTCTCTGAAAATAAGTGATAGATAGATTCATCCAATCACCTGCCAAGTATTTTTTGAAAGTACCTGCCCTTTTCCAAACAGCTTCCAATTAAGCTTTCCTAGAATGTGTGAAACAAACCACCTGAGTCAGGTTAGTAATGCTCCATCACATGTTTTAATCTGAAGCTTGATTTTAAAGCAACCCAACTTTAAAGCAACCCAATGTAAGTTTAGTTCTTTCACTCGTAGCTCGGGCTGTGGGGATGCTAGAGGAGGGAGCCTCTAAGTCCCCTGAAGACGTACAAACAAACTGCACGTTGATACGACCTTCCTAGCCGGAGATATGGCCACACTTTACAAAAACTCCCCTTTTTTTTTTTTTTTTTTTTTTGCTATTTTAAAAAAAAAATATCGCAAATTAATCGCAATCGCGATATCTGTCCAAATAATCGCAATTCGATTTTTTCCCCAAATCGTGCAGCCCTAGTTGCTAATGTATCCTAGGACAACTCGGCTATCTGTATAGAACTTGACAGCATCCAGAGCTATATCTAGCTCGCTTGTGACTAGCTCAGCGACTTCCACACCCAACACGGCAGCTCCCAACTCCAATCTTGGGATAGTGTGAGCCGACTGTGGAGTTAACTTAGCTTTTCCAAGGACAAATCCTACTTGACATTTTTGCTCAACATCAATTACTTGGAGATAGGCGACTGCTGCAATAGCCTTCACTGAAGCGTCTGAGAACACGTGTAGCTCCTTTCTTATGGCTGTTGAGATTGTAGAAGCAGAATAGGTTCTTGGGATCTCCAACTGCCTGAGGTCTTGAAGAGAGCTTCTCCAAGCGTTCCACTCATCTTCCCTTTCTGGAGGAAGAGGAGAGTCCCAGTCGGAGGCTTCGTTTGTGAGCTCTCGTAACAGGATCTTTCCCTGTATCGTAACTGGCGCAACGAATCCAAGTGGATCGAAGAGGCCGTTGACAGTAGCTAGAACACCCCTACGTGTGAAAAGCTTTGTGGATTCTGCTACTTGAAACGTGAAGACATCTTTCTTCAGATCCCAACTCACTCCAAGGCTCCGTTGAATAGGAGTGGGATCGACATCCAAGTTTAGGTCTTTGAGTCCCTTTGCTCGGTCCTCAGCAGAGAATGCTTCCATAACCTCCTGGCTGTTGGAAGCAACTTTGTGAAGTCGCAGGTTCGACGCAGCAAGCATCTCCTGTGTCCGCTTCAGTAGGTCGATGGCTTCACGTGCTGTGGGCCTTGACAGGAGTCCGTCGTCAACGTAGAACTCTCTTTCGATGAACTGTTTGGCGTCAGACCCAAATTCTTCTTCACCATGAGCTGCAGCACGTCTGAGACCATAGATTGCCACCGCAGGAGAGGGACTGTTCCCGAATACGTGAACCTTCATGCGGTACTCACATATGTCGTTCCTAGGATCGTTGTCCTCGTACCACAGAAAGCGGAGAAAGTTCCTGTGGTCTTCTTTCACAACGAAGCTGTGAAACATTTGTTCTATGTCCACAGTGACAGCGATCGGTTCTCGTCTGAATCGCACCAGTACTCCTAAGAGGCTGTTATTTAAGTCCGGACCAGAAAGGAGAACATCGTTCAGTGACACGCCTTTCCATTTTGCACTGGAATCGAAGACGACTCGAATCTGGCCTGGCTTCTGAGGGTGATAAACCCCGAAGATAGGTAAGTACCAACATTCTTGTCCGTTCTCCAATGTAGGAGCCAGCTCAGCATGATCACGGTCGAAGATGTTCTGCATGAACGCGATGAAGTGCCTCTTCATCTCGGGCCTTTTCTCCAGTGTGTTTTGAAGAGAGGTAAGTCGTGTGAGGGCCTGGCCTCGGCTGTGAGGGAGTTGCTGACGTGGTGTTCTGAATGGCAATGGTGCCACCCAGCTGTTGCAGTCATCCATATACATTTCTTTGTCCATGACCTTTAAGAACAGTCTGTCTTCAATAGAGAGTCCAATCTTGTTGTCATCCTCGGACGTGTTGAAGATGGTGCTCCCTAAGTTGCATTCCCGGATACTGTGGGTGCCTTGCGCTGGGGCAATCTGATGTGCTGGCTTCGGAACATATTGCTCCTTCACCTGGATCCTGTTCGGACATGGGCTGAAGAATGAAGGGCGTTGGTTCTCAAGCACATTGGTGTGGTAGCTTTGGATGTCTGAAGGCTTGTGGGCTGCCTCTAGGCAGACTTCTCCTATGATGACCCATCCCAGGTCGAGTCGTTGTGCGTAGGGGGCGTCATGTGGACCGTTCCGTTGCTCCCGCACTTTATGAACTCTAAGGATGTCTCGGCCTAGCAAGAGAAGGATCTGTGCTTTAGAATCCAAAGGTGGTATACCATATGCTATGGGCTTGAGGTGGGAATGATGCAACGCTGCTTCTGGCGTAGGTATCTCAGCTCTTTCGGTGGGAATGTTGTTACACTCTATTAGTGTAGGTAGTGTCACTGTTGTAGCTCCATCCACAGATTCCACCACAAAGCCTGTGGCTCTCCTTCCTGTCATCTGAGTTGTACCTGCACATGTACGAAGTGTGAATGCTGAATCTGACCCCTTGATGTGGAACATATCAAAGAATTCAGACCGTGCAAGCGACCTGTTGCTTTGGTCATCCAGCACAACGTATGCTCTGGTTGCTCTCTCTGGGTGTGCTTCTGGGAATATATTCACCAGGCAAATCTTCGAGCAAGATCTGCCGCTTTGACCCTCTCCACAGACTTCTGTGCAATTTGAGGTGACTGAAGATTGGTCTGATCCTCCTTCTCCCTCCCCGCCATCCTCAGATGGGGCTGAAGGCGGAGGTCCTGGATGAAGAGCCGTGGTGTGGCTGTTACTCTCACATTCCATGCACTTGATGGCTGTGGTGCAGTTCTGGGCTAGATGAGTAGTTGTGGAACAACATCTGAAGCAGACACCGTTGTCTTTGAGGAAGGCCTTGCGCTCCTCGAGGGGCTTGCTTCTGAAACCTCTGCAGCGTGTTAGGGGGTGTGGCTTCTTATGGAGAGGGCATAGTTTTTTTATGTCCACTGCTGTTCGGCCTGAACCGTCTTGTGTGTCTTTCTCGTGAGAGACATCTGTCTTATGTGCAGAGACCATGCTCTTACTTTGTCTCTTGAATGGCTGCTCTGACTTCATCTGGGCTGTGTTACTCATCGATAGCCTGAAGCTTGGGTCATTGCGAGCTCGTGCCTCTTTGGTGATGAACTCGCAGAAGAATGTGAATGGGGGAAAAACTACCTGTCGCTCAGCTTTGTATCTGGAACCCTGTGATATCCATTTCTCTTGGATGTTGTAGGGCAACTTGTCTACGATGGGCAAAATGCCGCGTGAAGTGTCCAGATAGCTCAAACCAGGCAGGTAACCTTCGAACATGGCTGCTTCCAACTCTTGGAGAAGGTCACTTAGCTCTCTCAGCTTCACAGGATCTTTATTGCTGATCTTTGGGAAGTTCTCCAGCCTGTCGAAGAGGGACTTTTCAATTACCTCTGGAGACCCGAAGCACTCTTCTAAGCGTTCCCAAGCTTTGCATAGACCTTGAGATGAATGACTTACATGTACTGCTCTTATTCGTTTCACGTGCTTTGCAGATTCACTCCCTAACCACTTAATCATGAGGTCCATCTCTTCATTAGCACTGAGTAGTAGTCCGTCAATGGCGTTCTTGAAGGACGACTTCCATGCCCAGTAATCTTCTGGGTGATCATCGAACTTGGTGAGACCGGAGGTTACGAGGTCTCTGCGTGCTAGGTACCGAGCCACATCACTGATGTCGCTTGTGTCACCGCTTCCTGTTGGTTTGTATGGTGAACCCTTGGGCCTGCTGGATGTGAGCTGCTCTGATGTCTTTGGCCTACTAGGTCGCAGTGATGGAGAGCTGTGCTCATGCTTCACGGTGGAGGAGTGCTGTCTCTCGTATGAAACAGTCAGACGCTGTCTGGGTGGTGAGGAGGATCTCAGCCTATGGACTATCGGTTCCAGATTGGCTATAGAGTCCTTAACATCTTCGGCAGATAGTGGTAGCTGTGACTGTTGTTCTACGTACTGGCGTGTGCGGTCAACAGTGGCATGAATGACAGCTTCGATACCGTTGTTTTCTTCCTCCGCTGCTGCTTCAAGAACATTAGCTTCAGCGATGGCTTCTGCCACTTCTTTCTCATGCAGCAAGTTCTTTAATTTTGCTTCCATTTGGGCTTTTTCGATCATAATCTCTGATTCCATTTTTGCATAGCCAGCACGTGTGCGTGCTACTTCCACTTTGACACGTGCATTGACAGCTGCCCTACTGGCTGTTGATTTAAAAGACCTAGATGTGCTAGAGGCCACTGACCTTGTCTCAGCATTGCTCAACTCTTCCATCATGAATATTGCTGTGTGCTTGGCGTGAGCAAGGATGATGGGGAGCAGTGCTTGCGCTGAAGATCTCTCTCCTTGAGTCGATCCGCCCGCTGAGTGGTTGCTTTTTTACTATTCTGTTCCCACTGCGCGTAACCAGGGCGCAACTTCCACAGATAGCGAACACACACTGACACATAAATGAATCTTCAGACGCTGGAGTAAAGTTTAGTTCTTTACTCAACCCTCAGAAACATGAGTGGTCGTTTGGTTATTTTTGTAAAACTGTAAATAAACATAAGAGTACAATTACTGTAATGCTCAAAACTATACTGTTACACTTTCAACATCAACAGTATGTAGCCAACATATAGTATCAATATAGCAATACAAATAGTTATACTTAAATAATATAAGCTATGTATTTATAAACATATACATTATACATTGTAGTTAAACAAGAAAAGAAAAGGCAACTTACAAGCAAAGCCTTTTCCAGGGCAAGAATGTAAACAAAGAGATTCTCCGGAGCTTTTTCTCTCAACTAGCTGTTGCACGAGCTATCACGTCTGAACAGTGTGCTCACGTCATGTGACTAATGTTCGTCATGTGACTAATCAAAACCGAAACTGAATAAAGGCAGTAACAAATGTAATGTCATAAAATGTCCACTAGATGTCTCTAAAATGAAAACCTAAGAAACCATGACAGTTACACTTGTGTAATGTGACGTAACAAATAAACTTGAGAGTACATGAGCTCCTCTTTAGGGTTAGGGGTAAGTTATGGTTACAAAGTACTGTAGTAACCCCGCAGAACCCCCCAATCCATTGTTCCATTGTCAGCCCCATGCAATTAGTTAGATAAAGCGATGTTACACACACACACTCACACACACACACTCGCACACGCACACACGCACACACACACTCTCACACTCACACACAAACAGACACTCTCTTCTTACTTTCTGAGCTCTCCCTTAGTTGTTGATTGACTAGGACAAGCTTGAGGTAGTTGCTTGTTACCACAGATCTAGGATCATATACCCTTCCCCAGTCCACCCTCAACATTAGGGGGAGAACTAGAGTATAGAAAACAGAGAAAAACAATAACATTTAACTATAAAATATGCCATTTAGCTGACGCTTTTATCCAAAGTGACTTACATTGTGACTCACAGTGAGTGAGTGCATACATTTTTCAGTATATATGGTCTCAGCGGGAATCGAACCCACAACCTAAGTGTTTTTTGCGCCGTGCTCTACCAACTGAGCCACAGAGGACCAAGTGATGATCACAAACAGAACATATGAATAGAAAAGAACAAACCAAAAGGTACAACATCGATACAGAGCTGGGCTAAGACAACATTATACACTTCATCACCAAGAGCCAGTCAGAGTGGCCATAGTAGGTAGGGGGGCTGTTACTCTCCCAGTCCCCTGGGCCCCCCCCCTAGCTGAGCAGGCTGCTCCGGTTACAGAGGCAGGAGAACAGGCATGTTCACATTACCGCAATAACACACACACACACACACACACACGCACACACACACACGCGCACAGACACACACATGCATGTGCACACTCTCACACACACTCACATACGAAACAAAACTAAATAGCCCTTATCTGTAGATGATGGAGACTATATACTGTAGTCCAGCTCAAAAGACTTTGACCGTAAACTGCAGATTCATATTAAGGTCTTATTTAGAGAGAGATGGAGAGAGAGGAGGAGGAGGGGGGGGTTATGTACAGTACTGTATGCATGCAGTGTATTTCCTCTAGCCAGTCTCTTAAGCCAGACACGTTGCCTCCCACTAATTGCATAAGTGCACGTGCTGTTTTCTGTGTTGTGTAGACAGAGAGGGAGGCATGTACCCGCTTAGGAAATCCACCATCCATCATTAACTCCTCTGAGCCTCCTCCTCTGATTCCTCCATTTCATCTCTGAGTTCCTCCTCCTACCCCCAAACTAGTTATTTGTCGGCAGAGTGTCTGTCTGTGTCCGTAGAAATGTTTTTCCTCTCCCTTCTCGAACTCCTCCAAAAGCTTGACTCGCTGTTTCCAGGCGTATCGTGTTAGCTGGTACGGACGACTCTGGACGACTCCCCCCCCCTCCTGGATCACTCTGATCCTCCAGTACCACCCACCACACACCACCCACCACTCACACATCACCCACACCCTCTTTGTTCTGCTTTCGATACAGAGGTTTTAGGGGTTTGTTCAGGTGCACGGAACTCGAGGTCGAACGTGCTGCGAATAGAAATAGAAACATCAAAGAAAGAGCAGACTGTAGTTGTCGAGAAGAATTGTTTCTACAATTCTTATTGAACTTGACAGTGGTGAAGAGATTCCACGCTACGAAATGTTTCACCTGGGAATGCACCGCGGCTAAAGGCATGAGCCGGGAAACATGCCCCTAGGTCTCGTACCCTTTGGTTTGTTCTTTTCTATTTCTATTTTCTGTTCGTTATATTTCAAAGATATTTCAAGTGTATTGTTTTTCCCTGTTTCTATACTCTAGTTCTCCCCCTAATGTTGAGGGTGGACTGGGAAAGGGTATGTGATCCCAGATCTGTGGTAACAAGCAACTACCTCAAGCATGTCCTAGTCAATTAACAACTAAGAGAGAGTGTGTGTGTGTGTGTGTGTGTGTGTGTGTGTGTGCGCGCGTGTGCGTGTGCGTGTGTCACGCAAGCATGGTGACGAACCCAACTCTGTTACAATTGCCATGGTGAGTCACTGACAGCTCTCTGAGGTAAGAGGCTTCTATGTGATGTGAGAAAGCAGCAGGCGTTTGGAGAAAACATTTTCACTCCCTCGAGCCACGGATTTAACCTTCGACCCTTAAACTTCAAATCTGCTGAAACCAGACATCTCGCCCAGTCAGAGAGGCTCCGAGCCCTTCACAGAACCGTTTCCTAGAGTGTGTGTGTGTGTGTGTGTGTGTGTGTGTGTGTGTGTGTGTGTGTGGGGAGAGCTAGTAAATCACAGGGAGATGGACAGGGAACAGGTGGGAGAAAAAAAGATGAGGTGAAGGGGAGGAGGTGGGAAAGCAGGAGAGGAGATGAAAGCTGAGAGGGGAGGAAGCAGAGAGGAAGAGACTGAAGGCTTAGAGGGAGCAGTGGAAAAAACGGAGAGGTGTGAGGGGTTAGGAAGAGGAGAAGCGAAGCCTATGAAAGAGGAGAAGAGGGAGAGGATCTGCCAAAACGGAGAGGAGTGAAAGTGTGTTGATCCTAATAGTAAATGAAAGGGTGATTGAGGAGGTGAGGAAGATGAGAAGAGGGTCTTGAGAGTCTTGAGGGAGGGTTATTTTCGAGCAGGTGCCAGAACCAACGCCGTGGGTGGGCAGGGGCCGATGGGCCAACCGGGGTGGGGGTGGGGGTGGTGGTGGTGGTGGGGGAGCTAGCGGTAGGCAGGCTGGGGCTATGGGCAGTGCTAAATGGATACACATAGTATATGGACCTGCAGTAAATATAAATATGACATAAAACATTCAAATATGCCCCTGAAATATCAACAATTCAGAATTATTCTTTTCTTATTCTATTTTCTGCCTCTGTCTTGAAAGTCTTGAGGGGGGGGGGGGGTATTTAGAGGAGTTTTGAGGTGGTTTGGGGTTGGTGAAAAGTGAGAGGTCTTTGCCTTGGGTTACAGCTTCATTAAGACAGCCCCAGGAAAGACAAGAAAATGTCAGAAAATGTTTCATGTGCAAAGTGTCCTCGGCCTGTGCGGCCGTGCTTGAGTAGGGTTTCAGAGGGCTTGTCCCATAGCGAGAGGGTCTCTGGCATCTCCTTTAGAGAACCTGGGTTACATACAGTACGTAACCTCTCGTTTTCTCAGTTTACATTTACATTTCTGACATTTAGCAGACGCCTTTATCCAAAGCGACGTACAACACATTTGTTTAAAGTAACTGTATCATCTATACATCAGTCATCATAAGAAAAACAAATGTATGCTAGGACCAGGGGCCATTGGCAGTCATAATGCTATAAGGAAGGAAGGAAGAATTACTTTTTACAATGTTTTATTTTCAGTAGAGAAACTGTACAGGTGGGTAGTGGGGGTGAAGAGGTCTTTAGGAGGGACAGTCAAGATGTCATCTGAAGAGATGGATCTTCAGTTGGACTACCTGTGAGATGGCACGACAAGGGGAAGTTACAACGTTTCCCATGTATGCAGCAATTTGATTTTTTTTCACGGCAGATTGCTATCGTTTTGTACGGCTCCTTCTTGCCCTGCTGTGAGCTCGCCATCACTGTAATCAGCGTTCTACCAGCCGTGAGATCTCCCCAACTGTCTGTTTTAACCCAAGAGTCTTTGTTTTCCTCTCGACCGCCCACTGCCAATCCGGTCATGTTTTATTCAACATAAACATAGTTAGTATCACCAGACGCTGCACGTCTCATCAAAATGTTCTTGTCTCTGACCTTGACTCTGCTCTGAACCTGCTCTTGTAAAGTGCTAATCAGTGCGAAATGGACATGTAACTAATCAAAATGGCATGAACAGAATGTTCACAAGACTTTGCTCTCTGCTCTCCTCCTGTGTAGGTTTCTCCAACCCCCCCCCCCCCCCCATCATCCCTCCATCATGAGTGCCTGGGTTGTGAACAGGAAAGGTGGGCCGCAATATTGCCGCCACTTCCTGGCAGACAACAGCATCTTTCATGGTGAGTGACGCACACACACACACACACTGGTGGTGCGGATTCACAAAGAGTTTGGTTCGTTGTGTATTGGGGATATTTCATGTTTCATATTGTCGCTCGTTGTATTTACCTTGAACAGACACAAGGAGGCGACACACCTCAGCTGTTGTGGCTGTGTTGCAGTCAATACCTCTATTATGCAACAACAGTGAAAGACACAGCCATCATCATTTATGGTGCTTTTCCACTACAGGGCCAGCCCGGGTCGACCCGGGCTGGCCTGCTTCTTTGGCGCTATTCCATTTGTCGGCCCGGCTCGGGTCGGGTCGGCTCGGTTCTTTAGCTACCCTTCGCGAGCAGGAACTATAGGGCCGAAGGGTACCTTTTTGCCAGGCTGCGTGTGACGTGTGACGCTGCACACCGTTGGTTGGTCAATGGAAATCGTCATCCCATGTTCATCGATTTCATCACTAACCGCCATTTTTAAATACCACAACAGATTTCGCTCTAGGAAAATGTCACTTACTGTTTCTGTAATAACGTATTAATAAAGATTTGAACCATAACCATCGTATTATCTTAGTTTAATGTCATTTCAATGCATCATAGAACTTTTATTTACAACAAGCATAACAAAAAAATCGCTATTATGGCGATGTGCTGTGCCTATGCTGTTCCTCAGTCCAGCGCTTCATCATCCCCCTTGTAAAACTGCCATCTCCCCTTTCCATCCCCTTTATGTCATTTTATCAATGAACATTGTATTACTGTTATTTCAACATTTAAGCCTCTTTCACACATAGTTCCCTGTAACTTCAATGGAATCCCAAGCTGTGCCGTCCAGGCATTTTCGCCGTTCACTCATGAGTCAAATGCCGGTAGATTCGCGTCTTGCTCCCTATAACACATGTTGGCGTTTCCCTGGTTGCGAGATCTAAACTACTAGAACTGAAAGCGGCAGCTAACAGGCACGTAACATCCATATGCTGTATAAATAAATATATTTGACTACCAGCAAGACACCGGAGCACTCTATAACAAACGCGGAGATTGTATGAGCCCCGCGTCAGTCAGCCTTTTCGTAGAAATACATCGCTTCCCAATCCCTGGTTGCGAGATCTAAACTACAAATCTACTAGAACTGAAAGCGGCAAGTAGGCTAACAGGCACGTAAGATCCATATGCTGTATAAATAAATATATTTGACTACCAGCAAGACAGCGCTGCACTCGTATCTATAACAAACGCGGCGATTGTATGAGCCCCGCGTCATTCCAATGAGAGAAGCACACACAACACACAAAGCACACACAATGAGAGAAGCACAGCCTTTCCGTAGAAATACATCGCTCCCTGTATAACGTTATATATCTAACGTTACATGCTTTAAGGCTGATCTGTGCATGATGGTGCTGCATTTTGACATAATTCGTATCGCATTTCCCCCCGTTGTGCTGTGCTGTGCCGTTCCATAGTCCAGAGCTTCATCATCCCCCTTCTAAAACTGCCATCACCCCTTTCCATCCCTGGCGTCATTTTATCAATGAACGTGGTATTATACATATTTACATATTACATATTTGTTGTTATTTATGGAAGTGTCCGGTTGCTGGAGGAACCAGGACGCCGGCTACACTGCACAGTTTAGCCCGAAATAGAGAGAGTGCTTTATCCCGCTAATAGAATACAGTTCCAGTAATAACACTTTTATCTCTATATTGTAATCATTCTCTTCATCTGTTTTTAAATGTTGATCTATTTATATCGATCTATTCTTGCCAATTCCTTATTACCAGTGGAAAGGGGGAACGCTAAAACACTTTAGGACTTTCCGTTCAACGGAGGAATTTATAGAACTCGCATAGAGTTCATCTCGCATTTCCCCCGTTGATGTGACGAACTGAAAGCGGCAAGTAACAGGCACT
This sequence comes from Nansenia antarctica, assembly GCF_963989245.1. Lineage (NCBI taxonomy): Eukaryota > Metazoa > Chordata > Actinopteri > Argentiniformes > Microstomatidae > Nansenia > Nansenia antarctica. Next base: position 48,867,882 of record NC_137690.1, on the reverse strand, counting down.
TAACGTTACATGTTTTAAGGCTGATCTGTGCATGATAATGCTGCATTTTGACATAATTCTTATCGCATTTCCCCCCGTTGAGCTGTATAGCGGCACTTATTACAGTGAAGCGCTCTTATGACACGTAACTCCTCCTAAAGTCCCGGGTCGCTCCGTATAATGGAGAAGCGTTTCTGAAAGTACGGCACGGCACGGCACGGCTCGGATACAAATGCGGCCCGCGTCAGCCCGGTAGTGGAAAAGCGCCATTAGATTACCATTAAGATATAGCCTAGAAATAAATAAAATCTATGAATCTACCATTAAACAGCAATTTATCACAAAGTAAATACCTAATACTGCCTAACCACCACGCAATTCAAAGTTATATAAAGATGAACGTTTTACGTAAGTCACACAAATTCACTTACCCTCACGTAGCTTCAGTCTTCAGTGTCTGCAAGAGAATGTTTGCTTTCATCTTTTTCTCTGGTGTCTTGCTTTTACTCACCGTTTGTTCTGCCACTACATCCATGTGCAGTACAGATCAGCAGAATTAGCAGCAACAAGCTGAATAGCACAGATGAGATTCATTGTAGTGTTATTGGAACATGAAGCTGCATTACTACATATCTTTCAACAAAGAGGAAGAGGGGTATGAATTGTCTATCTATGCTTTTAAAGGTAGACGTGTCATTTCCAGTTGTGTCTACGTGTGTGTGTGTGTGCGCGTGCGTCTCTCTCTCTCTCTCTCTCTCTCTCTCTCTCTCTCTCTCTCTCTCTCTCTCTCTCTCTCTCTCTCTCTCTCTGTGTGTGTGTCTGTGTTGGACAGCCGGTGTGATGGAGCGTCAGATTAATTTAGCTCTCAGACTATGCTGCCCCCACTGCAGGAGATGGATTGACCTAACTGCTATGTATGCTCACACAGTCCTCTTACTCCATCTCTCTTTCCCTTCCTTCTGCTCTCTCCACTCTTATTCATCCCCCCCCTCCTTTCTCCCCCCCCCCCCCAGGTTTCTCCTCCCCTCCTCTCATATTCTTCCTCTCCCATGGCGCTGCTGTCTGCCCTCCTCTACTCACTCACTTTCTCCTTTCTTCTCGCCTTTTATCTCAAGTTTCCTCCTTACCTCCCTCCTAATTTCCTCACTCCTCCCTTCCTCCCTTCCTTCCTCTCTCTGCTCGCTCGATTCTCCATTCCCCTACAGTGTTTCCTCTGACCTTGCTCAACTCATCTTAACCCAGCCCGCCCGCTCGCTCCTCCACTGCCTGCCTGCCTGCAAATCTCCTTTAAATCTTTCTTGAATTTCTTACCCCTCACTTCTCTCCCCCACCCTCCCCTCCAGAGTCATCTCCCCATCATACACCCCCCCCCCACCCCCCGCCCGCGGCCCGCCTGGTGGTTAGTTTGTATTCAGGTGGAGGACATTAATCACACGGTTAGCGGGGAGGAAAGGAATGAGAGGAAGGAGAGAACGGAGAGAGAGAGATTTCCAGATCAGGCTGGTGGAGACCTGAAGCGTTTGACACCTAAATAAAGGTGGGCAGTGACTGGAAACTGCTCACACACACGGCGGACACGTGCGTTGCGTGTGCCTGTGTGTGTTTGAGTCTGTTTCAGTCTCGTTATAATCAGCTTTAATCTGGCCCATCTAACACGATGCCTCTGAGACCCACTCGCTGGGTAAGTGCCAGACAGACCAACGGCTCATTAGGGAAATTACTTTTAGTCAATAACACAAAACAGCTCCCTCTTCCAATCACACACACACACACACACGGACATGTACGTATGCACAGGCAGACGAGGACACATAAACGATTCTGTTAAACACTTGTCAGTGACACTAAAGACATTGTTAACTGTTAATGGCTGTTAAGCACCTCATGTTTATTTGCACCCCATTTGCACCGCCTGTTCGTTCTCTCTCTCTCTCTCTCTCTCTCTCTCTCTCACTCTCTCCCCCACTCTCTCCCTCATTCTCTCCCTCACTCTCTCCCTCACTCTCTCCCTCACTCTCTCTCTCTCACTCTCTCTCTCACTCTCTCTCTCTCTCACTCTCTCTCGCTCTCTCTCTCTCTCACTCTCTCTCTCCGTCTCCCAGCATAACAAATCAGCTCTCCCACATCTGTCAGGAAATAAAGCCACATGAAATATGAGTGATAAGCTTTGTCTGCTCTTTGCCTCCTTAACGCTCTGTATACTAACGTGTGTGTCGTGTGTGTGTGTGTGTGTGTGTGTGTGTGTGTGTGTGTGTGTGGGCGCGCACACTTGAGTGCCTGTGTACGTATGTACCTGCTGGTGTTTACGGGGATAACTGGGGACCTGGTATATATAGACTGGTTGTGCCAGTCTGATAAGGACTTTTCATAAATGTGATTATTTTTTATCACGCCCCCGGGCTGAAATATATGAGGTTTCACGTGGGGAGTACACCTTTCCTCCCGTCATTTCCTATATATGTAGCTAATTAAGATTTGGCTTCAGGAAATCATCCCATTGTTATTTTTATGATGGTCGCTCAAGCAGTTAATAGACGATACACTCAGCTGAACTTAGTTCACCGCCTGAAGTGTGTAAAGTGTGCGTGTCGAATGCGAGAGCCGTTAACGAAATACCAAACGTGTTTCTTCATGTGTTTTCAGTATCACACTTCTTATAATCATGTATATATGATAGATAGGCATTATTAAAAAATGTCTTAAAATCTCGCTATGTATAATATCTAGAGAGAGAGAGAGAGAGAGAGAGAGAGAGAGAGAGAGAGAGAGAGAGAGAGAGAGAGAGAGAGAGAGAGAGAGAGAGAGAGAGAGAGAGAGAGAGAGAGAGAGAGAGAGAGAGAGAGAGAGAGAGAGAGACGATGGCATCCTAAATGAAATGCTAAAATTCACAGACGTCAAATTCCAATTGGCTGTATTAAAACTCTTCAACATTGTCCTTAGCTTTGGGATCTTCCCCAATATTTGGAACTAAGGATTGATAACGCCGCTCCACAAAAGTGGAGATAAATCTGATCCAAATAACTACCGTGGGATCTGTGTCAACAGCAACCTTGGGAAAATCCTTTGTATGATCATCAACCACAGACTCCTACATTACCTCACTGTATACAATGTCCTAAGCAAATCCCAAATTGGTTTTTTACCAAAGTATCGTACAACAGACCATATATTCACCCTCAGCACCCTAATTGACAACCAAATAAACAAAAACAAAAGCAAACTATTCGCCTGCTTCGTAGATTTCAAAAAAGCCTTTGATTCAATTTGGCACAAAGGTCTGCTATTCACACTGTTGGAAAATGGTGTTGGAGGAAAAACCTACGACATCATAAAGTCAATGTACACTAACAACAAGTGTGCTGTTAAGATTGGCAAAAACCACGGAGACTTCTTTTCCCAAAGCCAGTTAGACAGGGATGCAGCTTGAGTCCAACCCTCTTCAACATCTATATCAACAGTTTGGCAAAAACATTAGAGCAGTCTGCAGCACCTGGCATCCCCCTAGTAGACACAGAAGTCAAATGTCTACTGTTTGCTGATGACCTGGTGCTGCTGTCCCCAACCAAAGACGGGCTACAACAGCACCTCGACCTTCTACCAATTCTCCCAGACCTGGGCCTTGACAGTGAATCTCACTAAGACGAAAATTCTGATTTTCCAAAAAAAGATCCAGCCTCCAGCACCACAAATTCAAATTCTTCCTAGATACAATTGCCCTAGAACATACAAAGAATTATACCTACCTCGGCCTAAACATCAGCACCACAGGTAGCTTCAACAAAGCTGTGAACGACCTGAGAGATAAGGCAAGGAGGGCTTTTTACGCCATCAAAAGGAACATCAAGTTAGACATCCCTATTCAAATCTGGCTCAAATTATTGGACTCCGTTATAGAACCCATTTCCCTCTATGGTTGCGAGGTCTGGGGTCCACCTGCCAACCAAGATTTTGCAAAATGGGACAAACACCAAATTGAGACTCTGCATGCAGAGTTCTGCAAATCCATTCTTCGTATCCAACGCAAAACACCAAATAACGCATGCAGAGCAGAATTAGGACGATACCCACTAATTATAAAAATTCAAAAGAGAGCGTTTAAATTTTACAACCATGTAAAAGAAAGTCACCCTGACACGCTCCACAACAAAGCCCTTACCCACAGAGAGATTCCCCCTCAGCCAGCTAGTTCTGGGACTCTCACAGTCACAAGCAGAGCCACCTATTAGACTAAACCAAATTATAAGAAAACAAAAAGAAAACTACCTGACACATTGGCAAGAATCAACCAAAAACCAGAGTAAATTGGAATGCTATTTGGCCCTAAACAGAAAATACACAGTGGCAGAATACCTGAGTACTGTGACAGACCCAAAGCTAAGGAAATCTTTGATTATGTACAGACTCAGTGAACACAACCTGGCCATCGAGAAAGGCCGCCACAGGCAGACCTGGCTCCCCAGACCAGACAGACTGTGCACCCACTGCACACAAAACCAGGTGGAAACAGAGCTGCACTTCTTAACTACCTGCCAGCTGTACAAGGACATCAGGGACACATACTTCCCACTGATCACCAACATCCAGGGAGACTTTGAGGACTTGACCAATGTCGAAAGGCTACCATTATCTGCTGGGTGAGGTACAGCAATGTGCAAACACAGCAGCAAGATTTGTTAGCTGCTGTGATAGAAAAAGGCAATCAAATGGGCTAAAACCACCATAAGAATTGAAACAAGTTTTATTTCATTTATTTATTCTAGTATGTAATCTATTTGTAATCTATTTATTTGATTTTTAATCTTGTATGTAATCTATTTATTTATTCTAGTATGTACATTACATTCTTTTTGTGAAATAGAGAGAGAGAGAGAGAGAGAGGAGGAGAGAGAGAGAGAGAGAGAGAGAGAGAGAGAGAGAGAGAGAGAGAGAGAGAGAGAGAGAGAGAGAGAGAGAGAGAGAGAGAGAGAGAGAGAGAGAGAGAGAGAGAGAGAGAGAGAGAGAGAGAGAGAGAGACAGACAGAGAAGTAGGTCAAATCATAAACCTCATCTCATAAACCTCATGTCCCAGCCAGAGGTCCGGCGCCAGGTCCCCACGTCAGAACCGGTGACATGAACACTAACAGCAAATGTTTCTAAAAAAACCTACGATTCTATTAGTCTAGAACCCAGGGGTTTACAGTAAAAAAAAAAAAAAAAAAACAGGCTACAGAATAACATAGCAGCGTATAAAGTGGGTTCTACGGATGGTGTGTGTGTGTGTGTGTGTGTGTGTGTGTGTGTGTGTGTGTGTGTGTGTGTGTGTGTGTGTGTGTGTGTGTGTGTGTGTGTCTGTGTCTGTGTGTCCGTGTCCGTGTCCCCTAACGCTTCAGCATCAGTATGCCCCTCACTCACTAGGCTATAGCCTCATATAAGCTCTGTGCTTATGACACCTACTCCCTAGGCTTGTCTTATAGCTATCGCGCGTCATTTGTGGAGAGAGAAAAAAATCGGCTTATCGCACGCCTTCATTCATCCCCGGGCACAAGGGGTGAGAGAGGATTGTCAACTCATCCACCACCGACGCTACAAACTCTCTCCTCACGCACAGGAGTCGCGCGTGCGTGTGTGCGCGCGCATGTGTGTGTGTGTGTGTGTGTGTGTGTGTGTGTGTGTGTGAGAGAGGTGTTTTCTCACAGTTGCACGTTGGCTCGCGCGCTGACAGGATATACAGACAGCTTCATAGGAGCGGTGTGTGTGTGTGTGTGTGTGTGGTGCCACGGGGTCCGTTTGGTGACTACGTGGATACTACCTGTAAGCGGTCCGTTTGTTTTGAAGTCAACGTTTGGAGTGGCGAGGGACATTTCCTTGCCTCTGATGGCATTCTAGGGTGCATCTTGTAAACTAGGGGACAATAAAACCTCTATGCGGGAAGGATATCCAAAGTGGATGGGGAGGATTCCGTGAGACCATTACGCCAAAAAAGAGAGACCTCGTTCCTTTTCTCTCCGGAGAGGGATTTGGTTAAAGATATGCAAACACGAAACTCGAGCTAAATGGCAGAAGTTGAAGTGACCAAAAGCATCACTTTTGAAAGGGGTAAGTTATGATGATGCTTGGATGCTTGTTTTAGCTTCTTTAGGCCACTTGGAGACTTGGTATATTACAAGTCTTAGGGCGTCTGCTACATGATTGAAATGAGCTGAGCTGCTTTAAATTACTCAATACAACGATACATTATCAACAATGCTAGTTGTTTTGTGTGATAGGATATCAGTGCCATGTCCCTATGCGTTTGCCAGGCTATTTATTAAAATAAGAGATTTGGTGAGGCTGCATTCTCATTGTATGCACCCAAATTGTAGAATGCACTGCCAGTTTACATTAGGGATGCAACCTCAGCAAATATTTTCAAGTCAAGACTAAAAACTCATCTTTTTAGTATTGCCTTTAAATAACTAAATTATTAAATTATGATTATATAAAGATTAAAGCACTTTGAGCTGCAGGAAAAGTGCTATACAAATACATGTTATTATTATTATTATTATTATTATTATTATTATTATTATTATTATTTCGTGTGGAAAATGGAAATGTAGCAGAAGATAAACCCATCAATTTCAATTGTTTCACTACAACAGCTCTCTTAGGATTAGGCCTTTATTAAGTATTAGTAGAATGAATGGCGGAAAAGCGCTCCTCTGCTCTCTCTGTTTGTTTACCGAATCACCGACATTCAGTTTTGAAGTGTTTTCGGGAGATGAGCAGTTTGCGAAAGAACCGTAGAAAGCACGCACCACGCACGCATCCACGCACGCCTACACGTCTCCGCTTCTCTGCAGCGAGGCAGCGCGAACTGGTGAGACTGGAGCGCTCGCGGGGAGCTGGTTGAAACAGATTAGGACGCAGTCTGCTTCTGTCGCGAGGGGGCCCCCCAACAAAAAGGCGCTTTCTGCGCTCTTACGGCATTTGACAGCTGGATGCGCGCTCGCAGCCTATTCGCTCTGCTGATGTTATTGAATGAGATTGTGTTATGTCAGAATATCCACGAATAGACAAAGCCAATTCAGTCCCAACTGTCGAGGCATGCGTTTGACTAAAGCGATTTGTTATGTATAGTTAACACATTTCGTTGTACTGTCAAATGTGCAATGACAATAAAGCTTTCTGATTCTGTACCTTTTAAACACATGGGAGTAACAAGGCAATATGCGTGTGGTACAGGCTACTTGTAGTTGCAGCACAATTATTCCCCCCCCCCCCCCTCCCCTCAACCAATAGTAGGCAATTTGTTTAGACTGGTTCTCACCATATTTGGGGTGTGGTTTATCAGGACATTAAAATCCATTCTTTAATAAGCTCCATCTGTTGTTTTCTCAAGCCAAGGGAGGAGGTGTCATCATGATTAGACCCCAGAGGCCAAGTCTAGTGCTCATAGATAACCACCAGCTTTTCAGAACGGTTGTTATGATATAGTGTTTTGACGGGTGACAAACAGCGGTGTGTGTGCTCTGTAAACGACCGTCTGGCTGTAACGGTCTGCCTACACCTTTCATGGTCCTCTGGTCATTAATCATTGTTGATCCATTAATCCATAAATCCATAAATTACACAAGTCTGTCTATCTGTTGGAGCTTGAGGTTTCAAGCTATATATTTTCAAGCCTGGTTGATATAAATAGGTTTAGCGTCAGTGTCCGAATTAAGGGGGAGCAAGGGAGAGCTGAGCCAAAAGGCAAAAGCATCAAAAGTATTGTTAGGAGGGAGGGGGGGGGGGCTCCACTGCAGCCGGGGCAGCCCAAACAATCTGTCAATGTTATGCACACTTCACTATGTATTAAACACATTTTACAGATCCGGTACCCGCTCCTGTGTCTGAGCAGCTGGCAGTACAGTACTTCAGTACCTAGCTTAACTCACCCAGTTGCATCTGCTGAAACCAAATCTGGCCAACAAAGTTATTTTAAATGATGGTTGGAAGGTATGATTATCATTGTGTTATAAATAGTTACCTAGGGAGCCAGAAAGCTAACTCCATATTGGAGCTGAGTGTTTGAGCACAGTGCTGAGACTGATCTAGTGCTCTCCTGTAACCTGCTGGCTTGCTGAGTTTGATTCCTGGCAATAAATCAAGAGGTGCTGTGTCTTTTTTCCCCCCGCGAAGGACAATAATGGCTTCATCGAAGAGGGGAAAAAACGTGAAACACCCTCCAAATCTCTGGTTGAAGACTAGTCAACAGTATAATTGCATACGGAGATCTAAATATTAACAATACCTTACTTACTACACTTTGCTGTACTACTAAACATTGCACCACGGTGTGTACTTCATCTGTTGGAAGAATTCCAATTGGAAGTTTTTGAGAAACACAGGACTCTGCAACTGGCTTCTCCAGTGATGGTTGCTAGTGAAGATCTCTAGTGATCGTTTCTAGTGAAGATCTCTAGTGATGGTTGCTAGTGAAGATCTCCAGTGATCGTTGTAGTGAATATCTCTAGTGATCGTTGCTAGTGAAGATCTCTAGTGATCGTTGTAGTGAAGATCTCTAGTGATCGTTGCTAACAAAGCCTGACGTAGACAAACACATGGTGCTTGTCTATGCCAGCGATCGCAGCAAGTATCCTTTAATCCTGTAACACCGTGGCTTGATCCTCAATGATCGTCACCAAAAGACATAACACTAGTAAAATTAGATTGTCTGGCCACTGACGGTTGTGGTCTTTGACTACAGAGCACATTACTGGCCATGCCTAGTAGATTAAGCCTTTGCCATATCCTGTTGGCAAGCAAACACAAACATCTCTTCAGTCAGTCAAGATGTTGTGGTGATTTTATACCCAACCTTCCAGTGTATGACTGAGTGGGGGGGTTTCACGCCTAGTGGTTGGTGGTCTGCCTCCAAACCCCTGCCTGACCGTGCCACTCTTCCACCTCGGCAGGCCACCTGGCACCGCTGCCTCTACGTGGATGCAGCAGTCGTGCTACTCTTATGTCTTTTCACTGTCCTGACACTGCGCTGGTGGAACAAGCTTCGCACTGCTGTCAGGTCTGCAGAGTCACTACCTATTTTCCGCCGTTGACTGAAGACCCATCACTTCAGTCTACATCTTAACTGTCCCTCCTAAAGACCTCTTCATCCCCACTACCCTCCTGTACAGTTTCTCTACTCTAAATAAATGTATTAAAAAAGGGGTAATTCTTCCTTCTTCTAGCATTGTGACTGCCAATGGCCCCTGGTCCTAGCATATATTTATTTTTCTTATGATGACTGATGGATAGATGATACACTTACTTAGACAAGTGTATTTGTTGTAAGTCGCTTTGGATAAAGGCGTCTGCTAAATGTCACAAATGTAAATGTAATGCCTAGAGTAGTGGTCACCAACCCGTCGATCGCGATCGACTGGTAGATCTTTGAGACTTTCCCTGTAGATCTTTGATTGATAAAAATAAAATAAAAAACACATTTTTAAATAAATAAAAATAAATACACAAAGAGCCTATGTTTTGCACGCGCCTCTCTCTCTCTCTCTCTCTCTCTCTCTCTCTCTCTCTCTCTCTCTAGCAAACTGTTGTGTCGCAAATGCTGCATGAAAGTGACCAATCAGATAAGAGAATAGTACTGCTACGTGACTCGCAAAAAAAACATTTGTCAAAATGGTTTTCCAGGATTCTACAACAAAGGTGGATTTCTTCACTCTTTTGCACTTAAAGGAGAAAACGAGGGGTGTGGATATTTACAATGAGTTAAAAAAATATGTCGGTGAAAATGACATACCCATTCATAAACTAGTGGCGATTACTACTGACGGGGCCCCAGCAATGCGCGGTGCGCGCAATGGATTTATTGGACTGTGTCGTAATGACCCTGATTTTCCCTCCTTCGTCAATTATCACTGTGTGATCCATCAGCAGGCCTTGGCTGGTAAGGTGTTGGACTTCTCCCATGTAATGACACTGGTGGTGAAACTAGTCAACTCGATTCGAGCGAAAGCGCTTCAGCACCGCTTATTCAAAGCGTTATTGGACGAGCTCGACGCTGCTTACGGAGACCTGCTTCTCCATGCTGATGTGCGGTGGTTGAGTCGCGGCAAAGTGCTGCAGCGATTTGTCGACTTGCTGCCCGAGATCAAGACGTTCCTGTCGACAAGGCAAGTGGTAGTAAATATTTTCATAAGCAAAGGACTTAAATTGGTGTGGAAAGATCTTTACCTTTTCTTTTTACTGTTTCCCCCTGCTTTTATATTCATTCTATGCATGTATATGTTTTTATATATGTTTTTATTCACTTTATGTTCTTATTCCTGTTGTAAAGCACTTTGAGCTGCATTTCTTGTATGAAAGGTGCTATATAAATAAAGCATTACTTACTTAGGCCTACTTACTTACAAGGAACGAGGAGCACAAGGAACTGGCAGACGATGCGTGGCTACTGGACCTGGGGTTCCTGACAGACATAACCGCAAAACTGAACGCACTCAACTACGAGCTGCAGGGAAAAGCCCGACACCTTCCCCACATGATAAGCACAGTAAATGGGTTCAAGGCCAAGCTCGGTGTTTGGACCACACACACCTAAAGAATGGGAGGCTGACACACTTTCCCAACCTGGAGAAAATGGCACAGGCCTTGGAAGACAATGATGCTTTTCACCCTGAGCAGTACTGTGCTCCCCTGGACAAACTGGCAACAGAGTTCAATCGGCGTTTTGGTGAGTTAGATGTCATGGGAGATATTGCTGCATTTGTCTCAAACCCATTTGTGCCCATTGATATAGAGCAGGTAGCAGCCAAATTCCAGCAAGTATTTACTTTGCCAAGTGGAGTTGACATGGAGATGGTTGATTTACAAAATGACATAGAGCTGAAAGCCAGGTCAAGGGACAGTGACTTTTGGGGACTTGTCAGCAGAGAGAAGTTTCCTCTTCTCACTGCATGTGCACTAAGAGTGAGTGCCTACTTTGGATCCACATATCTCTGTGAAATGTCATTTTCACAGATGAAAATAATCAAATCAAAGTACAGGAGCCGCCTTACTGACAGGCACCTCACAGACTGTCTCAGACTGGCAGTCAGTAGCTATGAGCCAAACTACAAAGCACTTGTAGACAGTATCCAGTCACAACCATCACACTGACTTGAGTGAGTAACATGACTGTTTTGATGTGAAAAGTAATGCTGCATAAGATGACTGCACTTAGCACTGACTGAGACACAAGTACACATTACAGTTCTACTTTATAAAATGCTATACTTGTAAATATGTTTGTCAATGTTAATAATATGAGAAAGTACACATTTTACTTTTGCTATACTTGTAAATATGTTTGTCAATGTTAATAATATGAGAAAGTACACGTTTTACTTTTGTTTTGATGTGAAAAGTGATGCTGCATAAGATGACTGCACTTAGCACTGACTGAGAAAGTACACATTACAGTTCTACTTTATAAAATGCTAATTGTAAATATGTTTGTCAATGTTAATAAGTAAGAATAATAATTAAGTCAGTCAAGTGTCAAAATGTCAAGAATGTCAGCTAACGTTACTATGAACAAAATGATTTTATCATACATTCCTCCATTCCATCATTCCATGCCTTTATTTTTTTGTGTTGTAATGAAATGACATAATCAAACTTTGAATTGAATTTCAGTTATGTACAATTCTTAAAGCAAGACAGCTGCCTGATATGCTTGATACAGTCTTTTTTTTTTTGTTGCATCAATTTTAATGTTGGACCAATGCATTGCATCTAATTAAAATACAGGCAAATAAACGTCATTAAGTTTAAAGTACTATCTTGGCTGTCTTTTTCTCTCAACGCTTCAATAGGTAGATCTTGCCTTCACCAAGGCCGAGGTCAGGGATCTTGGGCTTAAAAAGGTTGGTGACCACTGGCCTAGAGCTACATCAACTGCTAGATCAACTCACTACAAAATGTTTTGGCTAAGTATGGAGCAGGGTGGGAAGTGTAGTGTTGTTAGAGGCTTGGAGCAGGGTGGGAAGTGTAGTGTTGTTAGAGGCTTGGAGCATGATGGGAAGCTTGTTGTGCCATTGTGGCAGAGCGTTCTCTGCGACAGAAGCTAGCAGGGTTAGTCGGGTCTGGTTGAAGAGTCCTCACACACTATTCCCCTGTGGGTAGTATGGCGTGGTGCAGCTCGTAAAGGGTACACAACTGCCCCAGAAGGAAGGATTTGAAAGATGTGCTGTCAGCATTCGTTCTGGCCAATCAAAGGTCTGTAATCAGGCCTTCGTAGCTGGTGTTTGGTGGGAACAGCTAAGGCATACTGGGAGAAGAAGTCGGATATGACGAAGGTGTACTGGAAGGGTATTGGTCGGCTGGTCCGCCAAGGGAGGAGTTTCAAACCACGGTCCTGCAGGCCATCTGTTTTCTTGACCAATACCACAAGACCAGCCCAAGCTCTCCGGCCTAGCTCCAGTCTCTCTGCCTTCTGATTGGTCCTTAGATATTCTACAGTCTAAGCAGTGTGTTTTGTTAGTGGGATCCTGCCGGCTGGGCCAAATGTCAAGAGGCACAGTAGGTAACCAGGTTAGTAGGATACACTAACGCAACTTACAGGTTCTAGGATCCAATGACAAACACAACTAGTATAGGTGGTACACTCAGGAAAAGGATCTTTATTAAACAGCAACAGAGTACAATCCAAAATGTATTGTGGGCCTAAAATCAGAAAGGACTTCCTGAACAGTGTGCAGTCTATTCATACCACATGAAAGGGTAAACCTAGTGTGATATCCTGGCATTCTATACATGGCCTACTCAATTTCAGTAAATATCGCATCCTGCAACATGTTCTAATCTTGTCTGATGAAAACACCTACTAAATAGGTCGCAGTATGAGCATTCAGACACGGCATTAGTCTTTGATATCAAAGCCCTCCTGTGTTGTTGCCCTGGTGGTTAGTGGATGTTTAACTCCTCACTCCCAGACCAGAGAATAATACTATCTGCCTTTCATGCTGCCCCCCCCCCCCATGCTGTCCACAGTCAGGTGCATTCCCCACTCCTAGAGAGCACTACCAAACGGCCTCGCGTCCTGCAGTGTGCGTTGGTGTGTTCCTTTCTTTTGAATATGTGAGAGGATTCACATTTCTACCCCCTGTGGAGAGTGCACCTGTCTGCAATGGGGGTAAAACCCATATCTAATCAGTACATATTGTAATTTTGGCATCATATTCACCTCTTGATTAAGTGTGTGTGTGTGTGTGTGTGTGTGTGTGTGTGAAGAACAAGTGTCGCTAATCCCCTCCGCAAGGAGGAAATGTTTTTTTCATGTAGAATGTGTTTTTCTTCCCCCCTTTCCTCCTCTCCTGATGGTGATAAATCTCAGCTCTCTCTCTATCTCCTTCTCTTTTTCTCTCTCTCTCTCACTCACTCACTCACACACACACACACACACACACACACACACACACACACACACACACACACACACACACACACACACACGCGCGCACACACCCTGCTTCAGGGCACAGAGGCAGATAGAGGCCAGGGGAGGGAATACGCTCTCATCTCCTCTTTCTACCATAACTTTCACTACCCCTCTCCTCTTCTCTCTTCTCTATTGAGGATTCTATTGATCTATTGATCCTGTTTGCATTTCATTGTCCAATCCACGGAAACAATTGTCTTGTGCATTTTCTGTTTATTCCATGTGTGTATTGACAATAGAATAGAAACGACAATTTGTCAATTTCTTGTTACATTCGGTGTATGCAAAGCCTTTGGGTTTTCTCAAGATTCTCAAGGATATGCATTATGGAAAAGTGTCCAGAGGCTCAAGCTATCAGGTATGCATGTGATGTCTGTGTTTCTGTGTTAATGCATTCAGCCGTGAGCTGTGTGTGTACATGCGTGCGTGTGCGCGCGTGTGAGTGTGTATGTGCATGTCTGTGTGCATGTCTGTGTGCATGTCTGTGTGCATGTCTGTGTGCATGTGTGTGTACGTGTGTGTGTGTGTGTGTGTGTGTGTGTGTGTGTGTGTATGCGTGAGCGCACGTGTGTAGTAACTCCCCCAGGCTTTTTCTTCAACTGCATTAAATCAACCACAGTAGCTTAGTCGAATCATAGGCTGCTTAGTAGTTATGCAACCAGAAGATCTCCCCAGGGCTAATATAAAGTAATACGCTGGCTAAGATTCCTCTTGGCCAATCCCTGTGAAGTTTGGTAAATCACACAGTTGGCTTGGGAGCCTGGCTTTGCTCCCAGAGATGTCTCTACCCACATCACCTCCTTGGGAGGGGGGAAAGGTAGTAAAAAGGCAAGAGCTACGGTAATATTGGAGCGCCGGAGCATGTGCACAGACACACACGCACACACACACACACGCACACACACACACACACACACACACACACACACACACACACACACACACACACACACCTCCCTTCTCTTCCTTTCCCTTCCCTCATGGTTCTCCTTTGATGTGAGCGTTGCTATTCCTCTCGGGGAGCCACCAGTACCAGCTCAGCTCTGGCGAATACATTAAGAAGCTGCAGCAACGTTGTTTATTTATACTCTAGTGTGATTCCTCATCCCCCACCCCGAGGGAACCTGGCCATCCACATGTAGCATTGAACCTCTCTGTCAGTGGTCTTAATTAGACGGCAGAGTGAGGTAAACGTAATTTTATGTTTTTTAAAATATTTATTTTTATGTTTTTCTCTTGTCCTTTTCTGTGAGGGTTTTCATGAGCTCTTAGACCTTTTCTAAAGAGGTTAGGGAACCTGTTTTCTGTGTTTATTAGACTGTTCCTGTACATGTTTTATAGATTTTTCTTCTCTATTGATTCTTTATCTAATGTACACGGGTTTGTATATAGAGGTTAAGTCTTTTACAAGGGCGATCTGTCCCAGAAGTAGTAACAAGCATTAACAAATTCATAAAAATGTCTGTACCTCTTCATCTTGTTGTACCCCATTTTCTGTTTTAAGGCTAACTTGTTGTCATTCCTTAAAGATGTAGCTTAGGTGTGCCCCAGGGTTCTGTCCTTGGTCCAATGGCTTTTTGGACAAGCCTCATTTGAGTTGACTGGTTTTGAGCCCAAGTGGAAGGCAATCCATTAGTCAGTCTAATGGAGATAATTATGTGGTCACAAGTGATCAATGCTGATGCTGCCATGTTAAACATTATTTGGTCATCAAGATACCCACAAATTGTCAATATAGATGATTTGTGTTCTACTTGTGCAAATCTGTATTTGCACATGTATAGGTGAGTAGTTTACTAGTATACTCATATGTGTGTTATTTCTGACTGTGTTTCGTTGACCCTCCAGACCTTTCAGCGGAGCATATGGATCATGTGACCCAAGGGTCAGGGGTCAGTAAATGCCACACAGGTCCTATAGGCATACCGCCCACCGTGACACTGAGACTCTCCTACTCTTTTAAACAACGGTCTAAACCCACCATAGGTCACACAGCAGAGCTGTGTACTCATTTAATTTCATAAGCTGATGATTTCTTCTCCTAACGTGGAAGTGGCTGTCTCAAGAGAACGAGAGGGGGGGAAAAAGAGAGAGAGAGAGAGAGAGAGAGAGAGAAAGAGACTGATTGTAGTGGTTGGTAAGGGAGAGGGTGGGTAGGAGGTTAAAGGCACAATCCAGGATTTGTTCGGCTCATGATACTGTTGAATTCATGATGCACACCCATTTATTCTCAAACAGTATGACAATAAACTGTCCGTTACCAGATATTTTCAGGTACCGTGCCAGCACGCTTACAGTTCGCAGAAGCGTCTTGTGCTGTGCTCGTAAGTAATTTAATAAAGATAACGATATCAGGCATGGTACAGTAAGCCACCCATGTGGAAAAAGAGTATCGTAATTCCCAGCTCATGCTCTTTTCATTGGAAATGATGGGAAGTAGATAAGTAATGTCCCTTGGTTCAGCTCCGGCTTAAGCATTGACTAACATCTGATCGAGCTGATCCTAATCTCTTTAACTCTGCCTCTCCCCTCTGTGATTCAGTCATCTTTAACTCTGTCCGCCATGTTGGAGAGGACAGAAGTACGGCACACACTGTGTAAGCGGTCCTCTGTGACTCAGTTGGTAGAGCATGGCACTAACAATGCTTAGGTTGGGAGTGTAATGAGTGCAATGTAAGTCGCTTTGGATAAAAGCGTCAGCTAAATGGCATATATTCATATTCATATTCATATTAAGTGGTGCATACCATCAAAGAGTAGGCCACCAACAAAAACATAAACGATGGAGCAACTTTATCCTCTTACATTATTCATGGTTCTTGATAGATTTTTCATGGCAAACACACACACACACACACACAGATCCCTTGTATCCCTGTTATGTCATCACTCTAATCTTAACCTTATCCCCCCCGTTTCCATACTCCATGCTGACCGAATGGACCCTAGATGTCACACACACACACACACACACACACACACACACACACACACACACACACACACACACACAGACACACACACATATACATTATCCATTATGAGCTTTTAATGTACGACAATAACAATGCTTCAATGTTTGTAATTCCTTGTGTTGCCAACTCCACACACAGCTGCACAGGTTCAAAGTGGCATCAAAGCTTCAGAGAGAGGAGAAGGAGGGGGGAGGGGGGAGGAAAGTGAACAGATGACCAGGAGAGGGATGGAAGGAGGGAGTGAGTGTGTGCTTGGGGGGGAGAGGTGGGGGGGGATAGACAGACGAATAGACAGATGAATGTTCCCTCAGTTCAGACTGCCCTAGATGATGTGCGATCAGATGGTTAAATATAACGGACTGTCGTTTCTGTCGAAAAAGAACAGATTGGATAGAAGTCTCTTCTCTGTTTGGATAGAAGTCTCTCTCATGGACGCCAGGAAAACATTCCATTTGAAATCGTTAAAAAACTGAGTCATCCCCACGGCGGGCTGAGTGTGGTGTGGCATCTGTGGACTTGAGCTGAGCCGAGCCGAGACGAACTCCTCTGCCCGTCCGTCTTAGCATTCTCGGCACTCCTGGATCCCAGACGCTGGATCGATCGATAGGACGCGGAGATGTTCTGTGGACCGGTGACACGCTCCTCGAAAGAGAAACCGGGCACACTCTGTCGTCATGGAGATCGGTCTGTGGTGACTGTGGGGAAACTCTTGGCCCATAGGATGTACCAATTGGGTGGCAGTGTAGCAGTACCTCAGAAATGCATACTGGTGCAGATAGGTGAGTGTGTGTGCGTGTGCGTGTGCGTGCACGTGCGTGTGCGTGTGCGTGTTGTATGTATGTATGTATAGAGGGCAGTGGATGTGACCTTTCCCAGATACAGAGTGGTTATGGACAACCCCTCTACTCCCTTCCTTCTACTAGCATTGTGACTGCCAATGGCACCTGGTCCTAGCATAGATTATTAGTATTTATTTATATATATTTTTTCTTATGATGGCTGATGTATAGATGATTCACTTACTTTAGACTAAATGTACTTGTTCTTAAGTCACTTTGGATAAAAATGGCTGCTAAATGTCAAAAATGTATAAATGTACAGTCTCCTCGTATAATTGCTCCTCATATCTTGCTTGACGCGTAACAGATTTCTGGACGATATGTCAACAGCTTAACCAAATGCTACGTAAAGGGAAGTTAATTTGGAACGTGTGCTATTGTTTATATGTGTGCTATCGCGAGACTGATCAAAATGAGGGACGGTTTCGTGAAACTTATAAAAAATAAGCCTGGATTTTCTTTTAGCGATGTTGATGGAATACCCCCCAGATGTGTGTGTGTGTTTGTGTGTATATAGACAAACATAAACGCAGTCCTTCTAGCTATTTATAGAACCGGAGTGATGTTTATGTCATGAGAGAGTTAATCTCCCCAGAGAGCCTCTCAAGAGAAATCACTCTATTATATGTTACTGGAGCTCCTTGTGTTTATGAGTGTGTGTGTGTGTGTGTGTGTGTGTGTGTGTGTGTGTGTGTGTACAGTACAGGTGTATGTTTTTAGAAGAGGCTACAAAGGTTTGTGTTTGCTATGTATAGTAATGTGCTGGATATTTTTCAGTGGCTGAATTATTTTCTATTTCTAAGACTGCATGGGCATCAAGCGAATCCTATTAGACTCGGCACACCATGCAGCAACTGTAACCTATTTAAATTAAATTATTAAATTAACCAGGCAGCATCTGTGGCCCTTCAGAGTTGTACTTTGCCTTTAAGGCAGAACTAGTTAGGGTAGCCAGCAGCAGGCTTGCCTTATTGTGTCACAGCATGAATACTGTATGGAAGAGGAAGCAGATGTTGCTGAATATGTATGTTTGTAGTGATGAATAAGTTATGATTCTAACTAGGATCAAGATACAGCAGAGGTCAATTCCACTCACCATCTTCACAGACAAGAACGGGGGGGATCTGTTAACGCTACTGATGATGATGATGATGATGATGATGATGGGCCTACCCAGGTGTGTGTGCATTATGCATTCTGCGTGTTCTGCCCTGTAGGACAGGCTTTGTTCATTGGACCATCACATCCTTCCTCACTGCCCCAATTATACGCTGTTTGATTTGTCTGAGCCTCTGGTTCAGCGCTGCTTTGATGTGCGCTCTCTGCTCTACGCCGACACAGATGACGAGGATGTAGACACACACACACGCACACACACAGACACACACACACACACACACACACACACACACACACACACATATTAGATTAACACTGAAGGTGTGTGTGTGTGTGTGTGTGTGTGTGTGGGAGTCACAGACCTCTATCTAAGACCTCTATCTAAGTGCTCTTCCACTCTCTCTCTCTTTCTGTCTCTCTTTCTCTCTCTTGCCCTCCGCTCCCTCCCCAGAGAGGTCAAGGCAGGGGAACCAGTAAAATCAACACATGTTTTATTGAATGTTTTTACGTGTCATTTCTAAAAATTATTATTATAAAAAAAATGTTCCCACCTAAATGGAGTCAGTATTCTAGTTCTGCTCAGGTGGGTTTTGTCAGTATTCTTGTGGTGAGTATTTCTCCCCCGCATCCTGTAAACTACTGGGACCAGGCAAAGCAAGTCACAGTCACAGTCACTGTCACCTTACGCAGGACCTGGGGTCTTAGTGCAAGTCTAGCAAAGTTTGGCAGGACATTCATGTAAGTTTAAACACTAGGGCAGATAGATGGAGGAGAGAGAGCATGCATTTGCTTTTACTTAAACGAATAATCTGTTTCCCCAATTCTCTGTTCTCTCTCTCTCTCTCTCTCTCTCTCTCTCTCTCTCTTTCTCTCTCTCTCTCTACGTTTTCCTTCACAAGCATCTCTTCTCTTGTTTCAGGCTCTTAGTGTAACACACTTATGCATCTTTTACTGGAAGGGAGTTGGGGAGCATTGTGCACATGTATAATGGATCATTCAGAAAAGCAAAACATTGTTTCCTCACGCAAGTGTCGGTGTCGCTTAAAGGCACTAAGGTAGACATAATATGTGTCACCTTCTAATGCTTTGGTCCGCATATTGGGATCTGATGATTAAATGATCAGACTTTTCTTTCCAAAAATGTGAATACATTTCCGCGTTGTTGAAAATCAATGACACATCGCTAGTCAACTAACACAGATTGTTTTGTGAGCCTGCTAACAATGTAAAGTAGTGTTCTAATCTAGTTAACTAGGTAGCAGTGGGGATTACTCACCGAATCCAGTGCGTTACAGTGTTTTGGCTTGACTAGCGAGTTTGTGTTGTGATTCTCAACAACGTTGAAACGTAGTTCCATGTTTCAAAAGAAAGGTCCAAACATTAGGATCTGATGTAGTTCTCTCTCTCAATGGCTGTGTTAAAAGGTGTGTGTTGGGAATTGTTGACATGATAAAGAGAGAGGTGAGTAACAGGTACGTATGTTTGTTTGTACAGATCCCCCCCCCCCCATTAGCTTTCACTTTACCTTCTGGTTCCTCTTTCAATTTTAGTAAGCTACTGGAATGTTCTAAGCAGTTTCTAAGCACACAGTGATGTGATGTGTTTCCCATCGACCATCCCCTGCGGCTTTAGTAGAAGGCATACTCACTTAATTATGTGCAACGTTGACACTATGAAGGGGGCCAAGTCTTAGTATTAGTATTGGCATTGGTCACGCCTCTGTT
The DNA here is from genome assembly GCF_963989245.1 of Nansenia antarctica. Classification (NCBI taxonomy): domain Eukaryota; kingdom Metazoa; phylum Chordata; class Actinopteri; order Argentiniformes; family Microstomatidae; genus Nansenia; species Nansenia antarctica. The sequence continues at coordinate 48,847,808 of NC_137690.1, read as the reverse complement.
CATGTAGTGCTGGAGGCAGCCATTGCCCCTGGAGACCCCACTGCTGATGGAAATAGAAAGCTGCTACTTGTGCCTCGGTTCCTGTAGATTAGATTTTTTCAGATTAGATTCAACCTTTTTGTCATTGTACAACAAAATGTATTTGTTTTGCTCAAGGCACAAGGTCAGCTGTAGTCAGTGCCCCTGGAACAATTAGGGGTTAAGTGCCTTGCACCTTAGATGATGATGCCAGCAACCTTCCAGTCGCCAGCTCACATGCAGCTCCCTCCTGAGGCGGGGATCGAACCAGCGACCTTCTGATTGCTAGCCGCCCTCTCTCACCTCTAGGCTGCCTCTAGGCTACCTGCCGCCTGCCTGTAGTGCTGGAGGCAGCTATTGCCACTGGAGCCACCGCTGCTGATGGAAATAGAACGCTGGCCGCTACTTAAGCTAGAGACTCTCCCTAGACTCAATCTACATCAAAACCAAGGAGAAATCTATGGATTTTTTCGGTGTGGAGAGGGAGAGAGGGAGAAAGGGAGAGAGAGAAAGAATGAACAGGTGGTACGGTTTGAGTGATCAGACACAGCAAAGAAAAACAACACAGCTCTGCCTGTGTGCACAAACTTGTGTGTGTGTAGGTGCACGTGCGTGTTTGTGTGTGTGCACGTGCATGTGCATGTGTGTGGGAGGTGGGTGTTCAGGTATTGATATACTGTGTGTATTCTGTTTGCGTCCATTACTGTACTTGTTATGGAACAAGACATCCGGTTGAGTGAGCATTGGTGCATTACTGCGTTGTCCTACGCCTGGGGAGGTTAGTTACAGAGGGCTCTGGGGTGTGTGTGTGTGTGTGTGTGTGTGTGTGTGTGTGTGTGTGTGTGTGTGTGTGTGTCTCAGAGCTATGAATTGAGCATAGGGAAGGCAGAGTGTCATCATACCCAAACATACCCTCAGGCAGAATGTGTATAAATGTGCCACAGAGAGCTTGTGCAAGTGGGAGGTGATTGACAAGATGTGTGTGTGTGTGTGTGTGTGTGTGTGTGTGCGTGTGCGTGTGCGTGTGCGTGTGGGTGGGTGTGGGTGTGTCAAATTCAATATATATATGTTGGTTTTTGAGCTACGGTACGATCGACTGATGGATTTGAATTCTGTACATCATGATGGAGAAATAGGGAAACACGTAGAAATATACAATGGACATATATAACACAGGGTTTCCGTTAGAAAAATTTGCCGCCGGACATGTGTCCGGGAAGATTTCGATTTACCGGACAAACGTGAATTATTCCGGTCATCATATTAAAATATAATATAGCTGTTTGTCGCGGTGATTACTGTTGTGTAGTGGCCTATATATGCCATTTAATGTCTATTTCTCATCTGATACGATTAAATGCGAGCTATATAATATATAACATGATTCGCATGCGCGCTATGCCATTATGTCCAGAGCTGAACGGGCGCCTCACTGGGAACTGAACAGACAGCATCGATCAATGAACACATTACGTTAACTGAAGTTTGTTAAATTGTTTGGGATTAATGTGAGTTTTCTATTTTCTCTTTCCAGTTTTACCCTTTTTTTTTTTAATCAATAAAACAACGTCATTTCTATAACCAGGTCTCGCTGGTTGGGAAGGCATTTAGTTTAGCTGCCTGTCAAATCATACTTAATCGGACTCGGGAGTATGACAATGAGGAGAACATAACTGTTTATTGATAAACAATTGATAGGCAGGTTGGGATACGATGAAATTTTAATTAGGTTTTTTCTCTCTCTCTCACTCGCTGTCTCTCACACACACACACACACACACACACACACACACACACACACACACACGCACACACGCACTCACCCGTGGTGGTCAGCACGGTGCTGGTGAAAAACAGGGAGGAGATGAAATCCCAGTTGGGTTCGCTGGAGTTCCCCAGCACGGACACGCCGTAGTTACTGGTTACCTACCTCCAGTGCCCGGGCCAGCAGCTCCTCCAGCCGGGCGTCGGACACGCACGCGTTGTCCCGGAGGAACTCTGCAATTGTTCGCGCAACCGGTGCGACGGCGTCAGCCGCCTCCATCTCTTCAGAGCCAGACTTCTCCTCATTGCTAAGCTTACTTCTCCTCATTGCTAAGCTTACTTGGTTTTGCCATGTTTACATTAATTTAATCGCTCGCTATGGTGCACTTTGAGCTGCAACGTTTGCGTATGGTGGCCCGCTGCGCAGGGTTGCCAGATGGGCCGGGTTACCGCCGAATGGGCTACTGGGTTTAGCGGTAATAGACTGGTTAGGCTGTATTGTCAATCCCATCTGGCAACCCTGCCGCCGCTGTTTCGCATCTAGGCAGCCGCTAGCCTACACATTAGGAGTCATCATCATGCCGGCGTCAAATCATATAATAATAAAAGAAATACATAGCCTATATATTCGTCTTTTTTAAAATAGAAGGAATCAGAATGTGAACTTAAGCGAATTGTATTCAAATTGTGCTTAGAGGGAATTATTTTCACCGGACAATATGACCGACGAGTTTTAAATTTGTCGGACTTCAACAAATTTTACCGGACAAAGACCGGTAATTACCGGTTAACGGAAACCCTGATATAACATTAAAAAGAGTAATTGATCAAACTCAATTCAGAAAACCTAATAAACATGAATCTGCCTTTGAAACTTTTCATGTCAATGACATTTTGGTCATCAATGTATTTGTATTTATGATAACAACAACACTTTAGGCACCAAAAAAAACAGAATTTGAAAGAGTCAGTCTACATCCTGTGCAGACTAGTTTGCCTCAGAGATCTCCACTGCAAAATTAAAAACCCTCCAAATCTGTTTTAGGGGACATCAGACCATATGTGAGTGTGCACTTGACAATGACAATGACAAATCTTCAAAGACAAATCTACTACTACTGTATGATTTCCCCCTTTTTAAACCCTTCCTAACATCATCTTAACCTTTAGCTTGCGCTTGGTGGTCACATTTAATATATAGGAGGGAGACTAGAGGAGGAGGATTAATAAATAAATAATTAATAAATAATAAATCATTGCACCAGTGTAGAAGCGCATCCCACATGCATGCCATGTAGCAGAACACCGGAGTTCACATTTGCTCTCTGTGTACGTGCGTGCGTGTGTGCGTGTGCGCGTGTCATTAAAAAAGAAGGTTAGTCTCAGAGCATTGCACAGCTGGGGAATAAAAAGTATTGAGTGAAATATTGTAGGTTGCCCTTTTGGAGGTTGCCCTTTGGAGTGTTTAGGTGTTGTTCAGACGGTTTTCTGTGGCAGCTCCATATCCACATCTTTGCCTGAGTGGCCAAACTATTAACCACACATGAGTACGCTTATTAGTTAATTTGATAAACTATGTTCTCTTTCTCTCTCTCTCTCTCTCTCTCTCTCTCTCTCTCTCTCTCTCTCTCTCTCTCTCTCTCTCTCTCTCTCTCTCTGTACTGTCTGTTTTTGTTCCCTTTTAAGCTTCCAAACCTTTTCTCTTTTTTAGATAACTTATTCTGTCTGTCTGTGAGATCATGCTGAGTTGGTGGGTGGCTGGGTGGCTGGGTGTGTGTGTGTGTGTGTGTGTGTGTGTGTGTGTGTGTGTGTGTTACTGAAGAAGACAGTGAAGTTGCATCAGATATGTGTACTGTGAGTGAGTCTGAAAGCTCTAGATGTTCACTTTGTAAAGTTATTCTCTCACACACACACACTCGCACACACACACACACACACACACACACACACACACACACACACACACACACACACACACACACACCTCCCTCCCTCTCCCTACAGACCAGGCCCTCTGTATCTCCACAGTATGATCTCTGTTCCAGTTCACAGGCCTGGCTCGGCTGTAGTGACTTTCAGAGCAGTACTGTGTGTGTGTGTGTGTGTGTGTACGTGCGTGCGTGCGTGCATGCGTGTGTGTACGTGCGTGCGTGCGTGCGTGTGTGCGCGTGCGTTTTCAAATGGACACACATTAACCTACGAATGGAACCAGCACCTTCATCTAATGCAGCGGTCACTGACCCCTGTGTTGTTGTGGAGTTTGTCAACTCCAAACCCACCTGTTCAAACTGGCATACTCACTTTAATCTGTATCCTGTGTCCTTGTACTCCACCTCCTGTTGTTTGTTGTTCTTTTGTTTAGTCTTAACTGTGTTTGACACCTCGTCACCTCCACTGTTTTTAACCTGACTGTATTTTACTATGTATCGCCCTGTGAGGTGTCCTTGGGTGTTCTGAAAGGCTCCATACAAATAAAATGTATTATTATTATTATTATTGTTACAGTCACCCATGACGACACATCTTAGCTGCCGCACTCATGCAGACTGTACCGCACGGCACACTGGAATTTGTTGACAATTCTGTTTCTGTTTTTCTAAATGTAGAAAGACGCAGCGACAGGCGAGGGCATACTGTACTTATATGATAAAGCGTCAACCCAACCCTTCACTGTCAACCCAAATAAAGTATTCAAATGTGTGTGTCTAGTGTGCGTGTGTGTGTGTGTCTATGCTTCTATGTGTCTGTGTGTGTGTCCATCCCAGGAGCAACAGCATTCGTCATCAAGGACAAATCTCCTCAGTATAAGATCGAAGCGGCAACACTGGACTGGTCTGAGGTCAGGGGGAAACTTTGGCGACAATTCGGTTTTTTATTCCCAAAATGTACAAAAACGCAGCCGAAGAGCAAGAAGAGTATACTTATTAGTATTTACTGATAAAGCGAGGCCACGGGTTCTGCCAACCGACGACAACCTCACTCTCTGGTGCCCTGCGAGCCTCGGACCCAGGCGTGACCCAACAGTACACGTGGCCTGCAAACTGCAGCCCTTTCCAAAGAAGAAAAAGCTAAAGATATTGCTCTGTTTCTGTCAGCTGTCGTGGGAAGCTTAGCTGTGTGAGCGAAGACGCTGTTAGCGGTTATCCATCACTGTTTCGGTGTCTGATCTGTTGGACCCTTGTTGTTATATTTGGGGTTCTTTGATGTAATGCTGTGATGTCACACTGTCAACCCAAATATAAGTATTCAAAAGTGTGTGTGTGTGTGTGTGTGTGTGTGTGTGTGTGTGTGTGTGTGTGTGTGTGTGTGTGTGTGTGAGAGGAGGAGAAGGTGTTACCTGTACCGAGTGTCCTATGCTGATGCAGCTACTAATGTTTGTGTTCAAGAATGTTATTGTAAAATGTGAACGCAAATAAAGATACTAAAATATGTGTGTGTGTGTGTGTTTCTCCACAGTGGAGCGATGTATGAGTGTGATGCAGTCGGGGACTCAGATGGTGAAGCTGAAGGCGGGGTCCAAGGGCCTGGTGCGGCTCTTCTACCTGGACGAACACTGTTCCTGCATCCGCTGGAGGCCGTCGCGCAAGAGCGAGAAGGCCAAGAGTAAGTATGCCGACACACACGCACATACACACACACGCACATACACATACACATACGCACACACACACACACACACACACTGGTTGACAGACGTTTGGTGAACAAATGGAAGTTGTACAACAGCCAGTAGCTGGTTTTGCAGACAGATGGTATTTAAAGTTTAGTTTGTCAGGCAGTCTGGTCTCTCTCTCTCTCTCTCTCTCTCTCTCTCTCTCTCTCTCTCTCTCTCTCTCTCTCTCTCTCTCTCTCTCTCTCTCTCTCTCTCTCTCTCTCTCTCTCTCTCTCTCCCCCTCTCACTCACTCCCCCCCTCTCCCTCTCTTTCTCTCTCTCTCTCACTCTCCCTCCATCTCTCCCTCCATCTCCCTCTCCCTCTCTTTCTCTCTCTCAGACATTAATCTTGCTGTCCCTCTCTGCAATCCTAAATCCTCCACCAGCAGTTATGTTGTTATTTTATCTATTCTTCTACAGGTGTTAAGTTATCTATCTGAAAGAGGCCTCATCTTTTGTTATGTATCTATTCTTCTGCTGGTGTTTAGTTATCTATCTGAAAGAGCCGTCATCGACACCTGACACTTAAAATCCCACTTTTTGTGTGTAGGTGTCTCTCTCTCTCTCCCTCCATCTCTCTCTCTCCCTCCATCTCTCTCCATCTCTCTCTCTCTCTCTCTCTCTCTCTCTCTCTCTCTCCCTCCATCTCTCTCTCCCTCTCTTTCTCTCTCTCTCTATGTAAACTGCCTGCATAACATAAGCCTCTTAGTCCGTCCCCATTTACATGATTAAACAACCAAACAGACCAAATAATTGTGTCTAAATCTGTACCTGTCTGTCTGTGTCTGTCTGTGACTGTGTCTGTCTGATTGTGTCTGTGTCTGTCTGTCTGTCGGGTCTGTCTGTCTGTCTGTGTCTATGTCTGTCTGTCTGTGTCTGTCTGCGTCTGTCTGTGTCTGTCTGTGTCTGTCTGTGTCTGTGTCTGTCTCTGTCTGTGTGTCTGTCTCTCTGTCTGTGTCTGTCTCTGTGTCTGTCTGTCTGTGTCTGTCTCTCTGTGTCTGTCTCTGTCTTTGTGTGTGTGTGTGTGTGTCTGTCTGTCTGTCTGTTTGTCTGTCTATTGTCAGATTAAAAGTCAAAAGGAGGCTAGAGTTATGCTCCCATGGATTCTGAGGTCACAGTCAAAGCCTAGCAAATGAGATTGAAATGTCAAGGAAAGAGAGCATGCAATGTTTCATGCTTATTTTGATCACTTTGGTCGAACTAGGACTCTATGGGCCGGTTTCACAGACAAGGTTTAAGGCTAGTCCTGGACTAAATCACACGGTCAATATAATTGTTATGCACACCTTAAAACTGGAAAAGCCAAATGTGGTGGAACCCCAGAGAAACAGAGACAGAGGCCAGGAGAATATACAATGATTTATTAAGGATGATATACACAAAGAAATAGGCCCTACACTAACTAGTGGAAAAACAAACATAAGGTGTGATGCAGGCGATAGTTATGGGGTGTGTAATTATACTATGTGTGTGTGCGTGTATGAGGTCAGGGGTGTTGTATTATGTGCTGCGATACTACCCTAGTGAGCAAAGTCCGAGATCCAGAGGGGGTAGTCAAGGGGAATGTCCAGGGGTCGGGCCAGGGAGAGTGATCCAGGAGAGAGTAGTCCAGAGGGGAGTCCAGGGGTCGAGCCAGGGAGGGAAATCCAGAAGAGAGTAGTCAGAGGGGGTCCAGGGGTCGAGCCATACAGATAGTTATGTTCAAGCGTTGGATCTCCGTCTGTAGCAGGGTTAAGTAGGCGGCTGTCCAGGTGGTGATTGGGACAGCTGGGCTGAAAGGTAATAGCCCACACCTGCTGCAAACAGAGCCAGAGATCCGGCCCACTCAATCCGGCCGGGAGGGGGCGCCAGAACGAGGCTCACGGGGGCGTGTCAGATTAGGAGGCACAACAATAATATCTCCATTGAAGATGCTTTTTAGTCCAGGATTGGACTTAAGCCCTGTTTGTGATGCCGCCGGCCCTGTCTTTATATGTCAGAGTATATGTCGGTTGCTAATGATCCTGTGTGGCTCAGTTGGTAGAAAATGGCACTTGCAACTTCTTGTGAGTTTAATTTCCTCTGGGACTGTATAAATACAAACATTTATTTGGATAAAAGGGTTGTCTAAATGGCATATATTGAAATATGAGGAGGTGCTCAAAACAGGCCGGAAAGAAGCCTAAACTTGAAGTAGTATTTGATTTGATTTGATTAATTTGAAAGAGTTGACCTTTAGTCAAAAGGTCAAAAAGACAGTTGACAGTTATGTGTGTGCTGTACGCAGACGGAACAGGACATTATTTACTGGAGGCTATGTTTCTTCACAAAAACAGAATCAAAGAGAGCTGAGCTGTGTGTGTATATGTGTGTGTGTGTGTGTGTGTGTGTGTGTGTGTGTGTGTGTGTGTGTGTGTGTGTGTGTGTGTGTGTGTGTGAGTGTCTGGAAACTGAAATGTTTGGAGACTGGCTCTCCCTACAAAGGCTTATACGGTTTCACTTTATCTGAGCTGTCATTTAGTACTCAATAAAGGAAGAAAATACTTTTTTTTTTTTTTTAGCTTAAAGGTTCTTCTTTTTGGTTGCATTACTTGACAAAAAGTAAATTCTATTTTTCATAAAAGTAGAATCCTACTTTTCAACCAGTTTAGATAGTGACTAGTAGAATGAATTCCATTGATTTATTGTTTTACCGACTCAGGATTGTCCTTCTCCCTCCTTCCACAGTCACCATCGATTCGCTGTACAAGGTGACAGAGGGCCGTCAATCAGACATTTTCCACCGGCATGCCGACGGAAGCTTCGACCCTGCCTGCTGCTTCACGATTTACCATGGCAACCACATGGAGTCACTGGACCTGGTGACGTCGAACGCAGAGGAGGCTCGGACCTGGGTGACAGGACTACGCTATCTGATGGCCGGGATCAGTGACGAGGACTCGCTGGCCAAGAGACAGCGCACGCACGACCAATATCCTTTTCCTCAGCCCAGAGGGATCACATACAGTGTGATTCACATATAATCACTCTATAGCCCATACAACGGCCATTTTTCTTGAGAAAAACATTCATACTTTTAGTTTTTAGTTTTTAGTAGAGAAACTGTACAGGGAGGTAGTGGGGTAGTGAGGAGGTCCTTAGGAGGGACAGTTAAGATGCCTGAAGCCTGAAGAGATGGGTCTTCGATCTACAGCGGATAGATAGATGCACATATGATGCACGTACAAAGTCTAGCCCATACAATGACCATTTTTCTTGAGCAAAACGTTCATATTTTAGAGTTCACCACCTCATGAACTGCAGCATGTAATAAGCTGGAGATCATAATATGGGGGCACCTACCAAAAGCTTCAAGATTGGAGATTCAAACAAGCTTGTTCAGGGCTTTGCGGAGCTACAGAGCTAAGCCTGAGTTTCTCAAAACTCACCTGGGGCAGTTTGGCAATTGTTATCGAGCCACGGTGACAGACTGGTCTGTTTCGCTGTTAGTGTCGTTGGTGATCACCACGGGCGCACGCATGCATGCACGCATGCATGCTTATCTCCAAGCCTGTTGTCCTTAACCAGTGTGTGGTGTCAACGTGGATGAAGCAGACATTCGAGGAAGCTGATAAGAACGGAGACGGTCTCCTGAACATGGAGGAGATCTACCAGCTGCTGCACAAGATGAACGTCAACCTGCCCCGCAGGAAGGTCAAACAGATGTTCCAGGTCAGCCCGACAACGGCTTATGGTTAATGTAGGACTTACGCGGATGTTTTAATTAATTTAAGAACATCCACTTGTTATGGCAAATTATATAGCAGTATTGGAGAACTTTAGCACAGATCCTTCAGGAAGAGTGAGTGAGTGCGTCAGTCGGACAGTCAGTCAGTCAGTCAGTCAGTCGGGCAGTCAGGCAGGCAGGCAGTTAGTCAGCCAGTCAGACAGCCAGCCAGCCAGCCAGTCAGCCAGCCAGTCTGCCAACCAGTCAGTTGGGCAGGCCGTCAGCCAGCCAATCAGTCAGCCAGACAGTCTGCCAGTCAGTCAGTCAGCCAGCCAACCAGCCAACCAGCCAGCCAGTCAGCCAGACAGTCTGCCAGTCAGTCAGTCAGTCAGTCAGCCAGCCAGTCAGCAGGCAGTCAGTCAAGCACGGCCAGAAAGTGCTAACAGTGCTATTAGAGTACTATTAGAGTACTATTAGTAAGTCTGCTGCTACCTAGAATCCCTCCCCAAAAACAATCACATAACGCTTTAATCTCAAAAGCTCAAAAGCTTTATTACATGTTTTCACCTCGTACATTTTTGATGGAGTTCATGATGCCGCCTTCTTACCCTGGATATCAGGGACCCCTGAACCCCCTAAGCCAAGCTCAATTCTCCTAACAGCAGTGTGATGGTGGCTTGAGCTGGCATGATTAGATTTGACATTGGGAAGAACGATAGCAGGACTTTTAGGTCATAGTGTCTTTGATAAAAGGCTCTCTGTCATATCGCATTGGGCTATGAAATACACACATGCGCACGTGCACGCACACGCACACGCACACGCACACGCACACGCACACGCACACACACACACACACACACACACACACACACACACACACACACACACACAGAGGTTCCCTAAGGACTCAATTTAGCTGTGTGTGTTGAGTGAGGACAGTGACGGGACAGAGCGACCCTGTGGTGGCTGCACCACTCGGGCTGTCAGGATCAAGACTGGAGTCCCAGATCAGATCTTAGTGAATGAGGACAGGGATAAGCGGGATGTTTACACAGCCTTTTCCATTCCATTTACATTGACGTTTGACATTTAGCGGACGCTTTAATCCAAGGCGACTTACAACAAGTACATTTGTCTAAAGTAAGTGAATCATCTATCCATCAGTCATCATAAGAAAAAAAAATCTAAATAAATACTAATAATCTATGCTAGGACCAAGTGCCATTGGCAGTCACAATGCTAGAAAAAGGAAGGATTCCTACCGCACAATAATATTTTCAGCCACTTGAGTTTAGATGATATTCAACTATCCCCTGGAAGTCCTACACTGTTGGCTTTTTAAATAATAGTAAATAATAATAAGGTTAAAAGTTTTAAAATTTTTTATTTTTTTTTTACATGCCACGATTGCTTCCTCTGTCGTCTCACGCTGATGACATCACTTCCCCCCTTGCAGGAAGCGGACACGGACGAGCAGCAGGGCACGCTAACGTTCGAGGAGTTCTCAGTGTTCTATAAGATGATGTCACTGCGCCGCGACCTGTTCCTGATGCTCATGGCGTACAGTGAAAAGAAAGACCACCTGACCCCTGACGAGCTGGCCAACTTCCTGCGCACCGAACAGAAGGTCAGAGTTCATAAAGACATAGAGCTCAGCAGCCAATGGGGTCACTCAGCCTATCAGCCTTAAATCAGCCGTGTAAAAATCTCAACCAATGGGGTTTCAGTAAATCAATCTACTCAAAACCACAAGTCGATAACTCAATTCTGATTAACTCTGCGTTTGGTTCTAGTAATCACTTCTCAATTATTTATTGTAAAAACATGAAAATGAATACGTTTTACTACAAGACTAGAGATGTCTAACTCGGGAAAAGAAAAAGTCTAAGAATCTGTAAGCCCTATGGGGAAAAAGTGAAGGCGGATTTTCGACTCGGAAGCAGATGCAAGTTCACTACCTGCATGTTGACTGTAGCGTTCTGAGCCCTAGATTACCCTGGACTACTGGGAAGAGATTAAGGAGGTTATGGATTATTGTGGATTATTACCGAGTTACTGTTCCCCCGCCTGCTCTGCAGAGTTTCAGCATAAATGTTCCTACCATCAGTCTAGCCAGGCAGTGACTAGAAATGAGACTGGTCCTGTAAGCCGATTTATCATGCCCAAAATGGGTCTGATTCTGGTGCATCTCTCTCTTTCTCTCTCCCTCTGTCTGTCTCTCTCTCTCTTCATCTCTCTCTCTCTTTCTGTCTGTCTCTCTCTCTCTTCATCTCTCTCTCTCTCTCCCTCTCTCTCTCTGTCTGTCTCTCTCTCTCTCTCCATCTCTCACTGTCCCCCTTTCACTTGCTCTTTCTGATCCCTTGTTTTGAAGCTGCAAGCCAACCCTGCTTGTTTGGGTGTCCCAATGTTGTATCAAGTGCAACAGGTTCAAATCAGAGAGTAAATGTATCATTCTGCACCTGGTTGCTGAATGGTAAGACCCAGGGGAATGCAGTCCAAATATCCATATACAGTGTCTTCCACAATTATTGGCACCCCTGGTAAAGATGAGTAAAAAAAAATAATTCTGGAGAAAAAAAATCTTTCATCAAGAAATAATTATTTCTAACAAAACCATGAGAACCAAATGTTTAGATTGAGATTAAATATGGAGGGTTACGTATGATTTAACATATTTGTATATATATTTTAAATAATTACAGCGGAATTAGGCAGGCACAGGGTTGTGGAAAGCTGCCCCCCTATGTATAGTACTGTATGTAATGTAGGTGTCTCTGGAGACACAGTGTAGGGGGGGGCAGTCCTGGCAGTCCTGCGTTGTGTTGTGTTTGTTGCACAAGGATTGCCACAGTCAGAGATGTTCTTTTGACCCAATTCAGCGTTTATTCAGAGTTGTCTCAGGGGATTTGCTTTAGATAAATAATAAAACCAGTCAGGTCCTGGCAGGTTAACAGTAGAACAAAATAACAAAAGACTGTGGGTTACCAATGATCATAGTACAGAATGTCTTTACATTACAGAGCGACTTACAACAAATACATTTGTCTTAGTAAGTGAATCATCTATCCATCAGTCATCCTAATAAAAAATAATCTATGCTATGACCATAGGCCATTGGCAGTTACAATACTAGAATACTTTTTTTTTTACATTACATATTTATAGTAGAGAAACTGTACAGGTGGGTAGTGGGGATGAGGATGTCTCTCATATCATGGAATTACAATTTAACATCAATGAAGCTGGTAAAGTAAATGAATAATAAAGACCCTAGCAGGCTAGCATTAAGCACCATGCTCACTATAGAGCAGGGGTGCTCACACTTTTTGGAACCAAGATCTACTTTTCAAGTAGCCAGTCTGCCAAGATCTACCAGTCTAGTTTCAACATCGCAAACGTACATGCACGTACTACAAACACACACACACACACACACACACACACACACACACACACACACACACACACACACACACACACACACACACACACACACACACAGTTCCCAGCCTGCATAGTAAACTCACAATACACTTCCCCTCTCTCTGTCACACAGCCACAGGAGAAGACCATCACAAACCCTCCCTCTTTGCTATTCTCGCTCACACACATACACACACACACACACACACACACACACACACACACACACACACACACACACACACACACACATTTGCCAGTCTGCATAGGGAGCCATAGCACAAACCCTCCCTCTCTCTCCCTCTCTCTCTCACTCTCTTACACACACACACACACACACACACACACACACACACACACACACACACACACACACACACACACACACACTCACTTTCTCTCACTCACACACTGACAGCCAGTCTGCAGTACCATAGCCAACTACTGATCCAACAAACAGAAAAGTAAACCAGATACAAAACAGGTAGTTCCCTAGTTTGAAAGGAGGAAATAAATGCATTTCTCTACCTTAGTGGGAGACCTGGCACTGGGAGGAGGCAGCTAGTTTCTAGTAGTCAGGGCTGTAGGAGCTGGTTGCAAGGTGTCATCAGCCACTGTGGATCTGTCATCGAAAAGGCAATCTGCAGCCTCGAGAAACTTTTTTCACAATTTCGCCGTCTTTGAATGACTTCTTGTGTTTAACAAGAACGTGACTGACGCGATAAGAAGCTATCGTTGCAGCCGTACGTTTTCGCTCTTTTGCCACATTTCCCTTCTTCGAAATAGCCATCGTAGGTTTGCAGATCAGACAGACGCATTTCCAATATCACATCGTGTAAAAAAGTCCTCCTCCCATTCTGGATGGAAGTTATACGTTATTGGTTTCTTACTTGGTCCAGCTTCTCCACTCATTTGTATAGCCTTTATTTAGTATTATATAGTAAATAGTAGAAATTGGAAGGCTAACTAGGTAATTAGTCTCGCCGGTATTTTGTATTTTGTAGTTGGTGCTGTTGACTGCGCATGCGTGGTGAACCGCGTGTTAGGTGTAGGTGAAAAGATCAGATCTCAGACTGGCTTACCTGTACGTCAATCAAGTGGCAAAAGCCATAGTGAGGATGGATGATAGGCGAATTTTTTTTCTTTTTTCTTTTTGTTCAATGCCATGCGATCTACCCATACTACCTTTGCGATCGACCGGTCGATCGCGATCGACGTATTGGGCACCCCTGCTATAGAGGATAAAGATGCCACTCAGAACATATAGCTTATTGTAAACAGGTCACATTTCATCAGCAGGTCACTGAATATTGTGGGAATGTACACATTATGAAAATAACAACGTATATGCTCATTTGTCAACTTATATCATCAATGTAACAGGTGCTTGTAACCTTAGACTGGGGAGAAGGGTAGGGGGCTTACTACCCAGGTCCGCAGGGGCCACAAAGGGATGTCTTGGGGGTAACAACCAAATAAGGGCATGGAATATGCAAGAATGTATCAGTCTGCTACACATACTTCATCTCCTATTTGTCTTTGTGAAGGCCAAGTGCCACATCGCTCAAGTCTAATAAGTCCAAGAGTAAGAAAACTGTGATTATTCAAGACTCAGTATTCAAAACTCCCATTGGATTTGCCTCTATTAGAAGTATTTTAAGGAGGTAAATTTGGCCGACTTGCCCCAATTTAGCAACATTTTGCACATGCAAATTGGAATCCCTAGTCTAAAGACTAAAGCACAGAGGCTGTGTACGTGTATGTTTGCACGTGTGTGTGTGTGTGTGTGTGTGTGTGTGTGTGTGTGTGTGCACACATGCGTGTGTGCATGCCTATGTGTGTGTGTGTGTGTGTGTGTTCCTGTGTGTGTGTCTTTGTTCATTCAGTTATGCCAGTGTGTGAGAGAGCATTTGTTAGTCCTCTGAAATGACGTGACCAACAAGGGGGGGTACAGAGGGAAATAACAAACTGCATCCCTGGAGGCCACGGCATGAGTGGCCTGCCATCTGACGCCCCTGTGCATGTCTCCCTGGTGTGTGACTGTGTGTGTGTGTGTGTGTGTGTGTGTGTGTGTGTGTGCGTTCTTTAAGGTCTCTCTTCTTCTCTCCCTGCCTCTCTCTCAGATGACCAACGTGACCACAGAGTACTGTCTGGACGTCATTGATAAGTTTGAGATGTCGAAAGAGAACAAACAGCACAATGTCTTGGGAATCGAGGGTGAGCCCCGTCACTCTCACGCGCGCACACACACACACACACACACACACACACACGCGCACTCACACACACACACACACACACACACACACATGATTCCTCTATTTCATTCTTTCCCTCTTTTTTAAAGCTTTCCTTTTTATAATCATAAGAACGTGTTGCGCTAAAGAGAACAATGGAGATGGAGAGAAGGGGCGGAGGAGGAGGGGGGAGGAGGGGGGAGACTAATTCAGGCCCATGGGTGCGAGACTAAGCGTGTTCCAATGTGTCTGACAGGTGAGACCTGTGTCTGATGCACATACTGCAGCCTAGAGATAAACCTGAGGTGTGTGTGTGTGTGTGTGTGTGTGTGTGTGTGTGTGAGAGTGAGTGAGTGTGTGCACGCACGCACGCATGTGTTTGTGTGTCTGTTTGTGTGTGCACGCAAGCGTGTGTGTGCGTGTACGTGTGTGTGTGTATTTGGCTCAAGGCTGTGTGTTAGGGGATTACAGTAGTAAAACTACAACAATAGTAAAACTGCAGGGTTATCTTACAGCATCTACAGCTACGGAACCGAATGTGTGCCCTCCGGAGGGTGTAGTACGTCTGTAGAAGACCCTCCCTGGAAGATGTGTCTTCTTCTCAGGCTCAAAAGCTTGATTCGTTTTTTTTCCAGGCACACCGAATTTGCTGGTAGAGTATGGATGGTAGAGTATGGAGGGTAGAATATGGAAGGTAGAGTATGGAGGGTAGAGTATGGAAGGTAGAGTATGGAGGGTAGAGTATGGAAGGTAGAGTATGGAGGGTAGAGTATGGAGGGTAGAGTATGGAGGGTAGAGTATGGAAGGTAGAGTGTGGAGGGTAGAGTATGGAGGGTAGAGTATGGAAGGTAGAGTATGGAGGGTAGAGTATGGAGGGTAGAGTGTGGAGGGTAGAGTATGGAGGGTAGAGTATGGAGGGTAGAGTATGGAGGGTAGAGTATGGAGGGTAGAGTGTGGAGGGTAGAGTATGGAGGGTAGAGTGTGGATGGTAGAGTGTGGAGGGTAGAGTATGGAGGGTAGAGTATGGAAGGTAGAGTATGGAGGGTAGAGTATGGAAGGTAGAGTATGGAGGGTAGAGTATGGAGGGTAGAGTATGGATGGTAGAGTATGGAGGGTAGAGTATGGAAGGTAGAGTATGGAGGGTAGAGTGTGGAAGGTAGAGTGTGGAGGGTAGAGTATGGAAGGTAGAGTGTGGAGGGTAGAGTATGGAGGGTAGAGTATGGAAGGTAGAGTATGGAGGGTAGAGTATGGAAGGTAGAGTATGGAGGGTAGAGTATGGAAGGTAGAGTGTGGAGGGTAGAGTATGGAGGGTAGAGTATGGAAGGTAGAGTATGGAGGGTAGAGTATGGAGGGTAGAGTATGGAAGGTAGAGTGTGGAGGGTAGAGTATGGAAGGTAGAGTGTGGAGGGTAGAGTATGGAGGGTAGAGTATGGAAGGTAGAGTATGGAGGGTAGAGTATGGAGGGTAGAGTGTGGAGGGTAGAGTATGGAGGGTGGAGTATGGAGTGTGGAGGGTAGAGTGTGGAGGGTAGAGTGTGGAGGGTAGAGTATGGAAGGTAGAGTATGGAGGGTAGAGTATGGAGGGTAGAGTATGGAGGGTAGAGTATGGAGGGTAGAGTATGGAAGGTAGAGTATGGAAGGTAGAGTATGGAAGGTAGAGTATGGAGGGTAGAGTATGGAGGGTAGAGTATGGAGGGTAGAGTATGGAAGGTAGAGTATGGAAGGTAGAGTATGGAAGGTAGAGTATGGAGGGTAGAGTATGGAAGGTAGAGTATGGAAGGTAGAGTATGGAGGGTAGAGTATGGAGGGTAGAGTATGGAAGGTAGAGTATGGAGGGTAGAGTATGGAAGGTAGAGTATGGAGGGTAGAGTATGGAAGGTAGAGTATGGAAGGTAGAGTATGGAGGGTAGAGTATGGAGGGTAGAGTATGGAGGGTAGAGTATGGAAGGTAGAGTATGGAAGGTAGAGTATGGAAGGTAGAGTATGGAGGGTAGAGTATGGAAGGTAGAGTATGGAAGGTAGAGTATGGAGGGTAGAGTATGGAGGGTAGAGTATGGAAGGTAGAGTATGGAAGGTAGAGTATGGAGGGTAGAGTATGGAAGGTAGAGTATGGAGGGTAGAGTATGGAGGGTAGAGTATGGAGGGTAGAGTATGGAGGGTAGAGTGTGGAGGGTAGAGTATGGAGGGTAGAGTATGGAAGGTAGAGTATGGAAGGTAGAGTATGGAAGGGAGAGTATGGAGGGTAGAGTGTGGAGGGTAGAGTATGGAGGGTAGAGTATGGAGGGTATAGTATGGAGGGTAGAGTATGGATGGCCAATGCGTTTTCAGAAGGAAGCGAAGAGAGAGAACCAGAGAAACCACCGAAGAGTTCTGCTGTTTCTCTAATGAGCTCAGATCTTTAAAAACTGCATAATTCATGTATCACTGCATTAGGAATGGTATTGCTGCTAAGCCTAATACGCATCATGAGCAGGGTTTAGAGAAATATATATATATATACTAAATATAGGATTTACATCTATTTTGTATTTTGTTGAACCCAAAGTTCTTCGTTCCTGCCTACCAAAAGATCAAGGAGTGAAGCTTTATAAATGTCGAAAAACATTTTATGGACTGATTACAGATGTTTCTTTCTTCCGTTTGTGTGTGTGCGTGTCTGTGTGTGTGTGTGTGTGCGTCCGTGTGTGCTTGTGTGCGTGGATATGCGTGTGTGTGTGTGTATGCGTGCATGTGCGTGGATATGCGTGTGTGTGTGTGTGTGTGCGTGTGTGTGTGTGTGTGTGTGTCCACCCAGGTTTCACCAGCTTCATGCGCAGCCCCACGTGTGACGTGTTCAACCCGCTGCACCACGAGGTGAACCAGGACATGGAGCAGCCGCTGTGCCACTACTACATCGCCTCCTCACACAACACCTACCTGACGGGGGACCAGCTGCTGTCTCACTCCAAGACCGACATGTACGCCTGGGTGCTGCAGGCCGGCTGCCGCTGTGTGGAGGGTGAGAGAATGCACACACACGCACACGCATGCACGCACACACACACATGTACACATACATATACACACACACCACACACACACACACATACATATACATACACACACACACACACACACACACACACACACACTCACACTCACACTCACACTCACACACACACACACATATACATATACATATACACACACACACACACATACATATACATACACATACACATACACACACACACACACACACACACATACATCTACACATACACAGACACACACACACACACATGCATGCACAGATGCAAGAACACACACGACACACACATGCACACATGCACTCACAGACGCATGCATGCACAGATGCAAGAACACACACACACACACACACACACACACACACACACATATATACACACACATATACATACACAGTGTTTCCTCCAGGATTTTTCACATTAGTGGCGGAGTGGTTGTCTTTCGCGCGCTCAAAACAAAGACGTAGTTTCACCAAAAACTAGAGGGTGGCAACAATTATAATTTCTTAAATAGCGGTTAGGTCATTAAAGCCGAGCAGGTGATTTTATATAGAAGGTGATCAAATACCAATATATCCTACAGCTGCAGCGCCGGTGGCCGGTGGCGCTGCTCTGTAGCGACTCGGGCCGGTGATACTGGTTTGCTTCAAGTGTTTTTATTTGTTTTTGTTCGTTTTGTGTTTTGTGTAATATGTCTATCAGCACATCACATACTCCAGGGAGAGACACAAAACAGTTTTGTGATTGGTCCGAATTTAGCGGGACATTTGGATTTCTCTTTTAGCCCGTCGCCGGTGCCTTTAATCCCGTATCCTAATCGAAAATGCAACATCATCAGCTCCACCGGTCACTCACGTACACACACAGCCCCCCGCCGTGTCCTTTCCCTGCTGCAGCGGTGCGGTCTGCGCGCACGGACGAGTAGTCATCCAGGTTGATCAGCGAGTCTGGGATTCCCTGGTGGAGCCACGTCTCGGTCAGAACCAAGAGATTCGCCTCTCGGTATTCAAAGCATCCATTCATGTTGACACGTAACTCGTCCGTTTTAGGCAGCAGGGACCGCACATTGCTGAGGATTATTGACGGCAGCGGTGGTTTGTTGTTTCGCCGACGGAGGCGACCTCGCCTGCGTTGTGGCCGTGGCCCGGTGTCTGTTGGCTGGGTGGAGTTCAACACAAAGTCCGGTAGTGGCTGAGGTGGTCGGAGAGACAGCAGCGTTTCCCTGGAGTATGTGATGTGCTGTATAGTTCAGTGGAGGCTCCTCCATAGAGGTGGAGGAGGCCTGGCCTCCCCAATAATTTGAGAGAAGAGAGAGAGATTTAAAAAAGCAATAATTATATTTTTTATCAGACACACAACATACAATTCA